>NC_090936.1:836783056-837145679 GCF_040938575.1 Ambystoma mexicanum
CCATTGTCCGAGCGGTCCAAAATAATAAAAATAAATAAAGGAAACCTAGCACTAACTAACTAAATAACTATATACAAAGGCAGCGGGCAAGTCCTGCGGCTCACTTGGTGATGTTGCTGGCCAGGGCATCATCGAACTCCATGTCGATGTCCTGGAGGCGGGACTCTGTCCTGGCCCCGAGGTCTCGCAGGGACAACCCCATGTCCACCTCAAACTCCCTGCGAGCTTCCTCGAGGCACTCAGCCCGCCTCAATGCCCGACGCATGGAGAACTCCGCCCTGACCATGGCGAGCCGCTCCTCTTCCGCCCGCTGCCGCTCCGCACCTATCCGCTGGCCAAACTCCCCCCACACGGAACACACCACCATCCCAGGGTTGCCCTGCCCTCCGGCCGATGCCTGCCCCTCTGATCTTGATGGCCCCGAGCCATGATGCCTCCCACGTCGAGCCCGCTGCTGCCTCCGATGCCACTGCCTCTGCCAGCACGACGGCATCCAGGCTGATGGAAACCACCGACGCCGTCGTGCACGTGCCCTGCCCGATGATGCCGTCACATCTTCCATCTGCTGGGGTCCACTTGCTGTGTTGTCCACCCCTGCTGGACCTCCGACTCCCAACTGTGGCAGGGATGGGATCCCCACCAAGCTGGCTGCATTGGTCGGGGCAGGTCCACAGGGGGCCCTGGTGGCATCTGGGCCGGAAGACGGCAAGGAGAACGACCGGTGGATAGCCTGCACAGAGGAGGAGAGGGCCGTCAGATTGGCCAACACATGCAGGAAACCCCCGAACATGGCCGATCCCAATTGGGCCACGTCGGCACGGTGCACTTCGTGATGACGTGCGTGCTCCTCCCGGGAAGCACGCACGTCATCACGAATCACAGCCGTGCGCATCGCAACCCCAATCAGGACCTTCTCCACGCGGCCAGGGGTTACCACGTCCGCAGGTGGAGGGGAGTCAGGTGACATGGACATCCCCTCTACCTGCGGACGGGCCTGGGACGGGGCATCCCTGCTGGTGCATGGTGGTGCACTCACAGGGTCAGGGACAGTGACATGCACAGGCCCCTCCACGGTGACCTGTGCTGCCTCCTGCCCCTGGCCATGGACTGCACCACTTGCACCAGCAGGGATGCTCCCACCAGGCCCCATGTGTGCACCAGTGTCGGCCTCCTCCTCCTCTGTGCAAACCACCAACCTGGATGGCTCCTCACCGTCTCCCGCCGTAGCAGGCCCCTGTGGGGGCTCACCCACCCCTTCCGCTGCAGCCGTGGGGGCATCCCCGCCGCCTTGCTCCACAGCGCCGTCTCCGCCCTCTTCTTCACTAGCCGCTGCGTAGAGGGAGACAAAGGACACAAGCATCAGGCTACTGTACAATGGTCCCCTAGAAAGGAAGCAATAGCAGATGAGCACCACTGTCAAAGTACACTTCCATCATGTCCCTCCACAACACATGGGTCAGTCCAGGCAAAACACACACAGTAACAGGCATGGTGCATGCCATGGACATTTCCATTCATGTCCAATGGACTCTAGAAACATTCAATGATATGTAACTCACATGCATCATGGCTCATGCATATCACATGCACACACTTCACCTCAGTCACATCCATCTGGCCCCAAACACACCGAACACAGGCGAAACAAGGGTAAGTTGGGTGCGTCACTGAATCTGTGCATTGTCACACACATGTGTCATGCATCCATGGCATGCACAAGTCACAGACACGCAGGTCAGGCACACAGACATGGCTACCATATATGTACCTGGCATCAGCACCCATCCTTCACCCCCATCCATGTCCAGGTACAGAGACTGGCATGCTCTCATGTCCAAAATCTGCATAGGGCTCCCCATGCCGCATTTCAACACATGCAACAACCATGTGGGTCACACATCACTGGTCGCACATGCATTACCATGATGTCCCTGCACACATACATGCATACATGGCCCATGGCACACATACAGGCAAGTATCATAGAACCAGCACACCGCAACATGCCCTGTCTCACACAGTAATGCTTGGACACATACCGCTCAACTCCAGACGGGCCTCCCTCTCAAGGACCTGGGCGTGGAGCGCTGGGCGTACGCGTTCCAGGACCCTCTTCTGGATGGAACTCATGCGGCCCCGGCCCCCCTCCACGAGGCGCCGGGCCTTCACAAGGGTCCTGGACCTCAAGTCCTCCCAGCGCTTCTTGATCTTCTGGACATTGCGGGTTGCCACCCCCTCCGCGTTGATGGCAACCACACAGTCTGCCCAGATCCTCTCCCGTCCTTCCTTGCTGGCGCGGGACGATCCAAAGAGGGCATCATACTGCCCCAGGACATGCTCCACCAGGACACCAACTTCGGTGGCAGTGAAGCTGGTGCCCCTCTGCCCCTCTGGCCTGGGGTTGCCACTGGTGCCAGATGTGGAAGTGCCCGACATGGCAACCCCAGAGGCAGGTGTGGGTGGGCAACTGGGTCCTGGGGCTGGGCTGTGGAGCGATGTAATCCAAGTTGGGAGTCTTCAGTTCCAGCAGGGGTGGACACAGCAACTGGACCCCTGCAGATGGCTGATGTGCAGGCACCAAATGGCAGGGCACGGTGGCAGCAGGCAGGCAGGCAGGCAGCAGCAGATAGCACGTGGGAGGCTGCTCGGGGCACTGGGGGGCAGTAACTCGGCCTTCTGGGCAGGAGCGTGGTGTTCCGTGTGTTTTCGGGTGGCCAGCTTGATACTGAGTGATTTGGCACGTGAAAATCCTGCACGTCAGCGTGAAATCCGAGGAAAGGCCCTTAGCGCGTAAGCGCGTCAGCACGCATACGCGATTCTATTGGACCAGAGTCCCTCAGCGCGTAAGCGCGTCTGACGTGACCCGCACGGGCGTTCCCCACTCAGCACGTGATGACGGAACACACGTGGAAATACTGCACGTCAGAGTGTCATCGCGTGATTGGCCTATGTACGTGTATTTCATTGCGTGTAATTGGACAAAAGTGCGCGTACACGCGATTGGCCTATGTACGTGTATTTCAGGGGTGCGCGGGCACTTACACACGCAAGTACGTCAGCGCACCTGTATGGCTGCTGCGTGGGAATTTCCACACGCTATTGGAGTGGGAACTAGATTCCAGGGGTGCGCGGGTCACACGCTCGCCTAGAACACGCGCAAAGCATTAATTTGCGCACTTTTCAAATAACAAGCCAGATGCCAGGAAGAACATACCGTTCCTAGCAGCAGTGGCAGTCGGCTACCAAAGGAGGAGGAGGAGGAGAGTCAGGGCCAGAATATTCACACCCAGAACCAGCCTTTTCGGGATGCCTGATGACCAGGTGTATGGAAGGTACAGGTTTCCACCACACATAATACTGGACCTGGTGAGTGAGTGGGAGGATGACCTCACATCACCCACCCTGTGCTCTCAAGCACTCAGCCCCCTGGAGAAGTTCCTCAATGTACTGCACTTCTTAGCCACTGGATCATTTCAGCGGACAAGTGCCATAGTGGGTGGGGTGTCACAGGCCACCCAGTCACGCTGCCTACACCAGGTCTTGGACATCATCACTGCACGCCCATCAGTCCGCAGGCACATATACCTGCCCAGAACACCTGCTGAAAGGCATGCTGCCGCCCTGGATTTTTACGGAGTGGCACAATTCCCCAAAGTGCTAGGTGCCATCGACTGCACCCATGTGGCTCTACGTCCCCCCAGGGCATCAGAGCACATCTATAGGAACCGCAAGCACTGGCATTCCATCAACGTGCAGGTAGTATGTAATGCCAAGGGAATCATCACCTCAGTATATGCCAACTATCCCGGGTCCACCCACGACAGCTTCATTTACCGAATGTCCACCCTATGCCGGGACATAGATGCTGGGCGGCATGGCGATACATGGCTTCTCGGTGAGTATGTATGCCACTGCACATGCATGCATGTTGGATACTGAGCAAGGTCACAACCCCACCAATGATACCAATCACCACCTCCACAGGGGACAGTGCCTACCCTCTCAGCCCCCACATGATGACGCCAATTCGGAACCCCACCACGCCACCCGAGGTAAGATATAACACAGCCCACATTACAACCCGGGGCATAGTGGAGCGCACATTCGGAGTGCTAAAGTCACGCTTTCGCTCCCTTGACCGTTCTGGCGGGCAGCTGTTATACGCTCCCCCAGTAGTGTGCAGGATCATAGTGGCAGCATGTGTCCTGCACAACGTTGCAACACGCCGGGGCCTGCCCGTGGACATGGTGGTGGCCCCACATCCCCAACCACATGCACAGCCGCTGCGCATGGGAGGGGAAAGGGCACGAGGGGAGGCAGCCCGTACACAGCTAGTGGCTAATTACTTCACATAGTATTCACTCCCCTGTGGAGTGCACACTGGCCTGGCACATTCCATCTGACAATCAATGATGACTCAACCTGACACTCATCCTGAATGTCTGGAGATTCAACCGTGAAAAGCATATCAGCCTGAGATTGTTCACCTGGAAGTGTTACAATGTGTGCATCCCTACCCACACACAACACCAATGCAGTTTTGTGAAGGAACACATTCAAGCAGCCAAAATTAATACCCACTTGCTAAATGCAACAAGAGGACAGTGCCATTTCACCCAACCCATCCCCAGCACCGCCACACAACACACCGTGCCATGTCATGCTATGTGCAGGTAAACAAAGTTATCCCCACAACGTGACATGTGTTGCGATGTACAGTGTCCCCAATTGAAACTTCCTACACCTGAAATGCTCACTGTAATGCAGGACAAACAACATACTTGAGCACGTACTACCATAAACATGACTTCAGTAATGTAATAAATCAGTTGTCTCACCACCTGGATATGCCTGCACTCCCACCACTTCCAACTGAACAGTGTTGGTGCCATGTAGAGTTGTAGGTGCACTGCTGCCAACAAGGACCCCATCTCCAGACTAGAGGGCCTTGTGTAGACATGAGGAAGGGACCTGCAAATTGGGAGGCAGACACAGATGATGAGTTACACATCAATGCAACATGCAGTGTACAACACAACAGCAATATGCACTAGGAATGTATACACAGTATTGACTAGACTACCCACACATGTAGTGGGAGTCCAATGTCACCATGTACTTCAATGTCACTTGGGCACACCCTTTGCAAGCCCATGGAAACGGGAAGCTGGAGGGGTGTGTGTGACTCAAACCCAGGCATCTGAACCTAATACATGACAAGCCTGCATGTGCCCAGCCACAATGCAGGGTATGCCCACAGGAACCACGGAAGCCAACAATGTGTCCCCAAAAAATTGGGAAAAATATTAAAATAAAAATAAAAATGAAAATTTAAAAAATATTAAAATAAAAAGAAAATCAAAAATGGCCATTAAAGGGCCCGGGGGGGGGTTGGGGAGGCCACCCAGGAGGTCCGAGGTCAGGGTGCACACCAGAAACCACCTGTGTGGATCCTGGGAAAAAAAAACACCTCCATGGGCTCATGGCCCACACGGCTACCCTATTGTGGGAGTATCACTGCTGTCGCTATTATCACCCTGTGCAGCTGCATCCGGAGGTGGTTGCACTATGGGAGGCAGCCCACGCAAGGCCCTACTCTGTTCCTCCATGGCTGCAAGCATGCGGGTGTGGTAGGTCTCGTTCTGGAGGATGAGGGTGCGGAGGTCCCCATGCAACAACTCACGGGATGCCCGGACCTCCGCCCTCGTTGCTTGCATCTCAGCTGAGAGCGTACGGGTGAGACGCTCCAGCTGCTGTTCTGTCCTTTGGTGTGTTGAAGCCTCTAGCTCAACAAGAGTCGTCCTGAGTTGATGTAGCTCCTGCCTCAGGGCTTCCCTGTGGCCCTGGGACTCTATGGAGAAGGCCTCCTGCAGAGTCGCCAGTGCCACCCGCCTGTCCCTGTTGGACGCCAACATGTCCTCCCTGTGTGACTGGCAGATGGAGTCGGTTGCCTGCTCTAGTCGCTCCATCAGCCTTTCAGGGGGGACAATGGAAGTGGCCACCCTATCCATGGCCTGAGCCATCATCTCGGATGATGCTGCCTGTTGGGTAGCCATACCGTAAATGGATTGCTCCCATACGGTATTGCCAGGTGGCGTACGGCCACCATGTCGGCGGGCACCACACCTGTCTGGGGCAAGGCGGACTGCGCCTTGCTGTGCCGGCACTGCCTGAGGCTGCAGGACTGCATTCCCCCTCTGATCTGCTGGCCCAGGAACAGGATCAGATGTCGCGGAGTGTGACCCTGCATCCGTAACCACCAAAGGCCTAGCTGCCAACACTGACATCCCCATTGAGGGTTCTGACCCTGGTGCAGGTGGGTGGGGGTGGTGGGAGACATGAGTGGGGGCCTGGTGGAGGGTGCCCCTGCACTGCTGGGGGGTGGGGGTGCAGGGGGACATGAGTGGGGGCCTGGTGGAGGGTGCCCCTGGTGGCGTGGGGTGGGGGTGGTGGGTGACATGAGTGGGGGCCTGGTGGAGGGTGCCCCTGGTGGCGGGGGGGTGGGGGTGGTGGGAGACATGAGTGGGGGCCTGGTGGAGGGTGCACATGGTGACTGGGGTGTTGGGGGTGGTGGGTGACATGAGTGGGGGCCTGGTGGAGGGTGCCCCTGGTGGCGGGGGGGTGGGGGTGGTGGGGGGCATGGGTGGGGGCCTGGTGGAGGGTGCCCCTGCACTGCTGGGGGGTGGGGGTGCAGGGGGACATGAGTGGGGGCCTGGTGGAGGTTGACCCTGCACTGCTGGGGGGTGGGGGTGATAGGGGACATGGGTGGGGGCCTGGTGGAGGCTGCCCCTGCACTGCTGGGGGGTGGGGGTGGTGGGAGACATGAGTGGGGGCCTGGTGGAGGGTGCCCCTGCACTGCTGGGGGGTGGGGGTGGTGGGAGACATGGGTGGGGGCCTGGTGAAGGCTGCCCCTGGTGGCGGGGGTGGTGGGAGACATGAGTGGGGGCCTGGTGGAGGCTGCCCCTGGATGGTGGGGGGTGGGGGTGGTGGGAGACATGAGCAGGTGTGCAGGGTAGTCCCCTGTTTTGTGGGCTGCCTGCAGGGGCCGTCGAGGGTGACAGGACCCACCCAGCCTAATCGCGTGTGTAACTTCGCACGCACCCCTGTAATACACGTACCAAGCCAAATCGCGTGTGATAATTCCCGCGCACCCCTGAAATACACGCGCCCAGGCTATTCGCGTGTGGAAATTCCCGCGCACCCCTGCAATTCCCGTAGCCTAGCTTTTCGCGTGTGAAACTTCACGCGCACCCCTGTAATGGACGTACCCTGGCTTTTCGCGTGTGGGACTTCCCGCGCACCCCTGCAATACCCGTAGCTTAGCTTTTCGCGTGTGAAACTTCCCGCGCACCCCTGTAATGGACGTACCCTGGCTTTTCGCGTGTGGAAATTCCCGCGCACCCCTGCAATTCCCGTAGCCTAGCTTTTTGCGTGTGAAACTTCACGCGCACCCCTGTAATGGACGTACCCTGGCTTTTCGCGTGTGGGACTTCCCGTGCACCCCTGCAATTCCCGTAGCATAGCTTTTCGCGTGTGAAACTTCCCGCGCACCCCTGTAATGGACGTACCCTGGCTTTTCGCGTGTGGGACTTCCCGCGCACCCCTGAAATACACGCGCCCAGCCTATTCGCGTGTGGAAATTCCCGCGCACCCCTGAAATACACGTACCCTGCTGTAATCGCGTGTGGGACTTCCCGCGCACCCCTGTAATACACGCGCCCAGCCTATTCGCGTGTGAAACTTCCCGCGCACCCCTGTAAATGACGTACCCTAGTTTTTCGCGTGTAGGATTTCACGCGCACCCCTGGAATTCCCGTAGCCTAGCTTTTCGCGTGTGAAACTTCCCGCGCACCCCTGTAATTGACGTACCCTGGCTTTTCGCGTGTGGAACTTCACACGCACCCCTGATATCGACGTGGCCAGGGCAATCGCGTGTGGGACTTCCCCGCACCCCGGGATACACGTACCCAGGGCAATCGCGCGAGTGACTTCTCGCGCAACCCGTTGTACACACACGCGCGAATTGTTGAACAGTGGGTGTCCGTGTTAATGGCGTACACCTTTGCACCTCATTTGTCCTTTGGGGTCACGGTATGGCCCATTGCTGTATGTGGGTGGTATTTGTTGGCGCAGGTTTTGGCGCACTTTCGTTAAGTGCGTCGGGACGCTACCGCCTGCTTACTTGTGGCGTACGTTTTTGGGCCTGTGCGCTGGTTTGATCGAGCGCTGTTTTGCCCTGTTCGAATCCATGAATACGTGTTGCCGGAGAGCGTGTGGGCGTTCCGCGCACTTGCCTCCTGTACTTCCCCGTGCCGCCCACATTCTTCCCCATTCCGAGTGTTGTGCCCCATTTTATTCCCCATTCCGAGTGTCCCGCCCTGTGTTCCGCCTACTTTAGAGCTGTGCGCTGCGCTCGGAGTGATAGCGCAGTGGCCGTGGCGCACGCCGTTGGTTGACCTGTGCGCTGGCGTGCGCCGCGCACTTTTTCAGCGCACGTCCTATGCTTTTCTTACGCACGGACTTCCATGAATCGACGTGCGCTGGTTTCCCTGCGCTTTTCGCTATTTTTCGGCGCAGCGCACGTATAGGCCCCTCTGCGCCGGAATTTTCGGCGCACATTTATTCCATGAATCGGCCTATAAGCTGTTTATGTGCCCTGTTGTTGAAAATGGTCTAGGGAAACCAAAGCAACATTTGGTGTAGTATGTTCCTCTGTTCTTATATTTGCGTCGACAATACTTGCCACACTTGTTTCTTTGAAATTGCAAAATGTGTGTGTGTGTAGGTCCCTATGTGTACTTTCTGAAGGGATTTTGCAAGTGACATGTTTGTGAATGAACTGCAAAACAGTTTCATCACTCTCCTCACCAAATGCAGGGATGTCATTTGGGGGTCGCCAGAGGTCGCAAGAGCGACCGCTGCCGATTGGCCAGCGACCTCTGTCAATCTCTTGTGACCTCTGGCCATCGACCAATCAGAGGAGGAGGGGGCGTGGCCACAGCATGCTGCAATACTTGTGGTCCTCCATTTTGATTTAGTTGCGCACGTGTAAACACGTGTGCTTGCTCCCTGATCAGCTCCTGCTGCTCGAGTCCATCCAGTGACCCGTGCCCTACTCTCTCCACTGAAGAAGGCCAGGCTAGGCCAACTGCAGCGACTTGGTGAGTACTGGTGGGTCAAGGCGGGTGTCGTCGTGTGTGTGTGTGTGTGGGTGGTGGGTGGGCCGCCGTTGCAGCACTGCCACCGTCGGCGCTCGGTGCGCGCTGCTGCAGAACTGGGTGGATTTCTTTCATTTTCGTTTTTATTTGTAGCCTGCCTGCTGCGGGGGGCAGCCCCAGGACCCGGCGGCGACGCCACAGGCAAGGGCACACGGCCCCCAGCACGGCAGAGTCTCTGCCGTGCAGGTGGCCGTGTGCCCGCACGACCTCTGGTGCCCCTGTCCCTGCTGCATGACTCCAGTCATCAATAATGAGCTGCCACTTTATCTAGCGGTAATCACACAGAACCGGAGGAAAGCTGCCGCTCTTTAAGGGCTTGATTCACCGAGGGTTTTCCAACGGGACTGTGCCATTATAAAACACCCCTGTGAATCAGGCCCGGGCAACTCTGCTGTTTCCGGTAAGCATCGTTGCAGCAGATTCGCAATCCCTTTCTGAACTGCACTCCTGGATCGAGAAACAAATTAAATGCTTGGGAGCGCACAGGTTAACGTAGCTAGCGTGGATGGCAGGAGGGGCCATGTGGTATACTCGCAATGTATAGGCACTGAGGTGATTTATTCCATATCGCGCACGCTGCCAAGATACATAAACATTGTGTGCGCGCGCGTGTCATGAACACTCGTTACTGTTTTTTTTAAGTTCATATGCAAACGTGCGCTGATTTCACCCTGGTATATATAACATGCAAAGAAATCAAATATGTGAGGTGCTTTATTCCATATCGCGCACGCTGCCAAGATACATAAACATTGTGTGCGTGCGCGTGTCATGAACACTCGTTACTGTTTTTTTTAAGTTCATATGCAAACGTGCGCTGATTTCACCCTGGTATATATAACATGCAAAGAAATCAAATATGTTTTGCATCACTTTAATTTCTTTGACGGTATTTACATTCATATAAAAGGTATGAAAATATTGCATCTCAAGTTTAATCATTCCTGCAGCGCTTTTCGCGCTTTTTTTTCATAAACATGGTGTGTTCATTGTCTTTCAAGGTATGAAAGCCGCCCTACTTTCTATACTGAGAGCAACGCACGCCGCGTGTTATTAACAGTGCGGTCCTTGCACAGCCCAAGCAAGGGTTGCTTCCAATAGAAAGGGGATTTGTGTCCGAGCCGAAGACACCGGGGGTAAATGTCCTGACCTCGGTCTGCGGGCTGATATGAAAGGGCATGAGAAGTAGGCAAAGGTGTGAAAGTTGAAAGGCACATACAAGATTTGGACTTGAACTAAAGGGAATGTGCTGGTGTGTCAGTGATCAGAAACTGGCAAATGCATTTATGTTTACTGGCCATCAACCTGTTTTGTGCTGCCACTGTCAAAGAGGGTGGAACTTCAGGGCGATAAAGAACGGCTATCACAACAACACTGGAAAGGTCGCTGAAATTCCACACATGGCAGCCACAGCCTATAGTGCTGGGCCTTGGGAAGAAAGCAACAGTGCTCAAATCCCGGAACTGACAGGCTGGAACAACTGCACAGCTGGCTTTGAAAGTGCATCATTGGCAGTCAACCTCTGACCTGCAAGGACCTGCTCTGTAAATGATGCCTTTGTCCTGAAGATAGTGAAGTTTAATTTGGATAATCACCCACATTAGACCCTCCTTTGCAGTTTATTTGTGGGAGCGCCCGTATGCAGGGCAGATGAGGGATGCCTGCGATTGTGGGGATCAGGTGAGAGGGGGTGGGGATCAGTTGATGGGGGGAAGTGGCGAGGGTGGGGATCAGGTGAGAGGGTTCTGTGCGAGGATGTGGATCAGGGCAGATGAGGGGTTTCTGCAATGGTGGGGATCAGGTGAGCGGGGGGCTGGTGAGGATGTGGGTCAGGTGAGGTGAGAGGGGTGCGGGCGAGGGTCGGGAACAGGTGAGACGGGTACTGCCGATGGTTGGGATCTAACGATTTTTAGAAATGGAGGCACAGATGCAAAGAAAGTCTGTCCCTCAATTTCTAAAAATCTTTTTGGCACCCTTCTTCCATTACATCTGCGAAATGAGGTGCAGGGAGAGGGCAAATGGGACTGTTTGATATGATAGGTTATTTATAACGAGCTTAATACCCAGAGGTTTCTAAGCGCGGACCGAGGGATCGAACCTGTGTTGCTCCATGTCGACTCTGAAGATCTGAAGTACATTTAATGATACAGAACCAGAACTATTGCGCAAGTCTAACATCATCATCAGAATAACTCAACACTGTTGTAGTTATACAAAAGCTAATATATTTAAAGGGATGGAATTACTCAGAATATAGCAGCACTATTCAATAACCCAAAGTGCTTAAGCATAGTTAATGTGAAAATACTACATTTCTCACCATTGGGACAGTACTGCCACTTCTCACAGAGGCTGCTACACCTTTTATGGGGCAGCACTAATCCAGCCTACTGGACAGCTTCACTTTTAATGGCACTTCTCAGTAGGGCTGCTATACTTCAATAGGAAATGACCAACAATACCCCGCAAGGAATTGTATACTCTTGATGCCACCGAAGCAGCACTTCCACCCACCACAGCTGCTTTATTTTTAACAGCACAGTGCGTGTACATCTCATCCATTCTGATTTACATTTATACAGACCAAATTGTTATTTCTCAGCAGGACAGCAACACTATACCATTGTGTTCTGTATGTTGGGTGTGTCTTCACCACCAATGTGGGTTCATGACACTCTCCCATTCAAATGGCAACAGGCATGCCCCGAGCTGCCTGCTGTCCATAAGCTGCCGCTCAGGATGTTGGAAGCCATGATGGGAAAAGGAATAGAAGGCTCGAGCCTTTAGGATAGCAGAATCACCAAAGTCTTAAAACCTGCTCACTCATTCAACAGTGAGGTGCCATGGGCCAAATTGAGCCTTATCCCACATACAGGGGGTTGTTACCCCTTTAGAATGAGCTCTCTCAGACACAAGTTAACACCCCTGTTTGACTCCTAGCTGGCTCAGCTTCCACTTGTGTGGTTTGTTTCATTTAAGTTCCCCTGTCTTTCACTGCTTGCAATCGACTTTTGATTTTATGTGGGGCAGGCCCGGCTAGATAACAATGAAAGACCAAGCAACAGCTTAAAACACCACCAGCAGGAGCCCCTCCAGACTGCCCCAACAAGTAGCAGATGATTTCTGTGTGTGTGTCCCCTTTATTGTGTGGCCGAGGGGGTTATCTTGTGTTCAGGTGGGAAACTACCCATTGGTCTTTACTGCAGGGCAGCGAATAATACAGTGATTGTCACCAAATAATACACGTCCCAATATTTGCGCTTTCCCCATCTACTGTCTCTGTGGAGTCGCCACACTGCACCATTACAGCATCCATTTTGTCCCCGCTCCACGAGACAAATCTGTGACTGGACCTGTGTGTGATAGGATAGAGAAAATATGAGCTTTGTGGGACGAGGGAGTGTTTTATAATCAACTATTTTATTACATTTTGTCTTTGATCATGTGAAGCAATGATGAGCCATCTAAGCAGCAACTTCCTTTAAGCCAGTGACCAGCTGCCCCGCAGCTACAGTTCTGTCTTCACGATGCTAGCACCGTATCCTTGATTTGTAGTCACCCAAGCAATGATGAGACACACCCAGTCAGTGTCCTCTGTGAAAACCAGCCCAGCACCATCGGCATCACAGCCAGTATTCTGTGACCGCAAAACAACACCTGCCATACTTGCAGCCTCTTCTCTGCCAAACACCTGCAGCTCCACTACCAGAGTTCTGTGACCTCAAAGCAGCACCTGCCATACTTACAGCCTCTTCTCTGCCAAACACCTGCAGCTCCACTACCAGAGTTCTGTGTCTTCTTGATCTCTTGCCATTGAACACTCACAGACCTCTCCTCTGGTTTCCAGTCACCTAAGCAACAACCTGCCTTCGAGTCAGAATCTTCACCTTTCATGCCACACATCTGTCAAGCCACTGTTCTGCTCAATCTGGTAAGAAACTACATTTTAAGTCTTATGATCAGAGTGAAGGAAGAGCAACTGTTGGGCATTATCCCAAAATCAATACAATAGTACTAATTGTTGGAATGTGTACCATTATGGAGAGGTGCGGGGTGTGGAGGACAATGAACATGTAGGAACAGAAACCTAGGCATATACAGAGTGTTGGTGAGTGTGGGAGTAATGCAAAATGCAGCCAGGATTTTTTCCCCCATAAAATATGGGGACAGAACTGATGAGGCTTTTGGTACTGAAGTTTGTATCACTCAGTAATGCACTGTATGCCTTGAACACATTTTGAACTAATCTTTTGGCAGCTAAGATAACACAAGAAGAAGAATCATTAAAATCTGAAGGATGCCATACATGTTTTCTGGTGAAATATTCTCCCTCTCCCCTTTTATCATGGCTTTCCTCTATCCCCATGCCCGCCTATCCGTCCCTGTCCCCCCAGAATGTAGTCCGGTTGAAATAACAGGGAAGATCCACATAAAGAGGGGATTGGGGTTCATACACTTCACGTGGCAACATGGACCTTGACACTGCTACATATGATGATCCATTCTTGTATGAAACACTTCCTGTGATGTCATGTGTGACGTCATGTGGGGGGGCGTGATCACATGAAATCACTTCCGGTGAGGTGTGGTCTAATGACATCATTTCCTGTGGGGGTGTAGTCAAATGACATCACTTCCCATGATGTCACTCTTGGGGGCATGGCACTGTGATGTCACTTCCGCTACCCCTGGCATTTTGGTGAAATGACGTCCCTGACCAAATCTAGAAGCATTTTTAATACACAAAAGCATGGGGATGTGTGTTCCTCCTCTGGCTTGATATTCTTTTCCCCAAAAGAAGTGTTCCACTTCTCAGAGGGGCGGAAGTGCTTTATTGCAAATGAAGTGCAGCATGGCAAGGAAGCAATGATGGAAGTACAATGAAACATTTACTATATCAAGACTGCAAAGTTCTCCTGGTGTTTTCATGTGTACACTGGTTTCGTTTTTGTTTGCTATGTGTACGAAAGAGTGTAAGTCTTCTCATGCATACTCTGCAGAATTTAAAGAGACAAACCATATGGGTCGGCCAAGGTTGCGTAGCATGCATCGTACATATGTGTGCTGTCGGAACCAGTACTCTTTCATACCACGCATGTTTGCCAAGAGATTTGTAATACTTGACTGTAAAACTTTGTCCTTCTCTTGAAACTTTTGAAGTAGCTGTGTAACAGACATGTTTTGGAAATGGAAACCTGTTTTCAATGTGTGGGCAACTCCAGAGCACAGCGTTGCTAGTTCACTTTCAAAGAGGAGGTGGAATATAAACTCCACGTTCTGTCTAAATCTAGCGTCTTCAGAATACTTGTGTAAACAGCGGTATTCTGATGCTGTTATTTGTGTGCATCTTTCATCATACCTTACACCTTTTCCAGTCGGGAAGAGTAGAGGAAAGGCTTGTGCTTCTACACTTTTTTTCCCATATACTGGTTGGCGCTCCTTTGGCTTGCCGCATTTGATATTTTTGAGTGCATCGTCTATGGTGTCTTTGGAGTGCAGTGGGTGGATTGTATAGTGGTCTAAAATATTGGAGGCAACACTAGGATCTAGATGTTCAAATAGGCCAGTTCTTGAGGAGTCCTGACTTATTTCGGTTGTTACTTTTAGGTTTTCTTCAATGTTTATTTCCTTGTAGTATTCATTGTTTT
The DNA here is from genome assembly GCF_040938575.1 of Ambystoma mexicanum. Taxonomy (NCBI): domain Eukaryota; kingdom Metazoa; phylum Chordata; class Amphibia; order Caudata; family Ambystomatidae; genus Ambystoma; species Ambystoma mexicanum. The sequence goes on from NC_090936.1 coordinate 836,797,923, forward strand.
GTTTAAGTTATTGCAAGGCTTCCCTAGTTGCTGCCAAATTCCTTTTTCTTTTGTAGGTATGCCATTTACCAGGATAATCAAAGATTATTCTATTGACCTTTGCACTCATAGAGTGTCTGCATTTTCTTTGAGGTCTAATGGTAATTAAATGACTTTCCCACGGATGCCTCTCAGTAATATGGTGGGAGGCAATTTTGCAGTTTTCGGGTGAAGTCGTATTATTGCTTGAAATGGGTGCACTGTTTGGATTATAATGCTCTCTTACAAATTAAGCTGCTGCAGTGCGTTTGGCAGTGGAAATACTTTCAAATTATTGTGGATTGCCCATGAAGGCCTTTCGTTATTGTCAAGTTTTGCAGTGCAGTATGTGCACAGTATGGAGGTTTTAGTAATTTCATATTTGTTTTCAGCTATAAGGTACAGAGCTAATTGAAACCATTGGGATTCGTCATTGCCTTCTATTTTCTGGATTATATCGACCGTTTTGGTGCTCTTTCTACAGAAAGTTTTACAAGAAACACACACATACTTAGTCTGGAATTTCAGCAGATGTGCTTTTGAACTTTTGTATTTTTTTCCTGTATGCGTGATATAGAAAGTTGATAGCTGCACTGTTCTCAGTATTATTGTCTGACAATGCTGGAGTTTGTAAGTGCTCTTCAGTTTCACAATATCTCCTTTGGATGTGCTCTATTTCTTTGAGCACTTGTTTGCATGTGCCGTGTAGGAGAATATCATTTAAATGTTGTAGTGCTAAAGCTGGACTTTTTGCATAGTATAGTTTGTCAACTAGATTTCTGACTGTTGAATGGTGGGTTGTTAACATTTTGATATGGTGGAAGGTGCTTTTGCAAGCAGGTCCAGAAATACAGGCTAAGAAATGTCCTTGTATTCCTGTGTAGTTGCACACTGGACAGGTGTCCATAGTTTGTAGAATGTTTATTTTTATTTTCTCGTTGCCTTTGACATACTGATTGAGGAATTTCTGCAAAGATTTGATTAGGCATTGGTGAATGTTACACATTGATGTGCACAACCATTTGTAGGTGAGGCATGTTTGTTTGGTGGAATGGAGAGTGACATCTAATTTGGATGGGGATATTTCTGAAAGCAGTGTTTCTTCTTCCATTATGGTATTGTGTATCTTTTCATACCCTCGTCCACTTCGATGTAAGGCAATTTGGTTTGTTTGTTCTTGTTTGTACAATTCTTCATTGAAGTATGGCTCTATGTTGGTGGTGTGACTCCCCTCACCTGTACAGATGTGGCCAAAGGTGGCTATTCTGATATTGGGTTTCTATGTATTAATTAATCTTGTTTGTTAGTGGTTTAATTCTGTTCAAAATTGTTATAAACAATTTCCGTTTCACGATCATTGCACTGTCTACAAGAGCTTCCAGGATGACTTTTCTATGGTAGGTTTTGAGGGTTGAATGTGATTTCTGCCCTCTATTTATAAGGTTCTGAATGACTCTGCGGTGGACATTTTTTTGTAAAATGAATATTTTGGAACGCTTGAATGTAGTTACATTACCATTTGTATGTGCTCTGTTAGTAGTTGTGTGTGTTTCACTGCTTTTAGTGCTTTTCTTTTCATTCTCACATTTTGACAGATGAACTACACTGTCTTCACTGGTAGATGCATCCATTTTCCTTAATGACTGGATTAGCTCTTCTCTTTCGACTTTCTGTAGAAGTTCTGCTTACAGTGGATGGCTACTTTCTATGTTTTTAGGTTGCATGGCTCTCTTTCTGTGTTGCTTTCTACGGAGTTGCAGTTTTGTAGGCATTGTGTAGTAGGTGTTGGCGAAGAAAGGGAAGTGTGGGTGTGCAGATTTTCAAATGTTTATGTGTGCAATGTGCATGAGTGGGTCAATAGGAGGGTAGGTATATAAATGGAAGTGTATCACTGTGTAATGGCTCAAATGTTCAGTTGGGGACACTGTCTTAATGTGTGGATTAGTCTAATGGTGGCAACATAACAAACACTGAGCACCTGTAGAGGAGGCATGAGAACAATGAAGTACATACCGGTGGATTGCTGCAAATCTATATGCCACAATACTACAACAGTGCACTCTTCTAGTACGACTTACAACAGTATGATGGTATTGTACTTACTGTGCTACTTGGTGAAAATAGGTTTATTGCAGATTGTATTTCGAAGTGCCCACATCAGTGACTTTTTCCGGATACAGGTGGGTACTACACCTGTATGATAAGATGGTAAGAAAATGTGTTGGCTATTGGCATAGTACTTACATTCGTGCAATACATTTGTTAAAATTGTAAGGGGGTGGCTTGGCAGGAAGTGCAAATGTGTGTGAATAAATGTATGGCTTAGGATATGACTGGGGACTTGGGAGCAAAATCATGTTTGTGAAGGCGGCAGGTGGATTATTTGGGAGTGTATTGCATGACGTCTTATTGAACACATCTGTGTATTAGTGATGGAATATTTGCTTTTAAAATGGAGTACTGTGCATTGTGGCAGGATGACAAAAAGGTGCCGAAAGATGTACAGAGTGCAAAGTGGAATGTTTTTGTGTGCGCATTTGCATGTACTTCTCTGCATACATATGCTTGCTACATAAGTGGAGCCATTGTTGCCAGTCTTTACTTTCCTTATGCACATTTATGCATGTTACTGCTGTCAATACAGACATACATGTTTTTCTTTTGTAAGTAATGTTGTGATCTATTAAATGTGAAAAGTGCCAGGAAACTGTTGTTATGCATTCAATGTATGCATTTGGCTTACGTTGGTGGGATACGTTGCCTGATACTTTTGTGAGCAGGTTTTACATATTTGTGTGTTAATGGGGGAAGGCATCATAAAAATGACGGACCAAAAGAACAGAGTATCCGTTTGCATATAACAATGGCTGCTATGGGCAAATGCCAACTTTGCAACCACCTACCACTGTAGGAGCTATTTAATGGTAGGTGATGGGAGAAATAACAGTATGAATGTTGATTACGTTATGGATATTCAGTGCCAGGTACCCTGTTGGTACGAACGTATAACACAGTTGTAAATGTACTGTATAAAAAGTAATAATACCTACAAGGCGTGTTGACGGGTAGGGATGGCGATGTATGTGGATGCAGAACGCGTAGATCATTTTGCAGTATTTTCCTGTGCAGGTGCTTTTGATTTACAGGACACTTGACCTCTGCATGTTTAACGGTTGGTATGGACTGTTCAACAGAGGTGATAGCGTTAGATGCAGATTTCTTGGATATAATTGGTGAATGCATATGTGACCATTTAACAGTAGCCAATGAGGGAGTGCTGAGAAAAGACTACTGGAAAGGGAGGAAGGACTGGCCCTGCTGTACTGGGGTGTGGCCCATGCGGTAGTTGGGGAAAGCGCACGTGCTACATGCTGTCCTTCTTTATATGCTTGCCATGGAAATGGGACTACGGATTATTGAATCAGTTGTATGATCGCTTTTCTGTTCCATGGTAGGATGTTATTCCTTGCCCATGAGAACCTTAGTGCTTCCAGTGTGACGTTTGTCAGTGGAGTTGATATTTTTTTTCTGTCTACTAAAATTACGCTTCTGTTCTAAAATGTATAATGTACGTTGCAGGTACTCGTGTAATGATTTAAGGAGGCAAAACAAACAGCAATCCCCAACAACTACCACACAAAAACGTGTTTCTTTACATGTAGTGTTACTAAAATAAAAAAAAACATGTTTCACAACTACCAAGTGCCCATTCTCTATCATGCTTCAAATGTGTTTGCGCAGCCCCCCCTCCACGCACAGGACACTATGTTTGCGAAAGCCGCAGCATTTGGAGGTGTGTGTGTGCTACTTCTGGGTCATTTCAGGGTGGCTGAAATGGAAATGGGTCTGTGCAGGAGTTCGCATTGGTCAATACAATTTTGTGGGTGTGATGTGTAGCAACAGATTGTGCCAGAATGTGTGTCTGCAAATAGGAGTGCAGATGGCTACGGGTACGGATGTGCCGTTCGGTGGGCAGACTATTAGGTATTTTGGCCGACTCCTGGATACAAGTTTACGCACAACGCTGTGTAGTGGCAACACACCTTGGGTTCCATTATGTCGATGTGCAATGGTACGGATTACGTAGGATAAAGTTGCTCCATGTGGGTCCTCTTTGTGCCAGTTTGGTGATGCTCGCTCATCCAGACATTTTTATTGTTCATTGTGGAGGGAATAGTTTAGGGCATGTTAGCATCTCACTACAGTTTGCGATAAAGGAGACATTACGGCAACTCATGAAAATGTTTCCAAAAGTCACACATCATTTTTTCTCGCATTGCCCAGAGACAGATGTGGCTGCGTTGTTCCTCGTGTGCTCCACAAATGGAGAAAGCACACCGAAATGTGAACAAGGCTGTTTGTGCTTTCTTGCGAGATGTTGGCATGTCCTCCTTCCACAGTGAAAACATTATGTTTCATAGTAGCAACATTTTTCGTTCAGGTGGAGTTCATCGATTGATGTTGGCAATGAGCTGCTTCTGCATAATATCCAAACTGCAGTGCAGCGCTTCCTACAAGTTTAGCAACCATTTTCCCTGTGGGTGTTCATCACTTCAAACGTTGCAAACACAAACAGCACAATAAGGCTCTTTTCAGAGCCAAAACTTTGTTTTGAGAATGCGTGCAATGTTTTTGACAGCGTCCTGCCATTCAGTATTCATAACCGTATACGCAGCACTCACAGGCTGCGTCACCACCTGCATGCTTTCATTCAAATTCTATTTTTGCACATTGCAAGGTGGCTCTGAAAAGAGTCTTTTTGTCCCGCCCCTCTGGTTGTGTTGCATTTTTCCTGTTTTACAACACGCCATAGAAGACAGGAATGGGAGGGAGTTTGGCAAAGAGAACCAACCACAGGGATACGAAATTGCATGTGGAGAGCACAAGATGCTGCGTTAACCTCACTTCGGTAGTGGTCAGTCTGAGTCATGCTGTCGGACATTAGCCTCAAAAGCACTTTGAAATTGTTCCGCCCTGCAGAGTACCATGTCACAGTACATGCACAAGACAGTGACCTTTCAAAGGTACAGGTCTGTAGCGGTGCGTATGGCCTGCACAGCTGGTTGCAGGATGCACTGGCCCACTGGAGTGTCCCTAGTGGTGGCAGGCGCAGATGCAGAGGATATTGTAGAGGAATGTAACCTATTGCCTTCTTGGAAGGGGACAACCCTCCGAACAGCTGCCTTGTGGTTCGATTTCTGGTGCTGCCACATGGAGGTGGTGCCGTAGCTGTACAAGCTCGGTTTTCCGCAACTGAGTACTATGCCACACTCATACATTTTACCTGGTTTGAACGACATTTGGGCACATCTCCAATGGTCGTAAATAGTTTCTGCAACCACAATTCCCTCTACTTTATTGTTGTTTCCTTTTTAATGTCCATCCACATTATTACGTCTGCTCCCTTGCTCAGGCGCTTCAGAAGGAGGTGGTGGTGAGGGTGTGGGTGCTCCTGAGTCAGAGGTAGTAGCAGAAGCCCTGGTATCAATTACTTGGAGAGGCACTTTGCAGGGACAGAATTGGTCTGAAAGCAATGTCTGCATGAACCAATGTGTGCCGCTGGTCTTCTCTGGAAAGCCAAACACGGATTGCAGGGTAGTTCTGGGGTGTGCCCTTTTATAGGACTGTTGTGGAGCACGTGCAACCGGAAAGTGCCCCTAAATCTTTCCCTACAATACCTACAAGCAGAGGGGAGAGTGCAGGACCTCTGTAATGGTGCACTCTCACTGTAACACTCCATACATTGCAGAAAATAGTGTGCAGATCCTGTCCACCAAATAAATGCCCAAGCACAGCATGGTTCTGTTCCCATGGTGATGTTGCCATTGCTCTCCATTTGGATGGCTGTCCGCCGGATGCATATTGGCTGGAATACTTTGTGGCTACGTGCATAGCTCTGCTATGGATACCCTTGCCACCCCTGGACCACTTAAATGTATAGCACACATGCACTGACCATTTCTAAATAAGCTTGGTGTGTGCACCATACAGTAGGTGCAATGTTCACATGCAAAGGTACTTGCAAGACTTGGCTGACCGCTTCCACCTACTAAAACTACATCACACATTTGTTTGCATATCTTGGCCAGGTGCAGTGTTACCAGAGTTCACAGGAAGAGATGAGCATGTGCAAAGTTGTGCGACTGACAAACGTATGATCCTACAACTACTTACAGGCAGTACTGTGCATGCAAACATGCTGCCCGCTGTGGCATCCTACGGATGCTTCCATTGTGATTGCACATAGGGCACCCAGGTGCGGCAGTCGTACGACTCCTCCATTTCCCTCACATGCGATCATCCCCACCAGTGGTGTGCTCTTCACATTTACAATGGCCTTCTTAAACCAAAGGAAAAGGCAGATACAGAATCAGTAACAATTTACATATCAACCTTTATTAGCATACATTCATAGCCACTATGCACAAAGGGAAGGGGGACCAGAAACAGATACATATACCAGAGATTTTGGTATTTCTACAAGTTGGTGGTGAGGGGAAGAATGGATTGAGGTCTAATTGAAGCTTCTCTCATGACTCGCAATCTGCGGGATGGGGAGCTGGGAAATGGGCTAGAGGGGAATGTGCAGGTGGGGCAGTGGTATCTTATTTTCTCCATAATATGTTGTCCTACAAAATTTTGCAAGACGGCAAAATTGTTCATCATTTCATCCATTTTGGCATCCAGGCATTCTAGTTTCATATTTACAGTGTTTCCTTCTGTTTCTGTGGCCGTATGTTCCTGTGGAAAAGGTGTCGCTTCTGGTGTGCTCTTTTGTGTTCCTGTATGTTCTGTTAAAGAAAACAAATGTGTTCAGTATACATGAAGCAATGTATTGTAATTCTGTTACTTTTCACAGTGCATTCCCTACCTATGGGGTTACTACGGTCACTCATTGTGTCATGCGAGAAATTCTCCTCCAGCCATTCTAGGGTGCTATCCCTTGCTGTATTTCTTTCTCTTTTCACACTGCAGCGGATAGCAATGGGGTTATCGTCAACACTCATTTCTTCATGTGGAAAATTCTCCTCCAGCCAGTCTAGGGTTCAGAAAACATCATGCTTTCCTACTATTGTACAATACAGGACCTGTGCAATTACAACATAAACTTTAGTGTACTTACCACATTGCAGTGACGTTCTGCTCTCAGTAGTTGGTGTCCCTAACGCTGCCTCTTCGTCCTTTGTTGCAATGTGAAGAAGGTATGCGGTAAGATTGTTGAACGCAAACATTACTTCTCTTGTTGGTGCATTCCATTATGCTGCATGACCTATGCCTTTGCACTGTTTGTTTCACCGGTACAGACTTTATGCAGCTACTGCATTTTCCCTTCCCATCCCCATAATTTTTGCTGTTTGTATATGTTTCTTGTCTTTGCTGCAAGGTATCACTTTGTACGATCACCCTTCCCTTTCTTGCCAGTTTGGACTCTACCCACTGTGCGCGAATAGATGCACTGTTTGCAACCACTGTGGCTATTTTATAGAGCCACTGGCTTCATTATGCTGTATAGTACATCTATACAAACTAAGAGTATCCTGTTAAAAACCTATGGAATTCAGTGAAAAAAACATTAGTGAATAGACGTTATGGTTCAGGTGCACTACTAAAACCCTATCACCTTTACTGAAAAAACTATGCTACAGGAACGTTATTTTTACAGTGCTCTACTAAAAACCTGTGAAATTCACTGACAAAAAACTTTGTTAAAGTGATGTTATTGTTAAGTTGCGCTACTAAAAACCTACGCCCTTTACTAAAAAACTATGCTAAAGGAACGTTATGTTTAAAGCGCCCTACTAAAAACATATGAAATTCACTGACAAAAAACATTGTTAAAGGGACGTTATGGTTACGTTGCCCTAAGACAAACCTACCAAATTCAATGCAACAACTATTTCAAATGGACATTACACTTACTTTGCACTAATAACAACCTATCCATATTATGGTTACAAGTAAAACCGAAACCCCCAGAAATTCGCCATTTATGGTAAGCTAAGCAACCATAACTCACACCACCACCTTGCACTGCTAAGTCTAATACCTAGGACATCAAAGATGACATCACAAATGCCATTGATGACATCTTTGATGACATCTTTGATGACATCACATGTGCAATTCATTTCGTTGTGTTTATAATGTTGGTAACACAATGTCAGGGGTAATCAGGAGACCTATCATGAACTACTTAATCTATTAAATAATGAACTCATCTAAACAACATTCTATTGCAGTGTTGTTGGTAATACAGGAACCTAATCATACATAACCATAGGCAATGGCTGCAGCATGCACTATAGAAGTACAATATCTGTAAGCTTGTAATTTTGGATAGTACACTCATGAATGCTACCTTATCAGACTTTTGAGTAATGCTAAACATGTAATAACTAGCTAACGATTCAAGACTTACTACACACTTTTGCTAGTACAAATAAAACATATGAAGACCCACAAATCATGCAAATCACAGGCACATACTGGGAACCTAAAGTAAGGCAGAAAGAAACAGCATCCTCAGAAAATGTTGAAAACATTACAATGTATTGTCGTGTACACAAATGCATTGTGTGTTTCAGGGCCGCTTATTGACCCATGTATGTGCACAATGACCTGTGACCAAACCCTAAGGAAAGTAGTTTACAAACATATGACAAGGTTAACGTCTAGATATCTAGCACCTTTTGATTTTTAATATTCTGACTGTCAGTGAACAGAACCACCTGGTCTACATATGTCAGTTAACAAAAACAGGTGGCCCAAATATGTGATGTCATAAATGACATTTGTGATGTCATCTTTGATATCTTGGGTGTTAGTCTTAGCAGTGCACGGTAGTGGGGCAAATTATGGTTGGTTAGCGGGTAAAATAGTGGGTTGAGCACTCGTTGCTGAAATGTGTCCGTGTGATCTGCAGTTTGCAGGTTCGACTCCCGGGAAGGCCAAATCAGCATTTCATCCTGCTGAGGGTGATAAATGAGTATGATATTGTAAATGAGTGGGGGATATTATATGTATATTTCTTCAATATGAAGCGATTAAGCGTAAGTTCTATATGATAACACATCATTATCATTTGGCCTTGGACATCTCCTTGCCTTCACAGTACTTTGGTAATATAGGCCTATACACATTGATATTAATGATACTTATGGTGATTCATTCTTGTATGAAATGTACATCACTTTACAGTGATATAATAAACATATTTGTTGTAGTGTACTTAGAAACAATGCTATGTGATGATACTTCCTGTTTTGTCAAGGGGTGAGAGGTCGTGTTCCATTGCTTCCTGGGATGTTACTTCGGGGCAGGGTCAAATTAAATAATTTCCTGTGATGGCATTATATGTCAAGGGTGATGTAATGTCACTTTTGCTAACCCTGGCATTTTGCTGCCTGAATGGAGGTGTCCTGTGGACACCCCGTTTGTCCAGAAAGTCTGCATTCAAAATGGAGGTTTCCACAGGACTCCACTTCTGTCTGCATGTCCCCAAAGTTTTGATGTACCTTTAATTAGTTTGGAGACCCTAAGCCTGTCTGGTGGACACTTGGGGGCATGCACATCTCTCCCTCAGAGTCCTACGAACATCCGGCCTGTCCAGCATGTCTCCAAAACAGTGACGTATTTTAATTAGTTTGAGGACCTAGTCATGTCCTGCGGACACCTGGGCGCATGCACAACTCATTCCCCGTGTCCTATGAACAACGAGGCTGTCCGGCATGTCTGCAAAGTTTTGACATACTTTTAATTAGTTTGGGGACCCCAATCCTGTCCGGCGGACACCTGGGTGCATGCACATCTCATTCCCTGGGTCCTACGAACACTGCGCCTGTTCGGAACTGTCTGCCACATGTGTGTCACACTTTTAATTAGTTTGTGGACCCCAACACTGTCCGTAGGACACCTATGCGCATGCACACAACAGATCCCGCGCAATAGGTGTCTAGCAGACAGCCGTCCCATTTGTGAGCGTCCGCGATGTCACCATGTGACCGCACCCATGCTGAGCATCGGTCCTTCTTCATGGACAGGGTCCAGGCCCCCAAAGAGCAAAAAAGTGATTCTTTGAGAAATCCAAAATGTTTTCTGTGAAACTTCACCCTTGCAGAGGTCCCAGGCCATGCCCCTGACGATCTGGACACTTTTTGGAACTTTTTGAGCCCAACTTGGGGTTCAAAGTGTCAGTGCACCCCGTGACTTTCTGCAGAGCGATCCCCAGCACCCCTATAAAAGGCCACACCCCCGTGCTGTTCCTCCTTCTGTTTTTGGACATCCAAGACAGAACACTTGGCAATCATTGGCATTCTATTGATGGATTGCTGCTCATGACACTTGGCTGTAATTGGCATTGCTGTTATTTCTGCCTCAACCAGGAGTACTGCTGCATGTTGCTGTCCAACTATTTGACACATTGCTGTGTTTGTGCTATTCCTGGTTCCAGACTACTATTTGCTGAACATGGCAACCATGGCTACCTCTCCTGCTGCCTCTGCCTCGGTAGAACCACCACCCCCCACCACCACCAACTCCCCAAGGGCCTGGAGAGGGGAACAGGTGTGACGATGCAGAGGAGAAAGAAGAGGAAGAAGAGAATGAGTTAGTGGAAGACCCGACTACCTGTTCCCCACATGTGTCTTGGGTGTGGAGGCTTTTTGCCAGCGTTGTAAGCCCAAGGCTGGTGCGGCCAAGGTTTGCTGCAATGAGTGTGGCATGGTACTCAGTCGCGGCAAACCTGGGCTGCACAGTTATGGGACTACCTCCATGTGGCAACACCTAAGATCCAGCCGCAAAGCAGCAATTCGGAGGGTCGTCCCCTTCGAACAGGGTAGTAGGTTGAGTTCCAGTGCAGCATCCTCAACAACCGTTCCTGTCACCACAAGGGACACTCCTGTGGGACATAGGATTCCTCAAGCAGTCTTGCAGGACATACACACCGCAGTGGATCCTTACCTTTCAAAGGTCACTGTTTTGTATATGTACTGTGACACAGTACTCTGCAGGGGTGAGCAGTTCCAGAGTGGTTTCGAGACTGAGGTCCGGGACCACAGAGGAAAGTGCCCCATACTTCCATGAAGTGCACCCAACATATTGCACTCTGATCTGCCCTTTCTTATCCTGTGGTTGGTACCCCTTCCCTACCCTTCCCTCCCTTGTGTGTCATGTGTAAAAAATACCAAAAAATGCACAAAACGGAAAAAGCAAAAAAAAAAAGAGCCACCTTTCACAGTTTAATAATAGAAGTGCCAATGAAATGGTGCAGGGTCCTGGGCATTCTGTAAAGTCTATGGACACCGCGGTAGTCTGCGGACTACTAAAAAATATAAGCGGTGGCGCTATCATAAACATTGCATTCTTTTCCAGGAGAAAGTGGTGGCTCTGAAAAGAGGCTTTTTGTGGTTTCTTTGTTGTTTGTGAAAGGTTTCAAGTGGACAACACCAACTGCAAAAATGTTTCCTATAGTTGCAAAAAGGGCTGCAATGCCTTTTGGATATTTCACAAAAAAAGCTGATTACCAGCATCAGTAAGATGAACTCCATCTCTGCAAAAAATGTTGCTGCTACGAAATGTAACATTTTTATTAATTTATTTACATTTTTTAAAGCACTTACACAGCCCACGGGCATCGAGGCGCTGTTACAGAATTGGTTTGTTTTTTAGTTGCATAATTCTTTTTCTTTCTTTTTGTCTTAGTTGCATATTTATAACGCGCTTAAACACCCAGAGGTTTCTAAGCGCGGACACAGGAATTGAACCTGTGTTTCTTCGTGTCGTCTTGCTTCCAAGGCGCGCACATTGCCGCTGAGCTATCCTCCCTTCATTCTGGAAGGAGGACATGCCAACATCTCTCAAAAAGGCGCCTTGTTCACATTGTGCCTCACTTTCTCCATTTATGGACCAAATGAAGAAGTCAAGGACCTTGAAATCCTTCCAGTGTATTCTTGACACTGCTACTCCTTGAGCCACTGTGCTCCCAAGTGCCGTTAAGCAGCGGTTCCTTTTTGTATTTAGTCATCTACCTCTGCTAGATATATACGAATGGGCACACTCTCGTCTGTTTACTCCAACAGACCTTATAAGATACTTCTGTCCATGGAATATCTCGTCCTGATGAAGATCACACCATCAGAGCTCATTCCAGCTCACCTTTTGGCTGAAACACTGCCGTGTTGACTTGTTATATTGTGTGTGTTGTTGTTGTTCAACCATACATTGTTTTAATGCATTTGTGTTGTTTAATATGCTATTACCTCACTAAATCTACTGGTCTCCTTCCCAAGGACTCCCTAGTGGACGTAGAAGCAATAGAAAGACACTACAAATATTCAACATGTGTTACCTATGAATTGGGTACTACACCGTGAAAATGTGTAAATACTGATATATATTATGTTGCTCCTAGTCAAGTGTATCTACAACACTAACTACAATTTTATTAAAAATCCAATTGCAGTGCTCAGAATTGTCCTGTCACATTTTTGTCAGAATCTATTCACAGTATTTGGTGTCCACCTTCCGAAGGTGTAACACACAAATGAGTGTGTTCGCCCTTCATTCAGCAGTCAGGTAGCTCATGACCTTGCTCAATTTTGTTCTTGATACGTTACTACCTACCTGGGTATAGCAAGGCATCAACCAGGTGCCCTTTTTGACGATTGAAATCTTGTTCAGACACTGTACTATGCAAAACGTCCAGCTTTTGCACTGGACCAGTTAAATTACATTCTCCTACAAGGTAGAGTCAAAGACCTGCTCAAAGAAATAGATCACATCCAAAGCAAATAGTTTGGAACTGAACAGCACTTACAAACTCCAGTAAAATTATAAAAGAGTAGGGACAATCTTGCAGATGTCAACCTTCTATTACAGACATACAAAAAAGAAATAGCAAAGAACACCAAAACTCTTGATATAATGTACAAAATAGAAGACAATTAGCAATCCCAATGGTTCTGATTAGCTCTCTATCTTATAGCAGAAAACAAATACAAAATTACTAACCCCTCAATACTTTGAACATACTGCACTGCAAAGCTTGTCAATAACTAAATGCCTTCACAGGCATTCACTAATAACCTGGAAATATTCCAACTGCCAAAACCACACCAACAGCTTAAATGTCCTGATACATTCTGGTTTCACCATCACCATCTTGTGGCCAATGCTGGATTTGACTTTCATGGACTTTATTAATTCACAGGGCATCACACTTTCTCATGGTGCCCATGAATCATGCTGTTCCCATCTTCATCTTGTATCCAGACTTGCAACATATGTGTTACTACTGACTTCTGCAATTGTATTTGATATAACCTCTTGTTTTCCAATCATTTTGACTGCTTACTCTCTGTTCGCTACTCATTTCCCTTTCTTCCTTTTCCTATCTCCTCCACTCCTCCCCTTACTTTCTTCTATGCACTTAGTCTAGCAGAATTGTCCCTGGACCTAGTATGATAGCAAACACCTATGTCTCCTCCGCTGTCCTCTTACTTGTTTCCCCCCCCTCCTCCAGCACTAGCTGAAATGTTGTCAGGCCTAGTACGATAGTCACTTGTTTTGTTCCTGCCCTCCCTTTCTGCACGCCTAGTTGGCTGTCTGTTTCCATTTGCCTCCCAGTCTCCCCATCCCTTCCTTATCTATGTCTTAGCTCTTGCACTATCTGAAATGTCATGAGGCCGAGTATGATAGTTAATTCTGCATCCTTACTGTTCATGGCCTGTAAAAATGTCATTGTATTTTCCCTTGTTCCCTCCCTTACCTTAAAGTGCTTTGAAACACATTGGGCCTCATTACGAGTTTGGAGGCAGCCAGGCCCTTAATAAGGGCACGGCTAGCCCCAAACTTGGGTACGGGTCCCGCAAAAGGGGATTTACTGGGCCATTCCGACCTTGGAGGGCCCGGTAATTCCCATTCGCGGGACTCAGAGCCGGTACGTCCCCATTCCCATTTGAGCCCCCATAGGGGATGGGGAGGATGGTAGCAGCGGTACCGTTCATAGCTGCTACCATCCTGGACTGCTTGCGGGTGCCGCTCAGCATGCCTGGTCTGACCAGGCATCCAGAGTGGTCCCCGCAAGCAGACTCGTACTGTGGCAGCCCGGTATGAACAGTGCCAGTGCCTTATCGGCACTGTTCATCCTGTGGCTGCCACGGTTGGAATGAGGCCCATTGTGAATAGGCACTATATAAACTATCATATCATATCATATCTATTTGTATGAGAGCATTATAATCCAAACAGTGCACCCATTTCAAGCTTTAATGCGCCTTCAACCGAAAACAGCAAAATTGCATCCCTCTGAATTACTGAAAGGCATTTGTGGTTAAGTAGTTTATTTGCCATTAGATCTCAAAGAAAATGTAGACAGTCTAGGAGTGCAACGGCCAATGGATCAATCTTGCATTACCCTTCTGAATGGTGTACCTACAAAAGACAAAAAAAATGGCTGCCTGCACTATCTTAAACACAACAATGAATACTACATAGAAATAAACATTGAAGAAAACCTGTGAGAAATCACTGAAAAAATTCAGGATTTTACATCAACTGGCCAATTTGTACTTCTAGATCCTCCGCCTGCCTCCACTATACAATTCACCAACTACACTCCAAAGACACCATAGATGATGCACTAGAAACCTATCAAATGCGGTAAGCCAAAGGATCTCCAATCAGTATATCGGAAAAAGTGTAGAAGCACATGCCTTTCCTCTGCTGTTTCCTACATGAAAAGGTGGAAGGTACAGTGAAAATAACAGCATCAGAATACTGCTCTTTACAAATGTATTCGGAAGACCCCAGATTCAGACATAACGTTGAATACATATTCCACCTCCTCTTTGAAAGTGACTAGCAACTCTATGTTACGAAGTTGCACAAACATTGAAAACAGGATCCAATTTTCTAAACATGTCTTCTAAATAGCTACTTCGAAAGGTACAAGAGAAAGATGAAGTTTTACAGTCAAATAATACAAATCTCTTGGCAAACATGCAGGATACGAAAGACTACTGGTTCTGACATTCCGCTGATGTACGGTGTATTCTACGCAACCTTCACCCACCCAGATGGTGTGCCACTTTAAGTTGCGCAAAGTATGCATGGGAAGACTTGCACGATTTCCTACCCATAGCAAAAAAACAAATAAAAAAACAAAGAAGGAATTGACATGAAAACACCAGGAGAACTCTGCTCTATTGATCCAGTAAATGTATCAAGGTACTTCCATCATCGCTTTATTGCCAAGCTCCACTTCATTTGTAATAAAACAGTTCCTTCCCTCAGAGAAGTCGAACACTTCTTTTGGAGAAAAGAATATCAAGCCAGAGGAGCATCACACATCCACATGCTTTTGTGGATTAAAGAAACTCCTAAATTTGCTCAGGACAGTGATGCCACTATTTTGCAGTTGATTCAAAAATATGTCATTTGCAAAATGCCTTCAGAAAAGTACACAAACAGACCTACATGCACAAATGTTGCAGTGTCAAAGACACACGTGTGGCAAGTATTGTTGGCACAAATATAAAAACAAAGGCAAATACTACACCAAATGCTGCTTTGGTTTCCCTAGACATGTTTAAGCAAAAGGACAAGTAAACAGCTTCATGTCTTCTGTTAGACACAGTGTGAAAGGCAAATTGACTAATAGCACATACTGCATAAAAAGAACCAATCCATCAAAGTACATCAATGATTACAATGCAATCATATCCCTCCTATGGAATGCAAATGCATATGTGCAGTACATTGCAGACAATTCCACTGCAGTTGCATGATATGTCACAGCCTACTTAACAATAGCAGGGACAACAGAGCTGAAAGACATCTGGGATGACATATCATTTTACAAAACAATGTCACAAAAATGGTACAGCTTTGGCATAAAATGCTCTCCCATAGAGAATGTGGCTGCCACAAAGCCGCAGACCATTCAACCGGCACCACCTTGTATGGGAAATCTGAAAACATAGTCTGGCTAATCCTTGGTCCTGCTGCATCCAGAAAAATAGTTCTAAAATCGTACCAAGACATAGAAACAATAGCCAAAAAGGATCCCAACAGCTTGGATATTTTGCAAAACAACTTAATGGACACATACTGCCCAAACAGGAGTATTGCTTTGGAAACCATCTGCCTATATAACATAGCCCAAAACTTCTCATACAATAATAATATTAAACCAGATGAGAAACAAGGTAAAAGTTGTGAGGGCAGCCTGGTTAAACTTACCCAACACAGCCTGATTAATCATATGAAGCTATTGTTAAAAACGCATCAACACAGAGAACTGTACTACATGTCCTTACTGCAACTTTTTAAACCATGGCAAAAAGAAGAAGATTTATTGGACACCCATGCCTCTTATGAAGATGATTTCAACACAATTGAAAGCACTATAACAGATATAAACATTACACAGTACAAAAACATGTTGGACAAAGAACGCCAACAAGAAGAAGAACTTGAAGCACAACTAAATATAGACACTCTTGAGAGCAGTCAACCTTCCCTTACAGGAAGTCAGGAACCGCTTGGACAGCCACTCATAGCAAATGAGGCAGAATTAGCCATGACTGAAGTAGAAAACATAATGTGTCAGTATGAGCAATTTGCAGAACACTTTTCTGTGCTGGAATCACAACTAAAGATGAGCAGCATAGCATTTTCCTAGAAGTAACTAAACAAATTGAACATGGTGTGCAGCACAAAACTAAAACTTGTACCTGTCAAATCTACAAATCTGTATTCCTGTATGTAAGAGATCAAGCTGGCTCAGGCAACACATTCTTAATCAAAATCATCAGTAAGTTCCTCCAACAAGTGACAAACAACACACTTTCAGCTGTTGTAAATGCCCCCACAGGTTTAGCTGCCTAAAACATAGGTGGTGTTACTTTATAGCGATTGCTACTCCTTCCAGTAGAACACCAAAACAAATGAGACTATTACAAACTTTCAGCAGAAGCTGTGATGGAGCTACGCAGAGTTCTGAAACAAATGAAAATGCTCCTAATAGATGAGGTGAGAAGGATCTCCAACCTAATGTTGGCTTTGATTCAAGCGGTTCTTAAAACAGACTATGAAGAACTCTTTTTAGGAAAACACTATTGTTTCCAGAGATCTTTTTCAATTAACACCAGTGAAAGGTGAACCTATTTTTATAACCTTGACAGCGTACAAAATGAAAATCTCTGGCAGCATTTCCAATGCAGAGAAATAACTGAAAACATGTGTCAGTCTGCAGACCTCACCTATGCCAACATTTTGAAAAGCATTCAGATTGGTGTACTTTCTAAGGAAGCACAGTCTATCTTAAATACAAGACGCATTCATGAGCTATACGGGCATAACATATGTGCTACTGATGTCACACAACAATTGACAACACACAAAAATGTAAACTGTATGTCCTTAATGCCAACCCAAGCAAGCTGTGCACATTTCAATGAAATAATGTTGAAAAAAGAAATGCAACGAGTACAGCAAAGTTACTGCACCGACAAACTGGACGTGCACGGTATGACAGTACCTATGTTCAACAAGCCACAGCATGGCTAAATACCTTAGGAAACTCTATCTCTGACACAGCTGGTTTGGAGAAAATGTTAGCATTGTTTTTAAACTGTAGACTAATGCTAATGCGTAACCTTGACGTGGAGCAAGGTTTAGTTAATGGAGCACCTTGTACAGTTTTTGGCTTCCAGAAATGCCCACGTGACAACAGTATTCAGTTTGTCAATATTCTTAAAAGGATAGGATGCTCAACAGCCCTATTCCTTCTTTTCAAGGACATGTATGAACATAGAGAACAGTTTTCTCTGTCACTAGCATATGCAGTCACTATTCATAAATCGCAAGGTCTAACCCTAGACCAAGCATTGATTGACATTGGCAGCACAGTCTTTAAAGTAGGCATGAGTTACATTGCACTGTCACGCCTGCATACACTTGAAGAACCATTTCTAGTCATTTTTATGCAAGTAAAGTGAAGGCTGACATTCCTTGCATCATAGAGTACAATAGAGTGGGCCTCATCACGAGTTTGGCGGTAACCCTTAAATCCGGTGGTAGCGCTATTACCGCCGGATTTAAGGGTCCGCCGAATCAGGGATTCGGCGGATTTCGCCCCAGCTGTGAGCTGGGGGGAAATCCGCCGAAAAGTTTGCGCTATTACCGCCGTCGGGAAATCCGCCGGCGGTATTAGCGCGAAGATTCCCCATTGAGTCCAATGGGGAATGGGGTATTCCTGAATGGGCTCAGTGGGGAATGGGGACTTACAGTACCGCCAAACTCGTGATCCGGTGCTATTAGCGCCGGGGAGTTCAGCGGTAGAGCTTAATACCACCCACGCTAATAGCATTTCCGTTACCGCCAAAGTCGTGATGAGGCCCACTATGTGCACTCGACACACCCCATCTCAAAATGTACCCTGATCCTCAAAAAGGAAAACCTTGTAAAAGAAAAGTAGTGCAAACACAATTTATATATGATGTATCAACAGTACCACTAGAGAAATTGAAAGCAGCTGGTACTCCATCAATTACCACAATCGCAGAAGGATATACTGAAAAGGCAAATGCATACCAAACTGCACAAACAAAGAGAACTACCTCTTCAAAGAAACCCCATGGACTTCAGTCAAATGAGTCAGACAAAGAACTGGCTGGTCCATTCAAATTGTTCAATACACTGGTGTGAATTGCTATGCAAATGTAGAAATTAATGTTCTAGTCCAATTGCCACCAATTGTTGAAAACATGTACTTAAACAACGCAGACCAGTTGTGTTTGCAAATGCTACTCCTTCACAGAAATGCAACAAACAATCCTGACAACACTTACACTGTCTCGGGAATAAGTCAGGAATTGGACTACTGTGCAGGAATGGTGAGATTCACTATAAACACACAAGAAGATCCACAATCATTTCTAATATACTTACTGCAAGTACTGTAAAGCAAAAACATACCATGCATGTGGAAACATACATGCACTATCTACAGCCATGTGGTGCTGGAACAATTCCCTTACAAACGCTTTGTGTATGTACCTAACTGTGAATCCATTCCATTTCAGCCACTCGTACAAAATACAAACCACAGCATATTATGTACTACTTGCATTTCTGACAATCGCTCCACCTTACAGATACAATCACACAGCCAATACGTAATAGTACTGATTTAACGATACAATGCAGATGTTACCTAAAAAAACTGCAAGCTGACCAGCTTCACACACGTGCAAATATCGCTTGGCAAGGCAAGAAAACCTCCACAAAAGTAAGCATAATCTACCACACGGGTGCTACAACCAGTGCAGGTCACTATACTGCGTACATTAAAAAGAAATGTGGATGGTGTGCATGCAATGATCCTTCCATTACTCTGAAAATCTTACAAATGCCTGCTTAATATTCTTGAAACCAAAATGTACTCACTGATCTGAGTATGAGTGTCTACAAACTGTCCTCAACAACCTTTGAAACCACCAACTGCTAGAATAAGCCAACAGATATCTAACAATGCCCATACCAATGCAAGAAATACACAACTACATGTGACTACACCCATAGTGCTGCAAAAGCACTTCACAAGAGTGAAAAAATGTAAATCCACCAACAAAAATGACGGGCTTGAAGACATACACTGCTAAACTGAGAAACCTAAACAGTTAGAATACTCCAACTGGTATTTAACTGCAACCATAATACTACAATATTACTTCCCATTTCTACACAATTTGAAATCCACCATCAAAAAATGTATTTCTTCTGAGAAAACCCTTCAACACTTATTCAATATAAAAAAAACAGCATATATCAACTGGTATCTTGCTGCACCCATAGTATCACAATATTACTTCCAGCGGTCACACGACCAAAATCAACCTTCAGCAATCACAGTGCTACAAACATACCCTCAAAAACTCTGAAACTATCAACAGTTAATATACGCCAACAGGTATCTAACTACACCACAATCCTCCGATATTAGTGTGCAATACCAAAGTACTTAGAAAACATCAACAGCAAGCAAAAGCATAAACAAATACTGCTAAAAAGAGGAAACAGATAAACAGTTAGGATACACCAACTGGTAGCTAACTGCAACCATAGTACCATCACTTCCAAAAGGAAAATCATACACCATTTCAATTCCTCCTACTGCAGCAGATCTTATAAGCAGAATACCACATACATATGGATCTTAAACATTGCTGTAAGTAGTGCACACGTCACTGAAACAGAGTGTGCCACATAACAACAAATGAACATAGAAGTTGTTTAATCGTGCATGGATTTTTTTACCACAGGCCCAATGATTCTTCGAACAAACACAGGAACTGAGTATATTGCACAGTACACTTGTTTAAATCATAGTACTTGTAAAGTACTAATTAATAGGGTCCACAAAGTACACAAATATATGCAATGCAATGCAATACGACATTACAAAGTACCTACCCTAACATGTTATGTTTTATTTTATCACAGAGAATGAAATAATGATTTCTCCTGCATTTCCACTTGCCACAAAATACAAATTTGCTATTGCTGCTTGACCGGTATTCTGCACTGCATGCATAAAAGGTGAACAGGGACTCAACAATACATACAGTGAGTATACCATTATTGGTGCCATACTACTTTGTAATCTGAAAATTGCATTTTACACACATAGTTGTGCAATCCATATGCCAGTGTCACAATGTTGATTGCATGGCTGTATTATGCAGATGTGGTTGTGGCCAGGCCATAGACTCTTGGGTGTATGGCCTATGGCCTACAGCCTCTGGCCATGCAACCAAGAGTCTAGGGCCTGGCCACAACCACCACAGCATAATACAGTCATGCATGTAAACATCTGCCCACTGACAACAACCCACACACATAACACAACTTCCTGAGGCCCTATCCACTTCAGTTCACATACAACTACACTACTTGGACCCATTGCACATACTCATACATCCAAGAATCTCAGGGCAGTCCAATAACCCACCTGCCACATTCCCTATGCACTTCTCCACACATAATATTACAGTACTTCAACCAGTAGGCAGACTCTTGGGTGCACCCCAAGAGTCTAGTAGCTGGCCACAAACACCACAACATAATACAGCCTATGCAAACATCCTCATATCTCTTGGACTCTTGGGTGCATGGCCTAGAAAGAAGGATAGGTGAGAGGTAGAGGAGAGAGCAAGCATGATAGAATAAGTTTGACTCCTGCAGGGCTCTTGTAAAGCTTAATTCCCTGTCCCAGTAGAACACTATTCACTGGCTAGTGTAGGGAAAGTTTGCAATTCCCTGAAGACAAAGGAATGTAGGTTATTATCTCAATGTATTTAGTGATTAGCATACTTTAGGGAGAACCCTCAACAATATACTAACCTGATGATAAAAACATCTGGGCTAGGGAGAAAGTGGTTGGAAACAAGAGAGAGAGGGCAACCAAAGGGCTCTGTGATATTTCAGAAACATCTCTTGAACTGTCTCTGAGGTTTGGAGTGATTTGTGTGCCATCCGTGAAATGGGGTGTAAGAAGTTGGATCCTACAGACCCTGATGCCAAGGGAACATGGATGAGACATCTGAAAGATGGAACTCCTGGGTAAACTTGAACCAGAAGGACCAGAATATTCCTCGCAATTGTCTGATTCAAACAAGCCTCCAGCAGAGGTTAATCTATCTAGTGACCCAAGAGAAGATCAGTCATCTAACTATTGTTGAAGCCAGCGGAAGTGGAATAGAAAATACTAGAAGTCGCCCTGCATTCCACAGGTTGAGAAAGAAGCAATAGCAAAATCCCCAATTGGTAAAAGGAGTCCCATACTTTGTAACACATGCCCCTCCTCAACATCCCCAGAGGAACTCCTAAATGTCTTTCTAGATGGGCAGCTTTCTATCAGTCAAGAAGCTGGAATGCACTTGCACACTAAATTGTTAATGACAGTTAAAGACAGATCTTTTATAATGCTTAATGATAAATAACTTCAGACACGAATTTGAGGTGCAGGGGCGAAAGACTCAGCCTTGGTATCTAGGCTGGAATATACTAGAGAACAGAAGAAGTGATGAAGAGAATATGAATCTCGAAACGCGTGGGGCCAACCTGAAAATAATAAAAAAGGAGAAGACATCTTTTCCTCTAAAAACTAACAGAATCATTGTATGTCATTCTTTGGATGTATTGAACTACATATCACTATCATTCTAAAAATTGTATACACTGTATGTGTGTAAAATATACAAAAAGCCTCCTTGAAACCAGTCAGACCTGTTTGTACATCTCCTTAGGCTTATTGCCTCATTGAGAGTGTGCAGGGGACGTAGCTTTCCAAGATTTGGATTTCTTCTGTTCTCTAGGTTTCTCTCAGTTATCAGCACCAATAAACTTTGCCAGCTCTACAAGGTGTGATTGTCAAGATACAAAAACAACCTGTGGTACCCCTGACCATCCTAAAAAATCTTGGCACCAGAGAATATCCCTTTAGGTTTTTCATCATGTTTAGAAGGTTGAAGGGACAGCAGGATGGTACTGGAATCACTGGACCATGTGTATTGCCTCGCTGCTGAATGGAGAAATTGTTCCAAGCCTTAAATCCTGACGGGAGAACCCCTATGTGGATTTTAATAGAGGCATCCTCGAGAGATTAGGATACGATCACAAGCTTTATAAGTGTTGCGTTCATGACTTGTGGCTATGACAAGGAGGAACTCCACAACAATTATCCTACTGAGTCAGGGATCTGCTCAACAAGCGGCTGTTTGATAAGACCTATCAAGTAGCAGTTTATAGACACTCTAGCCCCAGACCTACAGAAAGTCAATTATCAGCGCCATAAATCCACTCTGGAGGAGTCTATACAAATTACTAATGCCCACCAAAAACCCATCTATGCCCACTCCCACTGGGGGACCAAATAAACCTTAGGACCAAAAGCCATCAGGATGAGGCAGGCAGGAGAGTCCAACCATCAAAATGACAGTGCCCATTGTATTGACTCTCAAAGACATTTAGCCCAGCAGACATCTCCCACAGACTTGCAGACCTCCATGCCATCCAGAGATCATAAGACATTATGCATGCAGAACACCTAGACACCTCACCAGGTCCTGCAAAGAGAAATCCAAAGAAGGACCAATGTAAATCAGATTCCTTTGCACGGTACCCAGACCCTATTGTGAGTCAGAAGACCAGGTTTGGTGGACCAAGAGGGAACTGGAGCTGAATACCAGGCAGATTTATTTCAAGAGGAAGAGGAGGGAACATATGGTTCAAGGGAACAGAATGGGGGCCTTGAACCATATGCATGGTGGGACAAACTGACCGATAATTCCACCTCCCAGCGTTCGTTGAAGGTCTTAATACTAAAAATATGCCTTCATGGCAATGCTGACCTGTACCCTCAAGCAAACATTAACCTCTGCATCTTGAGGAAAAAAAAATGTATTCCCATGATATTTATACCGGGACTTCTGGAAGAGGTTCCTTTTGGGACTGGCTTTCCCCTTTTTGGCTTCTGCCTTCAGGAAGTGAAAAGGACACCAAAGTATTCCCACGGTGGGGAATAGCTCAGCTAGTAGACAGGAAAATGAGGAAGAAGAAGAGGAGCTAAGGGAAAGGGTGGAGTTTTGTGACAAGGCCCGTTCGCTGGATTTGTCAAGAGGGATGGAACCCCTCTCAACCGGGGGTGGAATGCATAACAGAGAGAAAACCAGAGCAAGTCCTGTCCTTGAGGTGGATGGTGGCAGTTGAGAGGGTCACAATTCCTGTCCTATGCTTTGTGCTAGTCTTTTTCTAAGCAGTTCACCTTTGTCTCATGCTATACCTCTTCAACAAGATGCTTGCCAGTCTTTTGTATTTTTGCCAGAGAACAGATATCAGAGCGGGAAACCAACAAGAAGCATTCAAGGGAGAGGCCATGTCGAGAGCTTCACAGCAGCTGCAGAGAGCATGTACCCAACCAACAGAAGGCAGTTACCCAGTGTACAAAGATACATTGCACTCGCAGAACATTCAAAGAAAGAGTGCGAGACCACAGGGGAATGGAGGAAAGCAAGTCTGCTTTGAGGGTTACAGTCCCCATAATTGAGACAAGTGATCAGTGCCTCCTGATGTCATACCCAAAGTGCCTTGTTCCACCAAAAGTAGAGGGGGCAGGAAGTAGAGAAAAGACCACAGAAAAGTAAAATGCTGGAACCCTTCCTCAAACCCACTTGTGCTGCCTGACTTTCCTAACTCTGCCCTTTTCACAGCCGGAAGCTTCAAATGCTCTCTGTTGTGCAGCCCCCTAGTGTGAGGCAGGCCTTGTTATGGAATTGTCTCTTTGTAGATAATCTATTAGGACATATCCTGCTTGGAGATTCCTGACCTAGCACAGGAGGAGTTACGTTTCCTCCCTGAGAGTCAACAGAGGCATGCATCCTGGCTGTTGTCCCATTCACTGGAAAGCAGACAGGCAGATGCCTGAAATCCACATTACCACCCATAACTTTGTTTGAACTCACAGGGATGACAATGGTATTCTAGGAATCAGATGTGGCTTTAATAATTGTATGAACTACCAACCTACATACCAAAATCTATGTATGGCTTACATTTCCAGATTATCCTGTTACCAGACTGGTAGTTTAGCATAATCGTCATGGTTTTGGGACAGAGGTGCAGATTTAGTTGCAGCCTCTGCACTGCAGGGACGTTGCTGTCATACCACCTGACAAACAGGTTACCTATGACCTCAGAAACTGCTCTGTGTCACTGGGGAGAAGGAGCTGCAGATCAAGATACTGATGCCGCTGGGTAGAGGTGTTCATTATGCTTTTCGCATGGAGTTTAATAAAAAGGGCTCTGAGTAACAGACCAAACTTCCTGAGATGGAATTACCCACATCATTTTTTAATAAAAATAAAGAATTGAGTGCTTTCACACCCTTAGCCGATAGCAATTCATCACATCCATTCCGTTTTCTTCACCTTCCAATGAGTAATTTTACAACTAAATGTGACCTCTTGCATTCTCATTTGAATCCTTCCGCCCCTTTATTTTGTTGAAGGCGATTGTCTAGAATGTATCAATGCTCTGTATGCTACCTAGAATGAGGCACTCTGACCCTACGCCATGAAGTAGTAGTATAATAGAAGTATCTTGATGCAATGTCGAGCGAGGTTTAAAGGTTTGCACTCAATAGGCTATCAGAGTTTAATTATACATTTTTAGTTCATCATTTCTATACTTTTTATGATACTTTTATAACACGAATAGTGACATGATATGGTTTTAACAAAATATATACCAGCACATGTTTCACCACCCTGTGAGTTTTCAAGGCAACTAGAATGTTAACTTATTTCCCATTATAATACTTGCAAACATACATAGATTTACAAAAATGTGTGGGAGCTCCTCCCCCGAGAACGAACATGGCTAAAATAGCCTGTTTGGTGGAACCGGAATAAATTCCACTCTGGAGGGTTTACAACCATGTTTTAGATCACTGCAGCCTCCATACAGGAGAGAACACAATTTGCAATATCAGTTTAGTCTCAACTACAAGGGCAGTGCAGCACTGAAATGCTACACAATAATTCTCTGAACAAAAGTGCCATCAACATCCCCAGATACAGGTTTTGGATTTGTTGGACGTCATCAGTGGGGTCAAGTTGAGCCTCTGTAAGGTACAGTGAGCAAGGGGTCCATGTCTGGATTACCCTTAGTGTGTCAAGGTAAATTCCAAAGTTTTATAAAAATGTACAAAAGGTGTCGGAGCCTATCTACACAGAGCAAACAGGGTTTAAATGGCCACCTGTTCTATGGAAGGTATTCACTCAGGGGGGGTCACAGCCACTTGTTTGCTCACTGCACCCTTCACAGAGGCAAAATATCCATTTCCATATAAATCTGGTCCCATCCACAACGGCAGTCCAGAACCAAAATGCTAAGCAAAACTCCTCTGAACAAGAGTGCCATCAGCAGTTCCAGGTACATGTTTCGCCCCTTGTTGAGCCACAACAGTGAGGTGAAACTGAACAGGTTATTTGAACTGTGCTCATCCACAGTAGATGGGGCTCCAATCCAAACGTGGACCTCATGCTCAAAGTGCCTTACAAAGGCCCAACTTTGATTTCAACTTGGTATCAGAAGACCCGTTACACTTTGATTCAAAAATTATAAGGCTGTAACACTGAATACCTAAGGAATGTTTCTACTCAGAGTCGACTTAGTTGTAACCAGTACAACCTTTACACAGCCCCTTTACACAGCCTCATCGAAGATAAAGTATAACTGAATTAAATCACTGTTTGGACATTGCAATGTCAATGTTATAACATCGAATGATGTATCCTGAAAGCACCCTGCATCCCCCCTAAAGTTGCCTCTGACTGTAAAGCTATTTATGTCACTAGGTTCAGGGAAAGCTACCGTGAATGCTTTGAGAAAACTATGTAGCCCAGTTGTCGGTCACTGATTTCCACTTCCCTGAACACAAGATTGAGAGAAACCAGTTTAAAAAATCCCTACAGTAGAAGCCATGATGTGCTGGACTATGAGTTGGTCATCTGTAAGATGGCACAAGTCAAATTAAAGGAAAAAAGACAAACTGAAGGAAAGCTAGCTCCTGAAGAAAAGGTGGTATGGCTCAGAGCATTCTTCAAGCATGATGTGTTGTCTGCACTGATCTTAGTGTCGGACAAAAGGGGCACAAAGGTGAACCTCTCCCCGATTTTACTCGGAGCAGTCTAACACATGGCTCTATACATGGAGTCAAAGACTGCCCACAAAGAACATCAAGGCAACAGGAGAACTGCAGTGCTTCCGTCAATCAGTTTTGATCCTCATACTGACAAACTCAACAGTGTTATGCCATGGTGTAAGGAAACAACAATGTGCAAATCAGAGAACAATCGAGATGGTTCTTGTCTGAGAGTCTGAAACCACAAACATTGAGTTGAAATACATTGTAGGGATTACTACATTTTTAAGGCCAGCTGTGTAAACTCTGCACTGACCTTGAGCAAACTTCCAAAGACGTCAGTAGGCCTCTCAAGAACAGAAAGATTCGTAATACCATGTCACACTGCTTAACACACAGCATTACAGAAACCTTCCCCTTTGTGATGTTTTTGAAGCTTCTTTGAAACACAGAAGCCACCAGAAGAACGAAGCACCATCTTTATTTACCAATAGTACTGTTTCAGTTACTTAAAGTGTGTGTCATCATTATGGAAACCCCAGGAGACATAGGGGATACAATCCAGATCCAGGCATAACAGCTATTCAAACAACTTGTATTCAAAGATCCAGATAACCCTTGAATAACCCGTCATTCATTCCGACATGCATCCATCCTCCCACAAGCATGCAGTGGAGTATAGGAAAAGGCAAGTCATCACACATCTCCCTTTGTCGTGGAATAAAGGAGGGACAGGTTACACACAAACGCACAGCGCCAAATTCAATCTAGAATTCACTCCCACACAAACACAGGGAAAAGACACTACACACACATGCATAGCAGAAGTCTCGTACTAAACAGATGCAATTCATGTGTAACATGTTGGCTGCTTATGCTTGTAGCACTTAAAGCTAGGCCAGTTTGAGTAGCACGAGTAGCCAGGACAACCCT
Organism: Ambystoma mexicanum; assembly: GCF_040938575.1. Lineage (NCBI taxonomy): Eukaryota > Metazoa > Chordata > Amphibia > Caudata > Ambystomatidae > Ambystoma > Ambystoma mexicanum. Next base: position 836,825,581 of record NC_090936.1, read on the forward strand.
TTAGTCCTGAGAAGTAACTAATGTTTTTTTTTACCTGAAAATGAACCAGGCATGACATTCGTCTATTTGTGCCATTTCATCTGGTAGCTGGGATAGCACAGAGCACCATACAGCTCCCTTGAGAATGGATAATGTGTGCTGCATTGTGTGTCTGAATTTCTTTGACTGCTTCCCCTGCCAAGTCACACATGACTTCTTTCTCCAATGCATTGCCAATGTTCAACTTGAAACTACTTCCAAGTACAGATGAGGTTTTGGTCGAAAACAGAAAGCGGACCCTTCTTTACTTACAAGTTTCATTTACTCATAATGTGCACCTTCAGCTTGGAAACCTGTAGAGGCATATTAACCCTTACCAAATGCTGAGCTCTATGCAATTCTATGCACATTGGACGAGCATACACGTCCTTATCACTTAAGGGGTTGAAAACATCCACCAGCCATCTTCTTCTAGGCATATTGGACACAAAAGGAACAGTTAAAGCCACAAGTACATTTCATATTACCTGTCACTAATTCCTACATGAATCCAAACTTCTGCCATCATGCAGTGAGTAACAAGAATAGAGGTCTAGGTGTTTCAGACATTGAAGCGTACCATTTCAGATTCATGGCAACTTATTTACTGCCATTCCTAGAGGAAAATCCTGATGATTGGTCGAGAGCGGAGTCTAGTCTGAGCCCACCTTTGTAACTGGAAGCTCTGAATATACACCCTTGTTGATTATTTTAAAAAAAACCAAATAAGCAACTACTCAGGACTTTGTCAGACTGCTTAGGTATGGAGATGAGTTTAGTGGAATGGGAGAAGTTGTGTAGAAATGTTGCACTGACATTTTTTAATACTGGGGAGAGAGTCTGTCAGATGAAGATACTAAATAATGTTTGTTTGACTCATTTGCGTATGATGCTACAATTGGCTAAGATGTTTTCAAGGGGATTGAGTGATACATACAAAAGCTGGCCCTGTTGTTACAGGGAGGGATCATTTGACCACATGATCTTGGCATTTTCGAAGGTGAGGCCGTTTTGGAGGGAGGTGACCAGAACAATGAACAGAGTGTTGTTAACAAACATTGAATTGACTTCAAAACTGTTATATTGGGGAATGACACCCTCTTGGATGAGTTGGGGTACCCAGAAAAGTGATGTTTTTTTAGGGCTTCACTGTCAGCAAAAACATATTAGTCTGAGAGACTGGAGATCTGTCACTGCTCCAAGCACATCTGCATGGATAGACAATTTATGTAAAATGTCATTGTTGGATAGGGTGATTCTGGTCAAAATAAGGAAGATGAAATTGTATGAGGGGATATGGGGGAGTTTTAAGAGATTATCTGATGGTTGGACTTGTGCTTTTCCTGCTCATCATGTTCTGTCTATATTTGTTGTAGCATTTGTATAAACTGTGATGTTTTGATGATTCTACCTGTTAAAATGTAATACTTTGGAAAGGAATACAAACGTAAATACAAAAAAGAAGTAAGAAGTCATCAAAGTTTCATTGTTCAAATTGACGCTTCTCACTTCGAGGTGTGTACAGTTCTGGAACAGTTAGTCAGGAAAAGCAAAGAGTACCCTGTAGCATTTATCAGCTGCCAGCACTGATTACACGCACATAGGAGACACTGTTTTGAAAGAATGATAGACGATTGGGGACTTTAAGGGGTTTTACACCCTTTTCAACAGGTACGACCATTACGATCAAGGCAGATGACAAGTACGTAAAGTGACCTATGATCATGAAAGGCAGGAACCCTAAGCTGCTCAGGTGTTCAGTTATAAAGCAGGAACATCCATATCCCATCCACTTTTTATTAGAAAGCAATAGCTGACTGTCAAACTCTTTGCTGGATTTTTTACAGAGATTCCCATTAGGGACACATCCTAGGTACAGCATTCATCACAACACTATCAGATGTTGCATACCACTCCCAAACAACAGAGAGCACAGTTACCTTTGTGAAGAAACAAAGAAGAGAGGGTACCCGGTAAAGCACTAAGGATGAGAGATTTAGCGTTTCTCAGGGAAACAAATGGTGGCACTCATGAAGGAAGAATCAGGTAAAGGAGATCAGGGGAAATCCCCAAATACCCAGGTCCTCATGTCAGAGGTTTAGGGTGAAACTTAGAGAATCAGGAATTACCTATCTCCTTTCTTGTATCCGTCTTCTTAAGTCTGTCAGGACTTTATTGTGCGTGTTTCCAATTTTTGGTAACCTTTTTTATATAAAATAAAGGTTGAGAGAATAATACTTGATTCGATTCTATGTTATTGCTTCAAATTATGATTATACATGAATTGATGATCTAGTTACCAAATTAGAACCATTTCCCTAAGTTTACAATTATTTCCCTATCTCCAATGCTTTACCCACATAACAAATACATTAAAAAAAGAAGAAATCCTCTCGATACATTCAAATAATAATCAATAAAATAAACATTTGATGAGGACTCTTTTTTTTTTACAAAAGCTCACCTGCATCTATACGGATTCAGGGAGGAAAAAATGTGTTTCATTCTTTCTCCGTTCAGAAGTGAAACGACATGACATTTCCAAAGAGCCACTATTCAGTCTCCGGTCTTCTAGATTGTTACCTAAAAAATATAGACAATTAACTCCTGTTTCCTGTGTGAAAGCATGGCATGCCATCATGGCATAAAAAGGAACATGATCATTAAAATAATTCTTTGATTCTCAAATATCCTATCTACAATTGCTCCCGGTCTCATTATGGAGTACCTTCAGTTAAGCTGATTTTCATATCACAATACCCACCACTATCATTAGAGCTAATTGAGAGTGCAGATTACCATATCGGCACATAAGTCATACACCGACGTGCATGAAAGGCATCTTCATGCTTAAGGATTTCCTTCAAAAACACAGATTGGTCAGAAGGCATTCAGAAAGTGCGTTTAATTTTAATGAGCATTGCATTCAGAAGCAACATGTATACATCAAAGTACAATAAACTGACACAATATCAAGTACAACAATCAATTAATAATATACTGTTTTTGCAATGCGCCTATCTCAGTGAACACCTAATCAACTAGAGAAAGTTTAATGTAAACTACCAAGCTGCATCTGGGAAGGGGAATATTCACATTCAGATCGAAACATCCTGAAAGAACATGTACAGTTTACATAAAACAATTGCTTATTTCTATGACATTGGGTCTCATTAAGAGAATGGAGGTAATGAAAAAAGGAAGGCAGAATGGTAATACCGGCATCGTTATCGGGTCCCGGGCATTACGACCCGACAACCCGCCAATACCGCCACCGCCCGTACCATGCCCCCTCATACCGGCATGCGTGAGTACACGTGCCCCTTTGTGGAGTAAATACCGGGATACCGGTAATAGGAGGACATCACAACCCACGTGGGCATGCAATTGCCGGCATCCCAAAGGTGGTAATTAGGGCCTGCACGATGGCGGCCATACAGGCATCACGGTCCACCCATAAACAGCAATCTGCAATCAAGCCAACTGCCACAGGTGCACACAATCACCACATGTGGAGTCAATGGAGCCTGGCCCAGTATAAAAGGAATACCCCACACACCACACCCCTTCCTACACCAAAATGATACCACTAGCTGTTGCAATCATGGGGCTGGATGACATGCCTATACTGCTACACCTACAGCAACAACAGCAACTACAACAACAACTACATCAGCAACAACAGGCAGCACAGAGGAGATGCAGGTGGAGAAGGAGGGTGAGACAGGCCCAGCAATTACCACCAGTGCAGCCAGTAGTACCTCGTAGGCAGCCACCAATCCCTCACATCAGACCCAGTGCATTCAATCTAACCCCTGAGCAGATCCACACCCTGTACTGGTTGGACCGGGACACCATCACCATCATAGTGGACATGATACACAACAACATTGTCAGCCTCATAGAAATACGCACTGCCATCCCCCCGCTACTAAAGGTGGTGCCTGTGCTCTACTTCCTGGCCATAGGCAGCTACCAGCACATAGTGGGGCAGCTGCATGGCATTTCACAACCACTATTTTCACGCATGCTGAAACAAGTGCTGGATGCCCTCCTGAAGCCCGCTAGCACCCATATATCCCTACCACGGACTGCCCAGGAGATAGCTGACATCGAAGCAGGCTTCCATGCACTGGCAGGCATCCCCAATTGAGTTGGTGCCCTGGACTAAACCAATGTAGAATTGGTAGTCCCCATGCCGTAGAGGGGGTGTACCGCAATCGCAAGCAATACCACTCCATCAATGTGCAGATGGTATGTGACTCCAGCAAGATCATCACACATTGCTGCACCCGATATCCCGGATCAACACATGATGCCATGGTGCTGCGAAACTCCACGCTACCCCGTCAAATGGAGCGACATGTTGGACGACGTGCCTGGCTGCTTGGTGATTAGCCTGACTGGCCTATGGCAGTGCATCGGGGTAGTAATGTGTTGGGATGCATATTCCACCTGGGTGGGAATGGGGGGTATGCATACTCCACCTGGGTGCGAATGGGGGTATGCATACTCCACCTGGGTGGGAATGGGGGCGGGGGATGCATACTCCACCTGGGTGGGAATGGAGGGGGTGCATACTCCACCTGGATGGGAATGGGGGGGATGCATACTACACCTGGGTGGGAATGGACGATGAGTGGAGAATGCACGCAGAGCTAAACACTCCTGACCTGAACCTCCCAACCCCAACATAACACATCACTGGCACACATTGGACCAGTTACATATATCAATGACAACATGTAAGACGCACAACCTAGCCGTCATGGGTATGTCAAGCAATGCTTGACTAAACATGATTGCAACTGTGCCAATGTGGCTAGTGTGACCATGCAGAGTGTAGAATGCACAGCAAAAATGGGAGGCAAAACATTGTCCTGCAACCACAGTACATCCGCATCAGCATGCAAGAATCCACACTGCATCATCTGTACAACGCCATCCAGACTACCACACCATATTGCAGTATACAATGCATCTAGACAATATTCAAGCAATATTCGTGCATACGTACAGGGACATGTGCATGTCGACAGCAAATAGCTGCGGCCATGACTGTGAATCCTGAAGGTGGCAGCTCAGAGTGACTCACATAGACCTATTTGTATTCGCTTGCAGGTGAAGCAGGATATCCCTTGAAGCCGTGTCTACTTAACCCTGTGCAGAACCCGCAGGACAGCCATGAAGAGGAGTACAATTGGGTACATACCTGTACCTGTGTTGTGATTGAGCAGACCTTTGGCCTGTTGAAGGCGCAGTTCCGCTGCCTTAGCAGGTCTGGTGGAGCACTCCTTTATACGCCTGAGAACATGGCAAAGATCATCATGGCCTGTGTCATGCTGCACAACATGTGTGTCTGGAGAAATGTACCACTGCCACCTGATATTGACATGCATGCTCCGGGTGAGGATGATGAGGATGAAGACGGAGGAGAGGAAGCACCCTTGCCAGTATGTGATGCACAGGACGGCCGTGCAGTACGCCAAACACTGATTGACAAATATTTCTGACCCACAGAGACGTTGATAGATATGTGTCAGTGACACATTGTGCACTGTGTCGATATGGACATGCACACAGGGAATGTGGGGAGTTGGGCACTGTACACCGTCATAAAGTAAATGTATACACACAAAATGAACAATGTCCAGCCATTGAATGATTTTTAACGGGTGTATTGGTATCAACTGCAGAAAGTGCAACCCCCCATCCCCCAGTGAACTCCCAAAACCCCTCATTGAACTCCCCCTAATACGCCCATATGCTGCCAACACCATCTGACCCACTCCCATAGTTGTACCACACTATTTCCTGGACTTTTTGATGTCCGGGGGCAGCATTTCTGAGTGCCTGGCACTCCGTCTTGTTAGACGCACAGTGCTGAAGGGTGCAGAGGAAGTGGGTGCAGAGGAAGTGGGTGTGGTGGATGGGGTGGAAGCCGTGGTGATTTGCATGGCTGGTGCGGGTTGTGGCTGCTGCATGTGCAGCAGGATGGAGGTGAGGACCTGTGTGACGGCCCCCAGACAGTCTAGCATCATCAATGCAGAGGCATTGACGGCGGCTGTGTTCGCCACTATGGCGGCTGTGGTCGCCGCTATAGCCTGGGCAATCTCACGCCTAATCTCCTCCCCATCCACGACATATTGTCAGAGAAGGTCCAACATAGAGTCCTGTCTATCCACCACCCACGCTAGCCGTGCCTCAAGGTTGGTGGTGGGAGCAGCAGATGTTGAGGGTGCTGCGACCGGGCCTTCATTGGCAGTGCTGTCCTCGGGGAGGCTGCTGAGGTCCGATTTGTGCAGCAAGGGATCCACACTGCTGCAGGTGGGTGAGGGCTGAGTGTGGGGTTGGGTGGTGGACATGGGGCTTGGGGAGTGTGGACATGACACATGGGTCAGTCCATCATGGTCCACAAACTCCTCCACTGCAGTATCTATGTTGCTCAATGGGGCAAAGGCCTCGCCTTCCACTGGTGTAGCCAGCTCTGTGTCCACCGTGTCAGGCGTTGATGTGGGGCCCTCATGTGCGGCCATGGCCTGGCCACTCGCCCTGGGTGTTGGTGTGGGCTGCGAGGCTGCCCTGGAGGAGGATTTGTCAGTGGCCGTTGTCTTCGGCCAGGACGTGGATGCCCTTGTGGTTGGATGGTCACTGGCATCTTCTCCATCGGTGCCTGGGTGGGTAGAAGAGATGCAGGGCATCAGTGATGGTGTTACATGCAAGATGCATCATATGGTGCTGTGGAGTATTTCATTTATCATGCATTCATATCTTACAGGTGTGTCACACAGGGTACTATGAAGGGGGCATTTTGGCATTTGCTGCATGGCAGGTGGCATGCCGTTGTATTGAGGTTTGTGTGATATATTACATGGGCACGGTCCGTGTGTGTTGGCTGTGTGTTGGGAATGGGATTGGCACTCAGCATGCATTTCAGTGTGGCAGGGTTTGGGCCTCCAACTGAACAAGGATATGTCTATGTGTGTTGGGACATGCATTGCCTTGCCTTGCCTAGACTCTCTTCGACATCACTTGTGCTATGTCATGGTTTCCTCTACTGGGATCTGCAGGATCACTCAATTCCATTGCCAGATGTTGCGGCACCCGTCTCCATCTCCCCGAAGCCCTCGATCGACTCCATATGTATAAAAGTGCTGCACGTCTGGTCCCAGCGTGACAGTTTGGCAGTTGAATGGGGACCCCCGCCTGTGGCCATGGCCTCCCTCCTATTGCTGGCCAGGATGTTCCGTACCTTGAGGCGGAGGTCATCCAACCTCGTTTTATAGTCTTTCACTGTCCGTGGGGTGGTGCCGACTGCCGAGACCTTGCGGACTACCTCCTCCCAGATCTCCTTTTTGCGCTGCTGCACCTCCCTTTTCAGGTTCTGCAGGTTGATCTCCTCTGCATGGGCGGCAAGGGTGTCCACCAGCATGTTCAGTTCATCGTCTGAAAACGCTTTTTGCGCAGGCGGGGGGTTGTTTTCCTGGTAGCCTTTGACATGGTGAAGGGATTGGCACTGGTCTCTCCTGAACACAACTGGTGGTTTGGGAGGATTGCAAAGGATTGTGTTTTTAAAGATGGCCGCCAGCGCATTTCCCGTTCTGACGTGATGACGTTACTTCCGGGTCCGGTATTACGAGCCCGGTATTAGCATGATGTTATTACTGGGTCGGTATTAAGGGGTGCCTCCTAGGCGGAGGCAGTATCGGCAGTTCCCTTGAAGACGCTATGGGGGGGTTGGAGGGCCTTTAGCGCCATGGCGGTATTGCCATTACCGGCATGGGGGTTCACGCATGCTCGCACACTCGTAATCACCCGCTATTAGCAACGTCATACTATGATGGATCTGCTAGTTCCTCCATGCCGGTAATGACCCCGTTCTTACCGCGCTTCTCGTAATGAGGCCCATTGTCTTTATCTGTGCACAAATCTATCATTTGCATGGGTTCCCAAAGTTACATTCTTGAAAGTTTATGGATCTTGTATTTCTTCATTTATAAGAATACATTTATTTGCTGGTCCTACACAGAGGGCCTCATTACGACCCTGGCGGTACGGGGTAAACGGCGCCGTAAAAGGTGCCGGCGCCGTTTACCCCGTACCGCCTCATTGCAGGTCCCCTTGCGGGACCCAGGAAGCAACGCCTGGTCAAACCAGGTGTGCTTACCGCATCCCGCAAGGGGAAGAGGGAGCAAACAACGGGCCAACACGTAATGGCCCGTTCTTTGCTCCCTCTCCCATTCCCATTCAGCCCTATGGGGGCTGAAATGGGAATGGGGAAGGACCGGGTCCGGGTCCTTGGAGGGAGGAATTACCGGGCCTTACGAACTCAGAATGGCCTGGTAATTCCTCATTCTGAGGACCCGGACCCAGACGCGATTTCGGCGGCAGCCATGCCGCCAATGGCGGCATGGCTAGCGCCGAGGTCGTAATGAGGCCCAGAGAGTCACAGAGCGCCTTACAAGGTTCAACGTTTATCATGGTGGAGGGTCAAAAGAAGTTCCAACACGTTTTCTGTGGGGTGAACAGGTGTGTTGTGTGTCTCTGTCCGAAAGTGTAGCTGGGAGATTAGTTCTGCCTCTGAGGGGCCTCATTGATGATGCACTCCTTTTCCCCAGAGTTCCCATTTATATCATATGTATCCGTGTTCACTTCAAGTCTGTCCCACTTTAACAGAGAAATACATCTTAAAAACTGAAGTGCGGTGGTGCGCTAGAAAATGGCATTAATGACATGCTAACGCTGTTACCGCTGCATAACTAGTGCATTATCGCAACGCTATACTACAACTTTGCCAGTGAGGTGGGGAAACAAACATCTCCAGCAAATTGCAGGAGGTAATTCCGCCGCCTTACCATCAGAAATTGGCAAAATCGAAGGAATTACCATTGGCAAAATAACCACTGGTGTTAATTCCGATGAAATCCCCATTGAGCACCATGGACTCCATGAATGGGCACTAACACTGCCATATCACCACTTATACATCAACGTTATATCTGCCGGACAAAGTGGCTGTAAGGATATGACATTTGGTGTTACCACCAGAATACCTGCAAACTTGTAATGAAGCCCTGCATCTTGCAAGACATTTTTAAATGTTACTCCAACAGGGTATAACATTCATCTTCCCCGCTCCAAGAAACAGAGCAAGAGCAGACAGCCTGAAGACGGTATTCACTCTATTTTCTTAAAGAACACTATATACTAATCCACCATTGATAACCTCTAGAATCCAATGACTATTCAAGCATTCTTCGATGTAATTTAATTTATATTGTTATGCACGCTAAGAATGTGCATTTTTGCATCACAAATGCAAACTAGCTACACTTTTCTGAAAGAATCACGATACCACAAACCAACCAGCTGTTTAGACGGATATTTTACTTTCCATAAGAAGTCAAAACATGGTTTACTGACAAATATATAATATAGCCATGTGTACATAGTTATGGTTAAGTTGCTCAACTAATAGAAAGAGCATCCTTTTGGGTGGCTTAGAACTCGGCCCCCCTTGGATGAATCCACACCTCACTTTGAAAAAACAGTCTATGGCCCCCTCTGAATGATGTTGTGAAGTCTGGCGTGGTTTCGTCAAGGCGGGGCAAAGTTTTGAGGGGTCCCAAAACTTTTGGAAATCTTCATAGACGCAATGGAAAATATTTGTTGCTTGTGCCTACAGCCCAAACTGCTGGACGGATTATCACCAAATGTGTGCAAGGAGCAGCGGCTTGGTCCCGAAAGCATGCTTTTGTAAAGTTGGTGTAAATCTGTCTAGTCATTTTTTTTTAAATGCCCACAAAGTAGGTAAAAAAGAATTTGTGATATTTGGGTCCGGTCCGCTGACTCATTTCATGCTGATTGAATGTTCAAAAATGTGATCTGCGTATAATTTTTTGGAATGGTCGCCATGTTGGCTCCATGGACAGCCGTCGGTGTCCGTGCATAGCGCAGTGAGGGCAAAGTGTGGAAAACTCATTTGGGGTTATTTAGTGGCCGAAAGAGGGCCTAGAAAGGGAGAGGGACTGGAATAAAGTTGATATGGAGCTGTTTTTATAGGTGAAACAAGGTTTGCAGGTGTCTCCAAGTCCACGGAAAACACCACTGTCCCCAGACAGTGTGATGAGAAAAAAAGTCTGGCAAATAGATTTTGGGTTATTTAGTGGCAGGAAAGAGAGCCTGGAAAGGGACAGGGTGTGGAATGAAGTTGATATTGAGAATTTTTTATAGGTTAAAAATGGGTGTGCAGGTGCTACAGTGTCCGCGGATCCGCAGTAGTGCGCGGACCCGCATGTGCCTACTGGGTCTTTTAAAGGTGCCTGGCATGGAAAGAGGACATTGCAGGACTAGCCAATCAGGTTTGTGATTGTGCAGGAGGAGTTAAAGTGTACAGGTGTACAGGATAGCAAGGCTTTTCTTTGTTGTGTGTAGTGAAGATGGCTGTGGCTATGAAGAAGCAGAGTGTATGGATGGTGGGAGATTTGTGGATCCATTCATTGAAGGTTTATACTACATCTTATGGCATCTATGCTACTATTGGATTGGAAGAAGTGGACGTTTCATAGTATATAGTTTGGGCTATGTAACTGCAAGATCTTTGCAGTTTGCCATGAAGGACATGATGAAAAGACTAAAGGAACTGTTTCCAGCTGCAAATATTATTTTTCTGAAATTCATGTAAGTCAAATATGGAGACGTCCACATTTATTTTGTTCTGAAATGGAAGAAGCTAGACAACATGTCAATAAAAGTAGATGTGCTTTTTTATTTGGTTTGGGAATGGCATCTTTTGACAACGCAAATATCAAGTTGAATGGTGCAAACATTTTTCGAGGAGATGCATGTCAGAAATCATATTTTTCTTTTGAATATCCAAAATGCACTGACATTTTTTTGTGAACTTGTGAAATATGTTGTGAAGTAGTTTTTAAGTAGCTGTAGTAAATAAAAAGCAAAAACCGAAACAAAATTAGAAATAGTTTTTGTGAAAGTTAGAAACAATAATTAAGTACAGTAGAACATGTGTTTGTGCTGTATATAACAACCCACAAAAAATAAAAAAAGGTTTTTTTAAGAGCCACCATTTTTGAAAAAAAAAAAGTTAATTGATTTTCATTCCCTAACCACACGGTTGGAATTTTCCAGATTTCCGCAGATTGTGCCTGTGATGTTTTTTTAAACTTCTTTTTATTGGCAGAGTTATTATAGTACAGAGGTTAAAATAGTCAATCAACATCAAATAGAAAGACATAGATACAGTGCATCAAGACCACTACATGGCTCATGGTGAATGAGGCAAGGAGATGACATTGATCATTGGGATGAGACAATTCATGGAATTACTTTTACACTTTACATAGCATCACTAGTCAGAAGGGAGGGCCGGCAAGTAGGATCGGAACTCAGTCCAGGCATTACCAGGGTGAGCCGTGGGAGATAGAGAATCCAAATACAGTTCTTCACAGCTCTGGGCCCGTGTTTGTGCCAACAAACAGGTTTTGGGACAGGGTTGCGCAACATGCTTTCATTTCAATAGTATGCATCTCTAGGCAATCACACATCCTTTGTTTACAAATGAGTGGAGACCCTTATATGGGAGGTTATCCCACAAGCCAAATAGGGCTCCCACCGGGGAGTGCTGAAGGGAGACATCCACCACATCAGAGAGGGTTTGTAATACGGTGTCCCAGAATGTACCCAGTTGGATGCAGGACCAGAACATATGCATATGGTCAGCAGGCTGAGTAGGCACCTAGGGCAGGACTGCTCCACCTCTCGGGAGATCTTGTTAAGTTTTTCAGGGGTGTTTATAGTTTGTTTAACAATTTGTATTGTATGCATCTGAATCTGAAATTCAAGATGACCTGTTTAGTGTGTGCACACATGCGTTACCACTCGGTATCAGATAGTTCAATCCCCAAGTTGTCAGACCAGCCATGGCGTATTGACAGAGACAAAGTGGAATGGATATTCACAAGCATTTTCTAGAGCATTGACAGGATGCAGCGGCTCCCGCTGGAGTTAATAAGTGCCAGCACGGCGGTTTCCATGGGCTCTGCAGGATATGATGGCCACTGCTATTGCACAGATGTCCGAAGTCTGTAATTGCATGAGTTCAATCCCAGAGCCAGCATGTTCTCAGTGCCATGTCAGTGGAGTGATGAATTTGCCATGCACAAATAGGTCAGCTACAGCTCTGTAGCCAAGGTGTTCCTAATGTGTGGCTAATGTGGCATCCCCGGTATCTCCCAGACCATACAACCTCCATAGAGGAAGCCACTTGTAGTAGGGGCATGTTGCAACATTGCACGAGAGGATGCATCGCTAGGCAAGAACCGTTGAAGAAACCGGGTCAAACAGACATTTTACCTCATATTTACCATCCAACACGAGTGTCCTGAGGTCCTACTCCCCCACAACCAGGCATCGGAGTGTGGGATATTTTAACCAACTCTGATCTGCCCTGTGGCATCACTGTGTGCTGGTGGCACCAGAACCATCAAAATGGCCACGAAAACCCCATGCGTGCCAAAACCTAAAAAATTGCGCTCTACCAAGCACAAAAAGATGGCTGCCAAATCTACCATGCATTTTGTCAGTGGTGGAATGGAGACCGCACTTCTGAAACATGTCATTGGGCTGCCCAACATGTAAAAATGGAGCACAGATGAAAAGCAGTGCTGGCTGAAAGAAATCCGAAATCTTTCAGTTAAATCTTTTCTTGGTTGCTGAAAATATGAAATGCTGGTCCTAAACACCCGCAAACATCCAATCTTCTTGCGGGGTGTCACATTTTATTGAAGTCAAGGAAGCATTGTGGAATTGCAAGATACTGGAAAGCTGAATTGGTCACAAAAACATCCACAGTCAGCTTGCCTGCCTGTGAAGCTGTCAAAACCTGGGCACAGTACCAGCGGCCGCCTGTGACTATTTCAAAAGCCTGTTTTAAAACTGTAAACTTGTACCATTAAGATCTAATGTCAAAAATCTATGTGACCTGTCATCAAGAGTAACATAGGTTGTCACTATTTAAACTTCATGGTTTAGAGCCTGGAATCAGTGTTCTAGATGTTTGTTTTAAAATTGCAAGTTTATTTTCAACAAAGACAAATGTAACAAAGTGACTTTTAAAGTAAGCCTGACTCAAGCCAAAATTACAAAATAACTTCCCCCACTGGCCAAGGCAACTCCCTTCTGCTCTCTGGGCCAGGAACTCACATTCATTTGTTGACCTGTGCTATGTTCTGGGACATAACGGTTGAAATTGTAGTTTAATACCAAATGTATTGATGTCAAAAGCATGAAACTTCACACGCTTATGCACATATGCAATGAGCACATGTGTACTAATTTTGGACAAACTAGATAGTGTGTCCCGGACAAAAAGTGCGAAATTATGTCAAATACAGACCCAAGATCCTGCAGAGACGGGGCTTGGAAAAATATTTGCTCCACACAGTAGGTGATCTAGATATGCTATTGTTATAAAGTTTGCAAAATTGTAAATATGTATTATATGAAAAGTAGATTTCATGTTCAAAACACATGGGGAGCATTCCCTGCCTCATAAAACCACATCATCATGGTGACACACTGTTTTCTCCTCCAATCAAGGGAGATGAAAGATTCTAGCCTATAGACAAACTAGGGGGCGCACTTAGGATAATTCAGCATACACACCCCTTTATAAAATGCATAAATAAAGACAGCTGAGGACCTAGACACACACACCCATTCAGCGAGCACTTTGCAAGAGAACTATCCATATTCCAGACTCCAGACTCCAGAAACTTGACAAGCATAAAGGCCCATCTTAAAGCTGAACCATTCTCAGCCTGGCCTTAAAATTCCAGAAACCCGAATTTACCCCAGACATCTAAGGGGAACCAAAGAACAGCCTGGCTGTGCTGTACTGCTTTCCTGCTAAGAAGTATTGCCAGAATCCAAAGACCCCGCCCAGTAGAGCCGTGCTGTGACCAGATAGCTGTGAACCAGAGCGCTTTGCTGATTTCAGACCAGAGCGCCTTGCTGTCCAGTCTAGTCTGCCCAGCAGCCTGTCCAGTCTGGTGTGCCCAGCAGAATTCCTGTCTAGAGATCTTGACTGACCTGAATCCCTGACGGTTCTGCTCAAACCTTTATAGTGAGTATCCTTAGTGTAGGACTGTCACTAGCCATGTACTGTCCATAGTAATCCCTATCCAAATCCATCCTCTTTGATATCCAGAACTGCATTGTTAGAATATTTTTGAACTGCCTGAACTCTCTATCTCATCCCTATTGTTTCTTCTGTACTAGTAGTGTTAAACCGATCTTGGCGCTGATATATATATATTTCATCTGAAGAAGGCAAGGGTCTCGGCAGGCAAAAACCATCCAGAGACGTCCTGGGCTGGTGGCTGTGCTGTCGTGTAGTTTGCTTCTTCATAGCCCATCCCTAGTGTAAAGAAATCCTGTATTTCTTTTTAAAAGCACATCTTTGTTTTAAAATTTCCTTTATCTGAAAAAAACGACCTCCACAAAAACGCCCATAACTTCTTCAATTTTCATGCTAGAAAAGAAATTGTGTCTGCATGTAGCTAACATCCTAGGCTTTCCAGAGAAGCCAAAACCGCATCTCAAATCCTTATAGTTCTCCCGCGAAAAGTTTGCTGCAAATTTTTCATTTTGGATAAATCTATAACGTGTAAAATAGCTTTTCATTGCACCCGACCTCAAATTTAAGTTTTCCCATTGCTTATTACTTTCAAATCATTGCTAGTGTTTGTCTGCATATAATGCGGCTCCCATCAGAATTTAAGCCATTTCAGTGATTTAATCCCATTTTTAGTGTTTTACCAATTCCGTTCAAAGCAAACTTTAAAACCATTTTGACAGTTTGCTAATTAGTTCTGTTTCTCTCTTGTGTTTGCTGGGGGGAAATTGGGATTGAGATATTTGCTTGAACCCTGCATTCCTGAAACCTGCTCTCCCTCTTCCTATTTCTTCATATTGCATATTGGGGGGATTGAGGGGTGTTCAGGGGGAAAGAGTAACCACATTGCCATTTGATTTGAACACACACCCACAAACATATTATTGCTGTGCTGCATTGCATTTGCTCATTATTACTCCTAACGATTAAAGATATTGTTCAGTGTGACATTACCCCATTGGTGATTATTGCATAACCATTAAAATAGTGTGACTATATTGTGAATATATATAAATAAATATTTTAACTTTGCAAACCAGCCTGATTCCTGGTTCAGTGTGACGTGGGGGGTTGGGGGGGTTTGAAGAGAGGGGCGTGATATATGTGGTACATTGTTCAGAATAAAATAACTTATAGACACAAATAAATAATTAAGGGTTTCAGTTGTGCATCACACGCTAATCATTGACTTACGTGAACTGCTGGATTGAAATCACTTACAAGATTGGGGGCTCATCACGAGATTTCTGAATTAGACATACCACTTGTGACAGTCTAACACAGCGTGCTAACTGACGGGGTTCATAAACCCTGTTGGGCTACCACACTGTGCTACACTGTGAAAAGCACCCCTCAATAGAAACACTCTAAGGAATGTGGTCTGTTTGCAAAAGTAAAATAACTTCTGTAAGTCAGAAAGGAAATAAATATTTCCGGAATGGTGACCCTAGTAGAAATTAATATGCCAAGGGAACACCTACTGCACAAATTATTTGTCAGGGGTGAATGGACAGAACAGGATCAGAATGTTTGGTTGCAGGAAATTAAAGAACAAGCCACTGCCACAGGATTAGACATATGGCAGGATCAGGGTCCATTACACATGGCACTGAGTGAACAGTACATGGCCCCTAAGGTAAAAGAAGACCAAAGTAAAATTCCCAAAATAGCAGCACATCTGTACCTCCATATTGGAGCAATACAGGAAAAATATGCTGAGAACCTAGATCTGGAAAATAGGCGAGTACAATCACTAGAAAAGGCCCAAGCTGATCTGGACTCTGCAGAGGAAAGGCTACGAAAGAGCCTAGAATCAGAAAATTAAACCAGACAGTACCTGGTAAAGATAAAAGGAGATCTGGATATCCCGCAGCAGGAGAAGGTAGAGCAGGATACCTAAGTACTGGCGCTGCAGAAAGAGTGCCAAGAAAGTTTGGACTCCCTACTACGGAGCCAAAAAAAGCTGGAGCAGCAACTGAACTACAATAGAGTATGTGCAGAGCAGAAAGTCACCCTACAAAACCGCCTAGACCAAGAAAAAGAAGAAAATTATAAATTAATCCTCAAAGACCTTGACACCCAGTTAGAATTTGATGAAGAGCGCCAGAAAGCTGGTGCAATTCAAAAACAGAGGGACAACCTGGCTGCACAGAGGGGTACTCTCATTCAGGAAAGGGACACCTTAGGCCAGGAGGTCAGTTATTTAAAAGCCACAATGGAAAAAAATCACCTGGCCCTTCATGGATGGGTGAACTCCAAAAAGACCACGAAAAACTGTTAGAGCACGCCAGGAAAATGGAAGATGCTCTAGCAAAGAAGGACCAGGCCAGTAAGGACAGGACTCAGGAGGTAACCCTCTTGCAGCAAAAATTGGCCCAATATTTTAAAATTACCCAGAAAGCAGAGAGAGACAAAGAGGTTCTCTGTGAGAAAAATGACAGGCTCCACAGACAGGTGGCTATGCAGGAACAACTAATAGAGACTAGTGAGGCATTGATAGAAGAGCAAAAGGGCCAGATTCTTGCATGACACCAGGGAGCAGGGGCTGAGAGAGATGAGGTCCGCTGGGAAAGGGAAACACCTGAGCATAACCTCTGGAACCCCAGTACCAGAGGCTTTCTTCTCTTCAACTCCATGGACTCTGCCAACCCCATGTCCGCTGGCGCACATGAGCCAAGGGCCACAGGGATGGCAGACTTCAATCCAATGTGAAATATGGGACTCATAGATCACCACCTCCCAGGAATGGATGGGTGGGCATCTGTGTATGGGTTCCCAAGTGCTAGGGCCATTTTCTCTGATCAGGGAGACTCCAATGAGAGGAGGGTCAGAGAAATGGATCCTCAAAAATATAATTTACCGAGAGGCCAGATGATAAAATTTAGTGGGGAACTCCATGAGGGTAGGCCCACTAAGGGCATCCGGAAAACCTGTTCCCGCTAGGACAGTGGGGGGTACTCAGTCAATCCTGGGAGCAAGGAAGAATCAGAAGACTCTTCTGAGCGCCACCGGACCCAAGAAACTAGGCCCCCACATTCTGCCAGCCATTCCCAAGCTTGCAAAATCCAGGAGAGCCTAGAAGACCAGACAGGCACCTCTGGTAGCAGTGCCTCTGAGTCAGAGGATGAGTGGACCAGGGTCACCCGAAACAAGAAAGCCAACAAGGTCAAGAGGGCCTTGCTCAAGGATCCCCTAAAACAAATCAAAGCCATTAGGAGTGTCATCAAGCCCTATCACAAGAATGCAAAGTATTTGGTTTGCGAGCACCTTGAGCTATTTGAACAAAATATGGCCACTTTCCATTTGAAGGACAGCCAAAGCTGTATTTAATATGTAAAGTGGACCTTTTTTCCTGAGTACTCCAGCTTCTTTGCGGGGCTGGAGGATCAGAATCATTCCAGATGGTCCACCTATAGGGCGGCCATCTTGAAACACGTTTCTATTCACAGGAATCCTCAGGAGACTTGCAAGGCAGCCTATAACTTGCAATGTGGGGAAGATCAGGCCCCACAAGAATGCATTCAAGAGTTAAAACATGCATTTGTGCAGACCACTAGAAGGGTGCGCACTGACAGCAAAGAGTTTGTAAATACTTTCTGCCATGCTCTCCCCAAGTGTATCATGACCCAGCTAGTGAGGGACTTTCACGAGAAAAGATCACTAGACTGGGTCATTGAACAAGCCACGCGCATTTATGAGGTGCAAAAGCCAGTGGAAAATAAAAATAATCCCAAAAGCCCTAAAACAACTAATACCCCTGCAGCTGCTAAAGTAGCGGAAGTGAAGGTTGCCCCATTTTAGATTTAGAGATGGGGGGCCAAAAAACCTGCCCGCACAGAATCAAAACAACCCCAAACCTAGAAGGCCCTCGGGCCAATCACAAACAGGGAGCCTGGGAGGCAATCCCACAAATGGGACCCCTAACTCTCCTGACTACATCAGCCCAAGCTACAAGGGGAATAGACCCATCCTGGGTTATGTATGGACTACCCCAGCCAAAGGGGTGGGGGTCCAGCCAGACAGCAGCTAACCCAGGGAACTTCCCTCCTCACATTCCCCAGGAGGGCAGTAATCCCCCAAATACTGGACTAAATTTCCAAGATACCCACCAAACTTTAACCCCCAAAACAATCCATCCTTCTTTCCCCGATTTCTTGAGCCCAGAACACCCAATCCGGGAGAGGGGAGGCCAAGGACGGAGGGGTACCCAAACTTTCCCAACCCTGGGTATTTTGGGAGAAGGGGTAGCTACCCTTCCCAGGATCAGCTCAGGGGAGACCTGAGTACCCCGTACCAGCCAGAGCGGGTGTCCCAACTAGAGCACCAGGTCCAAAACATGGCACAGGATCTTGGTCGCAAGCTGAGGGCTCAACAGAACCGTCATATGAGCATGGCGGTGCAGAATGCCTCAAATCCTGGACCTTGTGCTCCAGAGCAATGATGGGGAAAGAACCCTGACAACCCACCGGTTCCCAGGGAGGAGGCACAAGGAGAAAGGGGTGTAAAGCCTTGGAGGAAGCTTCCTTCCCCACTTGTAAAAAGCCCCTGGAAACCCAGGAACCGGAACCAAAATCTCCTGCCCCTGAAAGTCTGCAACCCAAGGAGCAAAGAGGGGGTAGGAGAAATAACAAGCCCAAAAAGACCCACTTTGAGGAGGAGGTACAAATCTTCCAGTTTGAAGGAGAGGGATCATCAGAGGATCCTGGGAAAAGGAGCTTCTCCTTCAGAGATGGGGGAACTCCTCCCAAAGAAAAATGGGTCCCAAAGGATCCAAATTCAGTCTGGGTAGATGTGGGGACTAAGTTAGCACCGCCCATCATCAAACCCCAGAATCACCAGTACAAAAATCCCCTGGTTCAAACCCATTCTGGTGACTGCCTCCAAAAAGGGGGCACAGCCCAGAATCCGAACCAGGGAAACCCAAAACTTCCCCCATATCTAGCTGTCACCTTTTTCTTTCAGATTCCCGAGACACCAAACAGAATCCTGCCCAAATCACCTTCCTGTCAGTGTCCAAAACCAAGAAACTAACCCACCAGTTGTCCAAAAATATACATTATCTTTGCCCCCTTGAGGAAAAGGAGGGAAGATTTTATGCACCGGTCCAAATACAGGGACAGTGTACAATTTTGGCACTGGTGGACACTGAATCTCAAGCTACCCTTCTGTCAAAAAGGGCCTTTGACCAACTGAATTCGGGAAGGGGGGAGAAATACCAAATTCTTCTCACCCCTCTTCCTGGACAACTTCAGAACTTGGACGGAAAGGAAATTCCCGTCGAGGGGACTGCGGATTTGGACATTAAAATTGGGCAACACAAGGTGAAGCACCCGGTCATAGTTGTGACTCCAGAGGGCACACCTTGTTTACTAGGGAATGACATCCTGCGTAGGTTGTCACCCCTCATAGATTGTGTAAACAAGGTCCTCTGGACCCAGACTAGCCGACCAATAAAATTGAAACAGTGTCAACCATGTTAGTTTAAACAGCACATGCCACATGGTTGAACAAAAACCTGACCAAATAGAATTTCACTTCCAGAATAATCAAATCGCAGACATGACAGTAATTGCAGTAGGACAACAAATTGGTGATGGGGGGGTCCTCTCTATATCTGAAAATCAACCTTCCTTCCAGTCTAAGTTGGCATTCCACACTAGAAGGAAACACTCTGAAATTCTTTACAAATTCACAATCAGAAAATCCCACTCATATAGTCCAGAAAGATGAGAAATCAGCTCAAAGCCTGGCTGATAGTCAGAAACGTGGAGAACAGTTGTTCATCCCTATGCAGTTAAATGTAGGGAAGGACTCTTTTCATGCCCGAGTGTGTGTGAACAACGGTAAAAACTTCATGAGCGAGGCCATGTTCTGCAAACTCCCAAAAGATCCAGCCATTCCCACATTTAAACTGATAGACACATGGGAAATGGACCTGGAAACACCCAATATCAAACATCTCCTGCCTAGCAGGTGTATGCTCAACATTTCCATAGACAACAAGAGCATAGTCCATAATTGTTGGGTCGTGCGAGATGTCCCTGCCGCATTTTACTTAGGCAGTGACATTCTCAATCGTTTTGCCATTAATGGACCTAATAAACTTCAAAGCTTGGTCCCGATTAGCGGGTAATCCCATGGACTTTGACGACCCAGAGAAAGCATTTAGGTCATTCCAATTGCTGCCTTAAGCAGTTGAAATTCAGATTGGAGAGGAAGCCACCATCCCAGAACGGGCCTGACAATTCTCACTGGCAGTGAAAGTCAAAAGAGGACAGAAACTGAAAAACCCTGATGACTATATTCATCATAATGCTTATTTCCAACAGCAAGGTTTGGGGGTAAACCCAACACCACTAGTCAACATAGAACATGACACCATTCCAATAGAGGTGGATAACAGCGACTTAAAGAGTATCACTCTGGCCGCAGGCACCATTATTGGAATGGAGGCTGATGACCGACATTTTTCCATAGATTTAGGTAATGAAATGTTAGGACCAATCCCCAAGGACTGTTTTGACAGTGATAGCGATGATGACACAACACCGGACAGGATCTTCACCTGGCATGGGGGGAATTTCCTGGTGTACACTTCCTGCCCTTATAGTAAGGAAGACGTGACCTGTGACTTCAGGAGGGATGAGGTGATCTTCCAGGTCCGCGAGGACTGCCTTCCCCACCTGAAGCCACCAGTCCAAATCAACACTTTGACCAGGGACTTCTCCACCCAGCTGGAGGAGGCCGCTGAGATATCAAAATTGGATGTCTTTCCAGGCTTGAGGCAGATGGTTGAAGAGAGAGTCAACCTAGCTGATGCCTCTGAGACTCTGGAGCAAAAGCAAAAATTGAAACAAGTTTTCTTAGATTTTCAAGATCTCTTTGCGGTGGACTCACATGACTGTGGTCGCACCGACATCCACACAACAACAATTCCCACAGACCCTGGCATGACTCCATTGTTTGTGAAGCAATATTGCTTGCCTCTCGCATCAATGGAGCCCTTACTGAAATAATTAAGAACCTTGAGTCCCATGGGATAATTCGTCCAGTCCACAGCACCTTTAGTAATCCGGTTCTGGGGATTTTGAAGCCTAATGGCCAGTGGAGTCTCTGCGCTGACCTAAGGGAACTCAACAAACGGGTCCATACTTCCCGATAGCCTCTTCCCTACATTGACCAAGGGCTGGCCCAGATCCAGGGGTCAAAGGTATTCACTGCCTTTGACCTGACCAATGGGTACTGGACTGTACCTGTCAGTAGGGAGGACCAATACAAGCTGGCTTTCACCTTCGGGGGCAGCAGTACACATGGACCCGGACTCCCTACGGATACATTAACTCCGGCAATGAATTTAACATTTTCCTACACAAGGCCATGCCCAACCTGGGTGAAAGGGGTAACCTGGCCTATGTAGATGATGTTTTAATCAAAAGCTCAACTGTGGAGGAACACATAGCGGAGATCCGTTATGTTCTGACACAGTTGAGGGCCACCGGTACAAAACTCTCCTTTCAAAAAGCACAGTGGTGCAGAACCCGTGTAAATTCCTTGGGCCATGAGATTACTCCTCAGGGTCTCTGTCCCCTGGAAAAGAAAATGAAAGCACTCCAGAAATTAAAAGACCCCACAACTCTGCGGGAATAAGGAGCCTCCTTGGACTAACTAATTACTGCAGAAAGTTCATTGAGGATTACGCAGAGATCACAAGACCCCTGATCTATCTTTTGAAGAGCGGGGGTCAAGTGGGAGTGGGGTCCAGAACAAGCTGAGGCAGTAAGACAACTCAAAAGAAGCCTCTCACAAGCACCTTGCCTAGCTTACCCTGTCAAAAACAAGGAGTTCTTCTTGGAGACAGGGTTCTCAAATACATGCTTGACTGTAGTATTATATCAAAAGCATGACAAGGTCAATAACGTAATCTCCTATGCAAGTAAAACTTTAACCTCTGTGAAGGAAAAATTCAACGATTGTGAGAAGGCACCCCTGGCAATGGTGTGAGCATTGAAGAATTACCGCCCGTTAATCCAGGGGGAACACATCATAGTGGAGACTCCACACCAGCTGCTGCAATATCTCCAAAGTGATAGAATGCAGGCCGGAAATGTGAGTAATTCCTGAATTACTTCCAGGATTCTGTCAATGCAAAGCTTTCCTGTGGAGGTCAGATATGGCCAAAACAAGAAGAGTCCCCTTGCGCAAGGTCTGGCTGACTTGCATGATTGTGCCAGAGAAAACTGTCTCGAGGACGAAAGTCTTAAAATCAAGGACAACATGGAGGCATACCTTAATTCCCCACACAAAGTCTTTAAAGAAGACACGTGTGAGGGAATGCCCACTGTCTATGTGGATGGGTGCTTCTACCATGTTGACAACAATGAGGAAAAAGAACTTGTGGCGGCGTAGGGAATGCATGGGTGAATGATGCCCTAGAACCCTCCGCTGGGTACACAATCGGACCCTGAAGTAGTCAAGTGGCAGAGTTGATGGCTGTGCATCAAGCCATCCTCACTGCTGTCCAACACCAACTCCACAACCTGGTCATAATCACAGGTTCAGATTATGTACGGAACAGGTTCGTGGAGCACCTGGTTAATTGAAAAACCAGAGGCATGCTATGTGCTAATAATAAACTATTGAAACATGGGAAATTAATCCAAAACATTGATGATCTGGTCACCTCGAATGGGTTGACCATCTACTGGAAAAAGATCAAGGGTCATTCTAAAGTAGAAGGACCAGACAAAACTAGAAATGACCTAGCTGATCAGCTGGCCAAAACCGGAGCCATCCAAGGGGATCTACTTGAGATCGAGTCCCTCTTCGGTGAAATCCAGGTCACTGCTATCACTAGGTCCCAGACAAATGCTCACAATGAACTCTCAACTGCGCAATGGAGTAAGGAGACCCCAGATGCTGATTTGATTATGGCTCAAAAAGGGGATCCAATAACTGGTAAGTTTTATCAACACATTGAGTACCCTGAGAACTTTTCCCTGACAAATACTGATTACATAGGAAAAGAGGACCTCAGAGTGTGGATGAAATGTCCAAAAAATTTCTGAATCTAAGACGGTTTGTTGGTGAGGAGATCCCTAGCTGGCCATGATCAGTGGGTAGTCTCCACCTCATTCCGAAGCCTGATGCTACGTCACGCCCATGATGTGGCCACAGCCGGTTGTAGAGGGTTTCTTACAACACTTGAAATCTTAAGAGAGGTTGCATACTGGCCACACATGGGTCAGGACCTTGACCAATACTTCAAGAGGTGTCTCGTGTGTGCACAATTTCAGCCAACATCCCTCACACACCGTGCGCCTCTCCAAAAGAGGGTCAGATTTACAAGTCGATTTTATCGGGCCCGTGATTCGCTCCTCTAGGTGGAACAAGTACATGTTGACCGTGACATGCTTGTTCACTAAATGGGTGGAATGTCTCCCAAAGGATTGGGTCAGACCGAGGTAGCCACTTCACTAGCGAAGTGATTACAAAGATGTGGGAGATACTTGGGGTCAAAAGGAAACCACACATTGCCTACTGGCTAGCCTCCAGTGGTGGAGTTGAGAGATAGAACAAGATAATTGTGAGCATATTAAAAAAGTTTGTGGCAGATTCTGGACCAAGTTGGGACATTCGATTACCTCTTGTCCTGATGGCCATCAGATCTACCCCTTCTTCTGCAACTAAAATGTCTCCATTTGAGCTAATGACTGGACGAAGGATGGTGCATCCCCAGCATCTGCTCTACAGAACCCAAGAGCAGACTTTGATAAATGCCTCAACAACTCATGAGTATGTTGAGAATCTGAGAAAACACCTTCAACATGCTTTTGCCTATGCTCAGCGGAATCTAGAAAGATCTGCAGACAGTATGAAGACCCACTGTGTTCTTAAGACTAGTAGAAAAGAAAACCAAGTAGGAGACCGGGTCTACTTGTACAATTTCCAAAGGAATCAGGCCAAACAGCACACATTTCTTCCTAGCTGGTGGGGACCTTTTGATATTGTAGACAGAATCTCACCAGTTGCCTACAAAATCTGTATCCCCAAAGGCAGTTTGGCAGAAGGGGAAGATAAGTGGGTCCATATCAACCAGCTGAAGTGTTGCCATCCTCGGCACACTCTGCAGTAACTAGAGGGAACATCTGGAAACCGAGAGGGGGACATTCCAGCTCCCTAGACAATTCTGATTGTGAAAACCATTCCATCTGCTGCTATAATCAGTAATAAGTATAAGCGGTTAGGATTGTCACATATCTATCAAATGTATGCGTCTGCCCGACTACATGAATAGTGGTGGGGAAATGTCTACAAATATGCCCTGTTTTGTCATCCTAGACTGAAACCATGGATCCTAAGCCCAAGGAGGACCACTCGGGGGCCAGGAGGAAAGACCCATGGGGCCCGGGGCATCACTCCATACACTTCCATCTGGAACCAGCGAGGAGAACCTGTCGATCCACCACTGATGGGAGAAGTAGACACATGTTTTTCCACTTGGAACGAAAAGAAAATTGAACATCCCAATCTCCTGACTTCCCCTTGACGGCGGTCAAAAGTCAAGTCGTGACGGGGGGGCTTTGTGGGATGTTTTAACCCACTCTGCTCTGCGGCATCACAGTGTGCTGGTGGCACCAGAACCATCAAAATGGCTGCGAAAACCCCATGCGCGCCAAACCCTAAGGAAATTGCGCTCTACCAAGCACAAAAAGATGGCTGCCAAATCTACCATGCATGTTGTCAGTGGTGGAATGGAGACCGCACTTTGTCCAACATGTAAAAATGGAGCACAGATGAAAAGCAGTGCTTGCTGAAAGAAATCCAAAATCTTGCAGTTAAATCTTTTCTTGGTTGCTGAAAACACGAAATGCTGGTCCTAAACACCTACAAACATCCAATCTTCTTGCGGGGTGTCACATTTTATTGAAGTCAAGAAAGCATTGTGGAGTTGCAATATACTAGAAAGCTGAATTTGTCACAAAAACATCCACAGTCAGCTTGTCTTCCTGTGAAAGCTTTCAAAACCTGGGCGCATTACCAGCGGCCGCCTGTGACTATTTCAAAAGCCTGTTTTAAAACTGAAAACTTATACCGTTAAGATCTAATGTCAAAAATCTATGTGACCTGTCATCAAGAGTAACATAGGTTGTCACTCTTTAAACTTCATGGTTTAGAGCCTGGAATCAGTGTTCAAGATGTTTGTTTTAAAATTGCAAGTTTATTTTCAACAAAGAAAAATGTAACTATGTGACTTTTAAGTAAGCCTGATTCAAGCCAAATCTACAAAACAACTTCCCCCACTGGGCAAGGCACCTCCCTTCTGCTCTCTGGGCCAGGAACTCACATTCATGGGTTGATTAAGAGGGGAGGGGCAATGGGGCTGCTCCGGGAAGAGCACAATGGGCTTCCTCCCAGGCATTGAGAAGCTAATCATGAAGGATTGTGAAGGGCCTCTGCCAGAAGGAAGTGGGTGGATATTGCTGCTGAAGCTGCAAGAAGGAGAAGGAGGCGGGGACAGATAATTTTGTTGATTCACAATGGCCAAAAAGCAGATTTCTAACAAGACTGATAATTTATGGTCGACAATTGTAAAAATAATATATAAACCCCAGACTTCTGAACCTAAATTTTTGCTGCACATTTTAAGAGGAACCAGAACTCTGTCCTATGTTCTGGGACATAACGGTAGAAATTGTGGTTTTATACCAAATGTATTGATGTCAGAAGCATGAAACTTCACACACTTATACCCATATGCAATACACACATGTGTACCAATTTTGGACAAACTAGATAGTGTGACTTGGACAAAAAGTGCGAAATTCTGTCAAATCCAGGCCCAAGATCCTAAAGAGACGGGGCTTGGAAAAATATTTGCTCCACAAAGTAGGACATCTAGATATGATATTCCTATAAAGTTTGCAAAATTGTAAATATGTATTATATGAAAAGTAGATTTCATGTTCAAAACCCATGGGGATGATTCCCTGCCTCATAAAACAACACCACCATGGTGACACACTGTTTTCTCCTCCAATCAAGGGAGAGGAAAGATTCTAGCCTATAGCCAACCTAGGGGGCGCGCTAAGGATAATCCAGCATACACACCCCTTTATCAAATGCATAAATAGAGACAGCTGAGGACTTAGACACAAACACACATTCACCCACCAACCAATTGCTGGTGGAGCACTTTGAAAGGGAACTATCCATATTCCAGACTCCAGACTCCAGAAACTTGGCAAGTAGAAAGGCCCATTCTAAAGCTGAACCATTCTCAGCTTGGCCTTAAAAATCCAGAAACCAGAATTTACCCCAGACATCTAAGGGGAACCAAAAAACAACCTGGCTGTGCTGTACTGCTTTCCTGCTATGAAGTATTGCCAGAATCCAAAGACCCCACCCAGTAGAGACATGCTGTGACCAGATAGCTGTGAGCCAGAGAGCCTTGCTGATTGCAGACCACAGCACCTTGCTGTCCAGTCCGGTGTGCCCAGCAGCCTGTCCAGTCCGGTGTGCCCAGGAGATATTCCTGTCTAGAAATCTTGACTGACCTGAATCCCTGACGGTTATGTTCAAACCTATATAATGAGTATCCTTAGTATAGGACTGTCACTAGCCATGTACTATCCATAGTAATCCCTATCCAAACCCATCCTCTGTGATATCTAGAAATGCATTGTTAGAATATTTTTGAACTGCCTGAACTCTCTATCTCATCCCTATTATTTCTTCTGTACTAGTAGTGTTAAACCGATCTTGGCGCTAATATATATTTCATCTGAAGAAGGTGAGCGTCTCGGCAGGCAAAAACCATACAGAGACGTTGTGGGCTGGTGGCTTTGCTGTCGTGTAGTTTTCTTCTTCATAGTCCATCCCTAGTGTAAAGAAATCCTGTTTGTCTTCTTAAAAGTGCATCTTTGTTTTACAAATTGCCTTTATCTGAAAAAAACGATCTCCACAAAAACTTCTTCAATTTCCATACTACAAACGAAATTGTGTCTGCATGTAGCTAACATCCTAAGCTTTCCAGAGAACCCCAAACCGCATCTCAAATCCTCACAGTTCTCCCGCGATCGTGATTACTGCACACAAAAAAAGTTTGCTGCAAATTTTTCGTTATCGCAAAATCTATAACGTGTAAAATAGCTTTTCATTGCACCCGACCTCAAATTTAAGTTTTCCCATTGCTTATTACTCCCAAATACTGCAAGTGTTTGTCTGCAACCAAATAATGTGGCTCCCATCAGAATTTAAGCCATTTCAGTTATTTAAGCCCATTTTTAGTGTTTTACCCATTCCATTCAAAGCCAACTTTAAAACCATTTTGATAGTTTGCCAATTAGTTCTGTTTCTCTCTTGTGTTTGCTGGGGGGAAATTGGGATTAAGATATTTGCTTGAACTCTGCATTCCTGAAACCTGCTCTCTCTCTTCCTATTTCTTCATATTACACATTGGGGGGACTGAGGGGTGTGCAGGGGGAAAGAGTAACCACATTGCCATTTGATTTGAAAACACACCCACAAAAATATTATTACTGTGCTGCATTGTTTTTGATCATTATTACTCCTAATGATTAAAGAGATTGTTTAATGTGACATCACCCCATTGGTGATTATTGCATAACCATTAAAAATAGTGTGACTATATTGTGAATATATATAAATAAATATTTAAACTTTGCAAACCAGCCTGATTCCTGGTTCAGTGTGACCGGGAGGGTTCAAAGAGAGGGGCATTATATACGTGGTACATCATTCAGAATAAAATAACTTTTAGATACAAATAAATAATTAAGGGTTTCATTTGTGCATCACATGCTAGGCATTGACTTAGGTGAAGTGCCGGATTGAAGTTACTTACAGGAGCTTGACATGCCATTGTTGGAAATCTTCACCATACCAGTAAGAAGTGCAGCTAGGCAGTATAACTCGAGGTTAGGAGCCATAAACCCCCCTTATCGTATGGGGTGGTCATATCAACCTACATTTTCTGGACCGCTCTGGCATGCACAAAAAACTGAGTACAAAGTCTGTGAAGCCCTGAAACGAAGGACCTGCCAGGCTAGAGTGGGACATTGGCAAATATATACAATAGTTTAGGTACCAACACCATCTTGACAAGGGATCATTTTCCCACCATTTTGAGATGAGGGCCCGCCATCTGGCCAGCCTGCTTGCCATGTAGTCCTCCATGGCCTCATAGTTGGCTTTCAAGAGGGAGCATTTCACACTGGAGATCTACACTCCTGGATATTTGATCCCATTAGGGGGACAATGCAGAGGATACTCCCAGATGGTTGCTTAGTGCTGCTAGTTAGTGGGAACATTTCTGACTTGGAGTGGTTCATTGTGAACCCGGAGAACTGATCCAGCTGAGTAATGTCCCAGAGGACAGTATCTAGATTCATTTAAGGATCCCTTATCTATAATAGCACATCATATGCATAGAGTGAGACTATTTCAGGTAGTCCACTGAGGCGGATGACCTTGTGTCTATGGTGAGCGTCTACCATTGGTTCAATGACCATGGCGAAAAAGATCGGGGAGAGTGGGCATCCAATGCGGGGTCCCTCAATGGGTTCAGTTTTGGAGGAATTAACCAAGACTGTAGCAAAGGGATTTGTGTATAGTAGCTTTATATAGCATAGCATTTCTGGGCCAATACACTGCCATGGCTGCCGGATCTATTCTAGCCATTACTTCAAATAGGTGCCAGTGTTCAAGGAAGTCGTTCTGCCTGGGACAAACACTCCCTGGTCTTTGTGGATCAAGTGAGGCATCAGTGGGAGGAACCTATTGGCCAGAGGTTTGGCATAGATTTTGGTATCAAAATTCATGAGGGAGAGAGGACCATAAGAACCACATTAGTCACTCGGTTTGTCAGGCTTAAGCAGGATAGTTATGAGGTTTAGTTCTATTTTTTAACTGTGAAACGTGGGTCCTAAAGGAAACTTTTTTTAGTCTTTTTGGCTTTTATATTTTTTGGGGATTTCTTTTTTTGTAGGCAAGGCGAGGAAATAAAACGGGGAGGGAATGGAGGGGCACATGCCACAGATATGGAGGGGCAGGCAGATAGTGGAAGATGTTAGGTGTGCCTTAAATCTAAGGTAGGTGGCAGATTTTCTCGTGCTCCTTGACTGTGCCCTCAAAACACTCTGAGACAGCTCCCCCCTGCAGAGTGGTGTGTCACAGTACAAACACAGTATTGTTACTTTTTAAAGGTAAGGGTCAACCACATTCTTTATGGCATACAAGGTAGCCAGTGGAATCCTCTGCCACACAGGAGTTGCATGTGTGGTGATAGGAGCAGTTGAGGAAGATGGGTTAGAGGAAGATAACCTACTTCGCCCTAAGAAAGGAATAGCCTTTCTTAGAGCACCTCTGCTGCTGCATGGAAGTGGTCACAAAAGAGTAGTACCTGCATGGAATGGACTCAATGCATTCATCCTTTGCAGCCCAAACTTTTGGTACACCACCAGTGATCTTAAAGAACCGCCACATCCATATTTCTCTCTGGTTGCTGGAGGTAGGAACTTCCTCTACCTCATCTTGCTGTTCTTTGTCATTCTCCTCCACATCATTGCGCTTGTTCCCCTGTCCAGGTCCTCCACGTGTTGATTGTGGTGGTGATGCCTGGGTAGGTGGGATGGTCATGACAGATGCCATTCTTCAACTCCTGGTAGTCTCCAGGAAGTAGCTCTCAAAAGATGCTCTCTCCTGGTCTGCAAAATTGAGCATGACTAAAAGTAATAGGTGGGTCCCTTCAGAGGAACTGTCTGTGGACCTCGCAACTGTATGTGGACTACAGAGTTCAAAATTGACCTTGAAAAAAATTCACAGATCTACTAAGAATAGGTCAAGGAGCTCTGGAAAGGTACACTTTCACAGACACTGTCCATGGACACATTGCCACACTGCACAAGCGCAGTGACATGATGATGTCTGTGGCAGCAGCAGGTGTCCGCAAAAATCAGTGGGTGAGAGATGTTGGACGCATGTACAGGGATGTGTGCAACCGGGTGCATTATCTGTGAAAAAATGTAAAATGAGTTATTTGAGACCAGACATGCACATACAGGGCATGATGTCTATGGATGCCTCATTGCGCACACATACCCACCGAATGGCCGAGATGTTTGCAGGTTTTAAAAAAGAAAAAAGAATTTATGACACAATAATATACAAGATATTTATAGTAGAAAAAATGGGTTTATGAAAGGTATGGGTTATCAGAATGGGAAACAAATGGGACAGTTTCGAATTTCAATAAAGTCATCATCTGTGGGGAGGGAGGGAGAGATGTTTTATCAAACTGTCTTTGATTTATGTTTTGTGATTTGATTGGGGTCAGTGCTAGGGGCTGGTTTGAAGTGCAAGCAATAGTTTGGATTGCTAGAGGAGCACAAAATCCAGCACCGGCACCTTCTCTCCCATTCAAGGTGTAGTTAACACAGAGCGACCAGTTCTGTGCAGTAGTACACAGAGCTTTGGCAGGTCTGACCCTCCGGTTGCAGTGAGGCCGACTCAGGGGGACTAAAGGACAGGGGGATTACATTCAGGGTCTGGTCTCCCAACTTTAAAAGATTCTGGTGCAGAGTGGTAGTTTCTGGTCCACAGCAGTGGTTACTCCTGATTTGCAATGGGAATGGGTAGGTGAAACATCTTGCTTCTGCCTTGGACGGCTCCATCTTCACCTCATGCTGAGGTCTTTGGAGAGTACAACTTCCCCAAAGGAAGTCCAGAGAGTTCTATTAGAATGAATCTGCAGTGTCTTGAGAGGATCTGAGAGAATCTGACGTTGGGATGGAAGACCCCTACTTTTAAAGGCACAAGTTCTCAGGTGATTGGACTAAAGCAATCTGGCAACTTTGTCAGTAATTCCCTGGAAGGAAGCCTCTCTTATGTGACTAGGGAAAGGCAGAAGCTACTTGACACCAACCCTGGGTGTGGCTACCTGCAGGAGGACTGCGTGGGAGAGGAAAATCTCCAAGGAAACAGGAAAAGACTGAGTCAAGACAATTCTTCAGTCCACACTTTTAGTGATAGCCAAGTGCCTTTGCAACACTCCTACAGGGCTTATTCTGATATAGACACTAATTTTCCAGGTTTTTCCAGCCCAGAACCTCATTTATCCCCCTCCCCTTTTTGGTACTGAGACGCAGAAGTGGGATGGAGTAATGAGGTTGACTAGACACAGGAAGCCAACGCCACTTACGTGAAGGATGCTGAGAGTGATCAACTTGCAGAGTGCAGTGCTAAAGCCAACGGACACGATGTACCAAAGAACCAGGTCAGGAGAAGTTCACTGCTTTTCTGCAATGGGCAGCTGGAGCAGCTGACCACAGAGGAATGCAAAATGGGAACTAAACAACTTGAAAGGTGCACTGCCAATCAAGGTACTGTGTGTTCAGATGCTGGTGCAGCAAGAGAAATGCTGAAAACACCACAAAGAGATCTGAAGCCCAGGGAAAGTGAACGGTTTAACAGAACACTTCTGAGCAAATGCCATGCACCGCGTACTGTGCGAGAAAGCCTAAGTAAAGGCTGTGCAATCATTACAGACATTGTTGAGGGAAAGTGTATATGTAAAAGCAATGCAATCAATTTTGATATGAACATTGTTGAGAGAAAGAGCCCAAGTGAAACAGAGCAATAAGTACCAATACAAACATTGTCAAGAGAAAGAGCCTAAGTAAAGGCAGTGAAATCATTACAAGTGTCAACATTGTTGAGAGCAAGAGCCTAAGCAATGGCCATGGAACTATTGCAGACACAAACCTTATTGACAGCAAGAACGTAAAGAAAGGCAGTGGAATTAATGGGAAAGGGTTGCCGACCCAATACTGGAGAAGTGTTATAAGCTGGATGAGAGAGAAGGTAATAAAGAGAATAGAAGCCCTGGCAAGTTAGTGAACCAGGCAAACAGTGACTCTGGGACTCAACGCCAAGCAAGAAAGTGACAATACCCTGGTAGGTGATTAAACTAGGGGTAAGACGAAAAAGGGGTAAGAAGAGAAGGGTCATACCCCTTTTTGAGGAACAAAATGGAATAGCATGGCAGGAGAGTATAACAGGGAAAGGTAGATGGATTAAGAAAGCCCAGGGGTCAATTCCCCGTATATGAAAGTGTGCGAAAATAACAGTGTTTGGATTCAGACGAACTGTATATGTTTGAGTTGCTTCAAGGGAAGAGCATCCCACCTTTAGCAAACTGAAAATGTGTTAAAATCTTTTTGAAATGACTGGAAAAAATCTAGGGCAAGGGAAGCCCCTTTATTCCTTTTCTTTTTGGCACTTTAGTAATCTAAGTTTTTGAACTTTGCTGATATCCCCATTTACACATTGTATTTAGTTTAGCATGTAAGGGATCAGTTTAAGGTTTTTGGACACAGGACAGAGGATGCTGTATTTTATGTACATCCTGACAAAATAGTTGCTTCGAGGCCAGAAAACCCCTCTTAGGGTTAGGGATAGATAGGATTTGTGCAACCCTCTTTTTCCTTTGTGATAAATCAAAGTTTATAACCCACACTCAAAATGCCTGTGTCCGAGTATTACTCATGACCCCTTACACTCCCAAAGTGCCATGCTCTAGAGGAAGCGTAGGGGTCAGGAAAAAGGAGGAGAGAGAAGGAGACACAAAATAGTGGAAGTGTCCTTCTATTGACAAAAGCCCTCCTGCCTATTCTAATCCCACCCCTTCCCTTCTCACTGAGAAAAAAGGCCCTTACAGATGCAGTACCCTAGTGCAAGGTTACTCCATTTAAATGGGTGTGCTCTTTTGATGCGCAGGCCAGGAGAGCCACCTGCTGTGTGGCTGTCTCTGGCAATGGGCGTTACCTACAATCACAAAGAGAGCAATGAAGAGGCCCGGCCTTCCATGTTCATGTTCTGTCATTTGGCTGTGTCCAGCCAGCTCACCAGAATACACATCACCCTCCAGAGCAGAGCTGACTCACAGGAATTGACACATGTGCCATATCAATTAGGATGTGGCAGCCTGTTAGGAAGAATTCTCCAGAATGGCTAATTTCCCTTACCTACTGAGTCCCTCAGCAGCTTTGCTAGAATTCTAGGATTTATCGTTTTCACCTGATAAGTGTGTGAGCCTTTTTTCCCACTCTTACATGTGTTTTTCTGTGTGTGTTTAACATTTTATTGTGTTCATAGACTGTGGAGCCTCACCTACTCCATAGGCATCAACTTTTTACTGTGTGTTACACACAGCACCTTCAGTGCAGTGCCACAGGGTTGTCTTTTAGACTACCCAACTCAGACTCCATTTTCTGGGACTGACTACTGTCTCTCAGAACATGTAAAGTTGCCATTGACTTTATTAGTCTCTCTAAATCCACAGACCCAATACAAACTATTTTACATAGAGTACCGGAAAGGGTTACTAGTTATCCCTTTTTGTCTTTCTCTCATAGAACATTGTTTTGTTCCCTTTTCATTAAGACTTGGCTGGTGGCAGTGGTAACTACCCTATTTTTCCTACCTCGGTTATTGTTAATAGCCCTGGTATTGTTTTAAGCTATCTTGGTAGCCTCGAACTTAAATCCACTGGACCATATTTGTTTTAATTTGGTTCCGGCTGGGTTTATTCACTATTTCTTTTTGTAAAAGTCTTTCTCTTGTTTTTCTCTGCGTGCCAAACCAGGTTTGGTTCCTTTGTTCACCGTCCTTTTGCGGGCTTCTGCACAGAAGCCCTCCTTAGGCACTTAAAAGTCTTGGGAGGCAGGATGTGAGGGAGGGATTTTAGGACCCCTGCCATGGGTTCCCTTGGTAACCCAAGTCGCACTCCTGTTTGATTGGCTAGGTGCTTGTCCGCCAGGACAGCCACCCTGCTGTGTGATTGACAGCCACGCTGTGTGAATGTGGGACAACTGCATAAAAAGCAGTTCTCTGGGGCTGGAAAGGCAGAGTTGCCACTAGAACAAGAGAACGGAGAGAACTGAACCACCCGGTGAAGCCCTGCTACAGGTCGGAATCTTCAGACTCCAACGACAGAGAGGGTCCACCAGGAATCTTCTTCCCCTGAGCTGGTGGGACCAGCCAGTTCCCCCAAACTGCAAGCCAAGTCTTCCTCCTCTGGTCGAATTTGCTGTACAGAGCTACAGTGAACCGGCTAGCCAGGAAGGTCGGACCCTGCTTGGGTTTTAAAAGGCGCACCTTTTATTTGTTGCTCTGCTCTGCTGCGGGTTTCTTCCCTGGGCAGTGCAGGACCCACCAGTCTTCCTACTTCGTGACAGTCACTTCAGGAAACGTGAGCCTGCAGGACCTTTCAGGAACATCCGCCACAGCTGCTTCTCCATTATAAGGTAATGTTCAAATCCGGTTATTTGTTTAGTCCAGCCACGGTGAAAGTGCGTGAAACCTTTCGCCAATCTGAGGGCTTGTCCTTCCCTATTCTTTAAACTAACTTTTCTACTGACCAACTCCGTCCGGAACTCTTGGCAAAGACTTAACCGCAAACTACCCTGAACTGTGTGATCTTGTGCAAAAGATTTTTGTCCTATTGACTTTGGCCCTAAGCCCTTTTGATTTGATTCCCTCACTGTAGTTCCTTTTTCTAGATTGCCCTGCTTACTTACCTGTTGCTGCTGCGCAATTTTTGTCTAACTTTGTCTTTCCCTCCCTTTTAAATTATTGGAGTGCCATTTTGCTCACACTTCATTTTCAGCTTAACTTGTCCAGAATCTATTGGGAGTGGTGTGGTGTATTAAGAGTGTGATTTCTCAACTGCTTTACTTTGGTGAAACTGATGTCTAAATAAATGTATATTCTTTTACTCAGAAACATTGAGTCAGTGTTTGTATGAATCATAGTAATTGCTTTTCTTTGTGTAACTGTTGATACTCCTCAATTGCTCTTGAGATAAGTCTGGCTGCTCAGCCATCGCAACCACTTTACTGTGTAGTACAGGCTTGTAACAAATGTGAATTTGTACTGTCACTTGTAGTCTTAATTGTGTGTGGTGTTCCGAAAGGGTACTGCATATGATTCTGCCTAAAACAGCCATGATCATAAGTAGTACAATGCAACATGCCTAAACTCAGGCATATATGTATTTAGAGTTTAGCAGCCCCCTCCTCCCGCATGGAAACCTAACTCCAACTCTTTGAAGTCAAACATATTCTTCCCCTCTTAATATCCCTGGACTAAGTCCTACACTGTCCTTGGGAGCCCCACGGGAGAGACTTCCTTTCCTCTTTGATCATTTCTTCCAGAGCCACTCTTTCTTCAAGAAGTGTATAGCCTGTCAGTTTTGAGAGCCCCAAGGGTCTCTCATAGCCTGGACGAAGCTCTGGATCTTCCCAATTAGTGCGATTTGCGAGATACTTGTGACACTTTGGACATCACCGTTCCCACCCTGTGGGAGTAATACTGTTAAGCCCTATTGCTTTTGCTTTCCTCAGCGGTTTCCACCCCCCAGATGCTTGAGCAATAGGGCTAGGGGATCCAAAGGTTGGAACTTTAGCAATTTCAGTTCAGGATGAGTAGGAGCAAAATGGCCCACTCAGCCCTCACACTTCTACAAAGCAAAACCCAATGCAATCATAGAGGTAAACAGAGCTACTTAAGATATATATATCCTCACCTTTTGTAGTATTCTTGGCCAAAGGAAGGCTATGCTCTGAAGTGGGGGTGAGGGTGAACCAGTCCTGACCCAAACATCACAGTATCACAATCCAAAATAAAGGGAATGTCCAATAAAGGTGCATTCTCAGCATAGCTCCAGGGGTAGTAGGTAAGTAACTAGCCACAAAAAGGATATGCCATTGTTGAAACAGGTGAGATTATGAACTAACAAGTCTCTAGGGCCTAAGAACTGAGAGAGCAGCTTGGGGTCAACAGTGCCGCAATTAAGTTCTTCGTGGTTTAACAGAGTCAGACCTGTTGTCGAGTGTTGATGCTAGCAGGTCAATCTCGTTTCAGGCATGTTGGATCATGTAGGCCCAAGCAGCAAGTGGGCATCAAGTAGGGACAACTGAATTTGCCTGGTGGGGTAGGTCTTCTCTCAACGATGCAGGTCATGGCGGTCCCAAAATCACTTTGCAATGGGGCCAGGCCAAGTCAAACTTTAGCTGTTTGGAGGGTCGATGAGTGATGGGCATCAATGTGCAGGTAAATGAGGTGGCCATTTGAGGGCTAGGTGGACCAAGCTGTGGTTGTAACCTACGGTTCTAGTCACTGTGTAACTCACCAGTGATTCAGATCGGGTCTGAGCATCGAGCAGTCAATTCGAGCCTAGGAGGTGGCAGGCCTAGTTTTGGCAAGATGCAGTGTCGAGCTGGTTTGATGTGCAATCAAGTTCCCCCAGCTTTAGGAAATTCCAGTGCAGAGTGGAGAGTGGTAGGTCCAGGTCCACAGCAGAGGTAGCTCCCAATGTGACCTGGAAGTGGGTAGGGCACAGAGCTTCCTTCTACCTTGGACTGCTCCTTCTTCACCTCAGGCTGAGGGCTTTCAAAAGTACACCTTAACCAAAGGAAGTCCAGTGAGTTCTTTCAGAATGAATGTTCTGTCTTGAGAGGATCCATGAGGATCTAAGAGAATCTGAAAAGGGGGTCATAGACCATTCTTTTAAAGACACACGTCCTTAATAAAAATGGACTGAAGCAAGCCTCCCTTAGTGATCCAAGCCCTCTTGAATGGAGTAGTCTTTACCTTTCTGATGTCACAAGAA
The DNA here is from genome assembly GCF_040938575.1 of Ambystoma mexicanum. Classification (NCBI taxonomy): domain Eukaryota; kingdom Metazoa; phylum Chordata; class Amphibia; order Caudata; family Ambystomatidae; genus Ambystoma; species Ambystoma mexicanum. Next base: position 836,862,483 of record NC_090936.1, read on the forward strand.
AAGTGCCTTGTTCCAGATGAAGTGTAGTGGACAGGAAAGAGAAACACAGACAGGGAGAAACAAGACAGTGGAAGTCTATTTCCATTAACCAAAGTCAATTGCCTACTCTGATCCCACTCCTTCCCTTCTCACTAAGAAGAATAGCCCTTAGAGATTTGTGAACTGGGCTCAGGGGAACAGCCTGTTGTGTGGCTCTTGCTGGTAAAAAGTATTAAATATCCTCATAAAGAGATCAAAAAGAGGCCTGGTTCTCCAGGTTTGTGTCCTCTCATTTGACAGTCTTCAGCCGGCTGATCAGAATATACATCACCTTCCACAGCAGATCTGACTCATATGTTCTAAAACGTGTGCAATATAAATTAGTATGTGGCCGACATTATCTTAAGTAGTACCATGCACCATGCCTAAAATCAGGCAGAGCTTTATTTAGAGTTGACCCTGAAACCAGCATGGGTTATTTATGATCATCTTAGTTTTGGTAAATGGGGCATATCTTAAATTACACCCCTGCACTGCAGAGACTTGGGTGTAACTGCAGCTTTCAAGTGGGCATTATTTGACCTTTGAACCTTCTCTATGCCACAAGTAGTGCAGGTGCTGCAGATCAGGCTATTGCTGCTGCAGGGCCCAAGTACAGTATGTTTTTGGCATGGAGTTGATGAAAAGGGGAATATGGTTAGCAGATTACCATTCTGAATATGGAATTACCCGCATCATTTTATGTATTAATAAAAATTTAAAAACAAGGCTTTACACCATTGCAAGATGGCAATTCCTCACATGCTCAGTAAAAATGTCATGCCATAGTAAGAAATGGCAAGACTGCAAGCACCCAAATTCCACTCTAGCCAAATATTAACACTTATCATGCTTGCTTTTTCATAGATGCCCAGTACAAAATGTCATACTACAGTAAGAAAGAGCTAGACTGGCTGGACCAAAATTTTATTCTAGTCATGTAGTAACAGTTATCATGCTTACTGGATCGCAGATGCCCAGCACAAAATGCAGAGTAAGAAATGGCTAGACTGGAGGCACCAACATGCCAGTGCAGCTACTTAATAGAATGTATCCACTTGGCTTTGCCAAACAATGTCAGTGAAACATGCCATGTTACTTTAAGTAAATGTCTCCAGTGCTCCCTGGGCTCCCCAAATACTCACACGCACATTGATAACAATATAATCACTCAGCCATACACTTTCCCTCAAATGAGAACAGTCACAAGCATTCTCCACATGGGAACCCACCCAGGACATTCACACACAATCACATTCATACCCATTTACCCACCAGTCACTCACCCTTACACCTTCTCTCACATTCACTCTGATGCACCCCCAGAACATTCAAACTACATTCTCCATTCGGGCATCCTCCCTGAACATTCACACAACCATGCTTAATCCTATTCATACCCATTCACCTAGCAGTCACTCAAGCATTTACCTTCTCTCACATTCATGCACATGCGCACCCAGAACATTGACACTGCATTCTCAACGTGGGCAATCACCCAGAATATTCACACAAACACACCCAATCACATTCATACCCATTCACCCACCAGTAACTTAGCCATATCATTTCTCTCGCATTCACACACACTACATTCTCATTCAGATGACAAAATGTACACTTACACCCATACATACGTACACCCCATTCACACGCACACATGCATACATACACTCACTTACAAAATACACATTACACAACACATACAAGCATACCAAAAAAAATACCTTTTTCGGATGGCATCTTCGGTCTGCTGGACTCAATATTCCATCACTCTCCAGGCCTCCGACTCTGAAGATGCTTGCAAACAGGAACCAGGAAGCTCTCCTGACAAGTGCAGTGGAGCCAGAGCAGCCCCTGCTGTGCTGCCAGCCAGCTGCAGTCAGCCTGACCCAGCTCTCACCCTAACTATCAGTAATCGGAAAGACACTTGCATTCCTTAACAATTGGCAATATTCCCCATCTATGTTTACTAATGGTTTTAACAGGTGAATTCTGTAGGTGAGGCTGGGGATGGCCACTTCTCCTCCATTTCTGAAATTCAATTTCCTACCGTAGTACTAGTGCTGACCGGAAGGCATCCTTTAGGTTTGCCAGGACCCTGAGATTTACTCTCCAGTTGGGACACGGCTTGGCAATAACTAGGGTCCAAATTAATCTCAAATTGGTTGAGGAGGTCATGGCTCATTTAAAAGGCAGAAAGAAAACCTCGCACAACCCAACAAGTATGTATTATGCTTTTGTCATCCCTAGAAATTTTAATCATACAACTGCTAAGCAGAGGATGTTTAGAGCGGGGCATTTCCAGGCCCCGTACCCATTGCTGCACTGACTCTACGGTGGGTACGATCTGGTCTTTTGGGAGTTTTTTTAATAATCCTTTCTTCGCTATTCAAGTCAACTCGGGCGAGGACTGACTCCTTCCCGTCATTTAACTGAATTGGGGGGAAGAGCTGTTCACCCTTTTTCAGAATGACAGCTAGGTTTTGTGCTGGTTTGATATCAATTTTGGCTATGGACTTGGGATTTTTGGATTGTACATTTGTATAAAATGTCAATGTATCTCTCTCCAGAGTGGAATGCCACTTGAGACTGGAAGGGAGGCTGATTGGCAGAAATGGAGAGGAGTTCTCATCACCGTTTTGTGGTCTCACAGCTATAACAGTGACATTGGGTGTTTCATTGTATTGAAAATAGAACCTAATTTGGTTCGGTTTTTGTTCCACCATGTCACATGTCATTTAGACTAACATGGTTGACGCTTTGTTTTAATTTAATTGGCCTGTGAGTCTGGGTCCAGAGGACCTTGTTTACACAATCTATGAGGGGAGACATCCTGCGGAGGATGTCATTCCCTAATAGAGAGGGGGTTCCCTCCGGCACCACAACTAGGACGGGTGCTTCATTTTGTGTTGCCCAATTTTAATTTCCAGCTCTGCAGACCCTTCAACAGGGATTTCCTTCCTGTCAAAGTTCTGAAGCTGTCCAGCAAGAGGGGTGAGAGGGATTTGGTATTTCTCCCCTCTTCCCGAATTTAGCTGCTCAAAGATCCTCTTTGACAGCAAAGTTGCTTGGGATCCAGTGTCCACCAGTGCTGGAATTGCACATTGCCCTTACACTTGGATGGAGGCTTAGAATCTACCTCCCTTCTCTTCCAAGGGGCAAAGGTAATGGGTGCTCTTGATGGTAAATTTGCTCATTTCTGACTCTGACACCAAGATAGTTGGGTCAAGACACACTGTTGGAGTTGAAGAATCTAGCACAGAATTTTGACACACTGCTATTTGGGGAGTCTCGGGCTCCCCTTATTCTGTTTCTAGGCTGCCCCCCCTTTCTGAAGGCAGTCAACAGAAGAGGTTGGTGAGGTTTGAGATTCCTCTGTGCGGGTTCTGGGTTGTTCCCCCTTTCTAGGAGGTGGTCTCCAGAATGCAGTTGGATGGTTTGGAAATCTGAGCACACAGTTTCATACTAAGTGATTTGAGGAGTCTCAGGCTCCTCCCTTTCTGATTCGGGGCTGTGCCCCCTTTTTGGAGGCAGTCCTCAGAATGACTTTGGGGAGCTGTGGACTCTTCTTTCTCTGGTTCTGGGCTGCCACCCCTTTTTGAGGCAGTCCCCAGAACAGGTTTGGGCATGATCCTGTGTGGGAGCTTGGGGATCTGCAAAAAAACAGGACAGTTGGATATGGGGGGAGTTTTGGGCTCCCCTGGTTCTGATTCTGGGCTGCCCCCTCCTTTTTGGAGGAAGTCACCAGAATTGGTTTGAACAAGGTGAATTTCTAGCTGGTCATTCTGGGGCTCAATGATGGGCGGTTTTAACTTGGTCCCCACATCTACCCAGTCTTGACCAGGATCTCAGGGGACCCATTTTTCTTTGGGAGGTGTTCCCCCATCCCTGAAGGAGAAGATACTTTCCCCAGAATCCTCTGAGGACCCCTCTCCTTCAAATTGGAAGATTTAAACCTTCTCCACAAAATGAGTCTTTTTAGGCTCTTTATTTCTCCTACCCGCCCTCTGTTCCTTAGGTTGCAGACTTTCGGGGGCAGAAGATTCTGGTTCCGGTTACTGGGTTTCCAGGGGCTTTTCACAAGTGGGGAAGGACGCTTCCTCTAAGGCTTTACACCCCTATTCCCCCGGTGCCTGCTCCCTGGGAACCGGTGGGTTGTCGGGGTTCTCTCCCTGTCATTGCTCTAGAGTACCAGGCCCTTGATATGAGGCATTCTGAGTCACCATGTTCATCTGACGGTTCTGTTGAGCCCTCAACATGTGACCCAGATCTTGTGCCAAGTTCTGGACCTGGCGCTCCAGTTGGGACACCCGCTCTGGCTGGTACGGGGTTCTCTGGTCTACCCTAGGTTGATCACGGGAAGGGTAACTATCCCTTCTCCCATAATACCATTGGTTGGGATGGGTTTGGTACCCCTCCACCCTTGGCCTTCCCTTTCCTGCATTGGGCTGTCCGGGCTCAGGAAAGAGGGGAAAGAAAGAAGGGTTGTTTTGGGGTTGATGTTTGGCAGATACCGGGGAAAGAAACTCAACCCGGTATTTGGGTGATTACTGCCCTCCTGTGGAAAGTTAGGAGGGAAGTTTCCTGGTTTGGCAGCTGCCTGGTTGGACCCCCCCTTGGGCTGGAGGAGTCCACACATAGCCCAGGATGGGTCTGCTGCCCTTGTAATGTGGGCTGACGAGTCAGGGGATTTATGGGTCCCATTTGTGGGATACCTCCCTGACTCCCTGTTTGGGATTGGCCCGAGGGCCTTCTGGGTCTTTGGTTAGTAGGATTTTGTGCAGGACTGTTTTTAAGCCCCCCATCTTCAAATATAAAATGGGGGCAATCTTCACCTCCCCCACCTTAGCAGCAGGGGTGTTGGTTGGTTTTGGCCTTTTATTGGCACTTTTATTTTCTACTGGTTTATGCACTTCGTAAATGGGAGTTGCTTGTTCAAAGGCCCAGTCTAGTGATCTTTTCTCATGACAGTCCCTCACCATCTGGGTCATAATGTATTTAGGGAGTGCATGACAGAAGGTATTGATGAATACCCTACTGTCTGTGCGCACCCTTCTGGTGGTCTGTGCAAAGGCATCTTTCAGCTCTTGAACAAAGTCTTGCGGGGCCTGGTCTTCCCCACATTGCAGATTGTAGGCTGCTTTGTGGGCCTCTTGAGGGTTTCTGTGTATTGAGAAATGCTTTAAGATGGCTGCCCATCTTGAGTAGTTCTGATCCTCCAGCCCCGCAAAGAAGCTGGAGTAGTCAGGGGAAAATTTCCACTTGACATACTGAATGCAGCTTTGGCTATCCTTCAGGTGGAAAGTATCCATCATTTGCTCATACAATTCGAGGTGCTCCCAAACTGAATATTTGGCATGTTTATGGTATGGCTTTATGATGCTCTTAATAGCCTTGATTTGCTTCAGGAGATCTTTCAGTAGGGCCCTCTTAATTGTGTAGGTATTTTTGGTTTTGGTCAGCCTTGTCCACTCATCCTCTGACTCAGAGGCACTGCTACCGGAGGTGGCTGTCTGATCTTCTAGGCTCTCCCTGATTCTGTGGGCCTGGGAATGGCTTGCAGAATGTGGGGGTGTAGTCTCTTGAGACCTGTGGTGCTCAGAAGAGTCTTCTGACTCTCCCTTTCTCCCAGGATTGGCTGAGTACCCCCTCCCGCCCTCTCACTGCACCAGCTGAGAAGAGGTGTTTAAGATGCTCTTTCTGGGCCTAGTTTCATGGAATCCCCACCAAATTGGAGTGACTGGTCATATATTGCCATTCCTGTCCAGAATATGTTACACAGTTCTACCGCCTCTTAAAACGTGCAGCCAAAAAGTAAACTACAACTCTGTCTGTTTTATATTTTTCACCACTTTGAATAACAAGTTATGAGTCTCTAAAAATTGTTAATTGTTCATTCTTAACAGCAAATGGTCTGCCCCTTTGTCTCTCCCTGGAGTCCAGGAGTAGCCCCCTTCTTTGGGGAATTCCTTGAAGGAGCAGTTTACGACCCTTTCACACATCACTTTCCTGGGATGGAGGATCTGCCATTTTTCATTCTCTTTTGTAGACAAATGTCTGGCCTAACCCACAATTATCATCTACCAGTGAGTTTCTGCTGACAGGATTTCCCTCCCCTTGGGAGAAACCTGTTTTTCCATTTCTTGCAGCTCAGCCAGGCTAATGTATTCTTAATTTCTTTAAATCCAGCAAAAACTAAACTTGTTGCATCAAATAACATACATACATAATTTTCTTAGCTTTAAACCTGTAGGATCAAAAACAACTGAGATATGTATTCGTTTTAGCAACCATTCTTTTATGTTTGCTAATCTGGCAAACTTTTAGTTTAGATACTTTGAAGTTTCATCAGGAGCTCATCTGACAGCTGTCATTCACAGGTTGCCCAGTGTACTGCACACAGATTTTGACAGCAGCTGTCAGTTTACAGACAATCAAGTTTGTCTGAGGAAATGTTTTGCTCTTTACATTGTAGGACTTTGTATATTCGCCATGCTTCATTAGATTACATGAATTTTAGTGCCAAGCAAGATTTTGAATGTTGAGAGGTGTTGTGTATAGGCATTTGGGAGTTTTTAGCAACAAAGCAAATGTCATTTATGGGCACATTTTGGAGTTTAATCTGCAAAGTGCTGCTTCTCTCTCTGCACTCTGTTTGCTGGTCATGGAGCCCACTGGCACATGTTCTGCAATGTGTGCTCTATCCCACCACATATTCACCATGGGTGGCGGGTTGTGCATCCATCTTTTTGTGCATTTAAACACGCGGTTTTGGAGGTTTTTGGCACACACAAGAGGTTTGCCGCCATTGTTGCTGTTCCTTGCACCATAACTATCAGAGTGATGCCGCAGAGTGGGTCAATACATCCCACAGAGTAACCAACAGCATAGGGAAACATACTGGATACAAAGAGGTTAATGACACTGATCCAATTGGTAATGACCCAAGGGTTAGCAAAAGGGGATTTAGTTGTAACTGTCTGAATGTTAACTGAACACTGGCCAAATTATCTACAGTATGGCTACTTTGTTCTGGGAGAGGATGTGAGTTTTGTTCTGGCAGAAATTAAAGTGTGATACATTGTGGAAAAATTATTAAAGATGTGTTTCACTAATACCACTTGTGCAGTGAACACTGGAGTACACCAAGGCACCTGCCTCTCTGCTCTCCTTTTCAACCTATATCTGACCCTCTACCAGGAATCATCCGCATGCACAACCTCACCTGCTACAACTATGCTGACAATACCCAAATGATCCTAAGAATTCCCAAAACAAGCTCCAACCTGCCCAACCTTGAAACTTGCCTCAGGGATATCAACCAATGAATGACAGAAAACCACCTCCTTCTAAGCCTAGATAAAACTGATATCATGGTGTGTGGCAATACCACCCATCTCCCGCATTCACTCCCATGGCCCCCTCCCTTGGTATCACCTTCCCTCCGAAATAGTCAAAAACTTTGGCTGCACTATGGACTTGGGCCAAACCCTCTCCTGTCAGCTCAATAATGTATCAAAATCCTGTCACTACCATCTCAAACTCCTAAGATACATTTTCCCTTACCTCACCTACCACAACAGGTTTGTCGCTATTATGTCCATTGTTATGTCAAGACTGGACTATGCCAACTCATTATAGCTGGGTGCACCAGCATACCAACTCAACAAACTCCAAAGATCCCAAAATGCTGCCACCAGATGCTTTCTTGCTCTGGGACACAGGGATCACATCTCCCCCGCTCTATGCACCCTTCACTGGCTCCTTGTGGGAAGAAGGGCCACTTTCAAAACCCTATGCATTACCCACCGAGCAGTACACAAGACCGGCCCAAAATAGCTACAAGAGTAGATTAAACTCTACCTCCCATCACGCACCCTAAGATCAAGCACTGCCCTCTTTCTAGTGATCCTAGCCTTCTATTCTGTCAGGATTGGAGGATCCGCTTTCTCAACCTCGGCTCCAACTCTGTGAACTCACCCCCCCCCCCCCACATTCATCACACCCAAGACTACTTGGCCTTCTGCAAAGCTCTAAAAACCTGCTCTTTCCGCAAACCCTATTAAGACCATCTATGGCTGCTGAAACACAGCAACACCATGGACCGCGACTTCAATGATATTGCATTGGAAAGTAATAACAACCTGCGGACAACTGTTCAAGTAGATACTGAGCAATGACACCACTAAAAGCGACTAATAAGTCACCAAGCCAGAAACAGGAAACGGGCACCAATGATGACACCCTTAGCATCCGCAAGCGCTAGATATATGACTGCTCACTATGCACTTGCTGAGTCTGCTACACTGGCCTACCTGCTTCCTGTTCCATCCTCCTCTGAGTGCATCTGCTGCAAAACACATGAATGTAATCCGGAACAGTGGGCTTGTAAGAATATAACACCCACTACTGACACTCACCTCTCCTATCACTATAATCACACTCTACTCCAACACACAATAGAGCGTAGCTACACCCCTCGATCAATTTCAGCCTACCTGCTCACATACAAACAATACTCCATGACACCTCAACATCCTGCTAAAATGTAGCTATACCCCAATAAAATCAACCTAGCTGTACACATAAGCGTCCTACACAGGCCTAATGCCGCCAGAATGCAGTCGCGGAGACCAACCACCAGACTGCACACATTCAACTGATATCTCAATACAACTATACCTAATGTTAGGATGCAGCTACCATCAGGCAATCACATCAGCTACTCACATATTGAATGCACCCAAGCACCCTATGCTACCCTACTCTCTCGACTGACCTGGGCTACGGTCCCCGAGGGCGTTCAACCCATAAGCGCTTTGTGGTCATACCAATGCTATATAGAGCACTATATAAATGCCAAATAACATGACTTAACATAACAATACGATTGTTTACAAATATGGATACTGATTTTCAGTGTGCAGTTTCTCTGAAGTATATACTTGTACTGTGCATTGGGCTTACATTCTCCTTATCCAAATCCACGTTTGTGGGCTTGTCTGCCTGCATGCCCAGCCTTGAAAATGTGGCACCCTACTTCAGAGTTGGAGTAGTTCAGAAGGATGTGTAGAATTCTGGGGCATCAACTGTGCACTATAAAGGCCTGCTCTCGACATTATGGTGAAGATCACAGGAGTCCCTAACCACCCTAAAGTTGCATGTAGTTTAGGAATAAAATCAATACATGTGTGCATATGGAAATGTGAAATCCCAAGGCTTGTTTCCTTTGACCCTAACATCACTATTTAACACCAACTAACAGGCCGATTCATGGAATAATTAGCGCGGCGCAAGTGGGCAAAAACGTGCGAATCGCAGTGGAATAGCGAAAATCGCAGTGAACGTGCGAAAATCGCACGAAAAGCAGCGCACGTCGATTCATGGAAGGCCGTGCGCGAGAAAACCAGCGGATGTGCGATAAAAAGTGCGCGGCGCACGTTAGCGCACAGGCCATCTAACAGCGTGCGCCAGGTCACAGCGAAAATCGCACAGGCCACAGCGAAATTCGCACATAGCGCGGCGCACGCAATAAAAGTAGGCGGAACACGGGCGTAACACTCGGAATGGGGAACAACTTGCCAAAACGTGGGCGTCACGGGGGAAGTACAGGGCACAAGTGCGCGGAACGCCCACACGCTCGCCTACAACACGTATTCATGGAATAGAATAGGGGAAAAAAGCGCACGCTCAAACCAGCGCACAGGCACAAACACGACCGCCACAAGAAAGGAGGCGGTAGCGTCTCTGCGGCTGTAAGAAATGTGCGCCAAAAGGTGCGCCAACAAATAGCACCTATATACTGCCATGATGAATGTCCCATACTGTGGCCCTCCAGGAAAAATGACGTGCAAAGGGGTACCCACAAACACGGACACCCGCTGACAAAAAATACGTGTGCATGTATACCGGGGTGCGCGGGAAGTGTCACACGCGATTTGCAGGGTACGTGCATCACAGGGGTTCCCGTGAAGTTATTCACGCGATCGGGCCTGGGGGAGCGGGCTACGTGTACTACAGGGGTTCGCGTGAAGTTCCACACGCGATCGGGCCTGGGGGAGCGAGCTTCGTGTATTACAGGGGTTCGCGTGAAGTTCCTCACGCGATCGGGCCTGGGGGAGCGGGCTACGTGTATAACAGGGGTTCGCGTGAAGTTCCTCACGCGATCGGGCCTGGGGGAGCGGGCTACGTGTATTCCAGGGGTTCGCGTGAAGTTCCACACACGATCGGGCCTGGGGGAGCGTGCTACGTATATTTCAGGGGTTCGCGTGAAGTTTCACACGCGAATAGCCTGGGCGCGTGAATTTGAGGGGTGCGCGGGAAGTTCCTCACGCGATCGGGCCTGGGGGAGCGGGCTACGTGTATTACAGGGGTTCGCGGGAAGTTCCACACGCGAATAGCCTGGGCGCGTGTATTTCTGGGGTGCGCGGGAAGTTCCACACGCGAATAGCCTGGGCGCGTGTATTTCAGGGGTGCGCGGGAAGTTCCACACGCGAATAGCTTGGGCGCGTGTATTTCAGGGGTGCGCGGGAAGTTCCACACGCGAATAGCCTGGGCGAGTTAATTTGAGGGGTGCGCGGGAAGTTCCACACGCGAATAGCCTGGGCGCGTGTATTTCAGGGGTTCGCGGGAAGTTCCACACGCGAATAGCCTGGGCGCGTGTATTTCAGGGGTGCGCGGGAAGTTCCACACGCGAATAGCCTGGGCGCGTGTATTTCAGGGGTGCGCGGGAAGTTCCACACGCGAATAGCCTGGGCGCGTGTATTTCAGGGGTGCGCGGGAAGTTCCACACGCGAATAGCCTGGGCGCGTGTATTTCAGGGGTGCGCGGGAAGTTCCACACGCGAATAGCCTGGGCGCGTGTATTTCAGGGGTGCGCGGGAAGTTCCACACGCGAATAGCCTGGGCGCGTGTATTTCAGGGGTGCGCGGGAAGTTCCACACGCGAATAGCCTGGGCGCGTGTATTTCAGGGGTGCGCGGGAAGTTCCACACGCGAATAGCCTGGGCGCGTGAATTTGAGGGGTGCGCGGGAAGTTCCACACGCGAATAGCCTGGGCGCGTGTATTTCAGGGGTTCGCGGGAAGTTCCACACGCGAATAGCCTGGGCGCGTGTATTTCAGGGGTGCGCGGGAAGTTCCACACGCGAATAGCCTGGGCGCGTGAATTTGAGGGGTGCGCGGGAAGTTCCACACGCGAATAGCCTGGGCGCGTGTATTTCAGGGGTTCGCGGGAAGTTCCACACGCGAATAGCCTGGGCGCGTGTATTTCAGGGGTTCGCGGGAAGTTCCACACGCGAATAGCCTGGGTGCGTGTATTTCAGGGGTGCGCGGGAAGTTCCACATGTGATTTGACAGTGTGGCTCCTCCCAGGTGTACCCTGTACACCCTCCACGGCCCCTGCAGGCAGCCCACACCACAGGGGACTACCCTGCATCCCTGGTCATGTCCCGCAGGCAGCCCACCCAACATGGGCATGCCCCCCAGCAAAGGCACATGTCTCCTTGAACTAATGAACACCAACACATGTCCCCTTGCACCCCCACCCCCCAGCACTGTGGGGCACCTGCCAGCAGGCCCCCACCCATGTCCAACTCATGTCTCCCACCACCCCCAAACCCCAGCCACCAGGGTCACCCTCCACCAGGGCCCCACTCATGTCTCCCACCACCCCCACCCCCCAGCACTGTGGGGCACCTGCCAGCAGGCCCCCACCCATGTCCAACTCATGTCTCCCACCACCCCCAAACCCCAGCCACCAGGGTCACCCTCCACCAGGGCCCCACTCATGTCTCCCACCACCCCCACCCCCCAGCACTGTGGGGCACCTGCCAGCAGGCCCCCACCCATGTCCAACTCATGTCTCCCACCACCCCCAAACCCCAGCCACCAGGGTCACCCTCCACCAGTGCCCCACTCATGTCTCCCACCACCCCCACCCCCCAGCACTGTGGGGCACCTGCCAGCAGGCCCCCACCCATGTCCAACTCATGTCTCTCACCACCCCCACCCCCCAGCACTGTGAGGCACCTGCCAGCAGGCCCCCACCCATGTCCAACTCATGTCTACCACCACCCCCACCCCCCAGCCACCAGGGTCACCCTCCACCAGGCCCCCACTCATGTCACCCACCACCCCCACACCCCAGCATTGCAGGGTCACCCTCCACCAGGGCCCCACTCATGTCTCCCACCACCCCCACCCCCCAGCACTGTGGGGCACCTGCCAGCAGGCCCCCACCCATGTCCAACTCATGTCTCTCACCACCCCCACCCCCTAGCACTGTGGGGCACCTGCCAGCAGGCCCCCACCCATGTCCAATCCATGCCCCCCTGCACCTGGGTCCCAACATTCCCCAATCATGTCCGTAATGCCCATCCTCCCCTGCCAAAAGGCCCAACCAACTATCACACCCACCCACATATCAAAGGCAATTACATGTTACACCCCCAATGTAAATAATGCAATTTAACACATGTCTGTCACACACAATGGCTGCAAGTGAATGACAAAACACCCAACATGACATGCCTGAAAGCAATGAGATGATACGACACATTGAAGATTAAAAAAATAATATGTATTGAACAGCAAATAAGAAAAAACACAAAGCAAATCAAACAAAACAAGATGAATGTCCAAGAAAAAATTATGAAAAATTAAAATAAGCCAATCAAGAAGATAATCCTGGGTCCATGAGCCCTACCAAATTAAACCTAACTGACTACTAACTAAAAAGGGAACTATATACAAAAAAGTGGTGCATTGTCCAATCGCAACCAAAAAAAAATTCAAAAAAACAAAGGAAACCTAACCCTAACTATACAACTATATACAAAGGCAGCGGGCTATTCGGACGGCTCACTGGTTGTTGTCATGGGCCAGGGCATCCTCGAACTCCTGGTCAATGGCTTGGAGGCGGGCATGTTCCCTGGCCCCGAGGTCCCGCAGGGATAACGCAGTGTCAAGCTCAAACTCCCTGCGAAGACCCTCGAGGCACTCAGCCCGCCTCAGCGCCCTCCGCATGGAGTCCTCCGCCCTGACCATCGTGAGCCGTTCCTCCTCTGCCCGCTGCTGCTCCGCACCTATCCGCTGGCACAACCTCTCCCACACGGAAGCCACTCCCATTCCAGGGTTCTCCTGCCCTCCGGCCGATGCCTGCACCCCTGATGTTGATGGCCCCGAGCCATGATGCCTCCCACGTTGAGCCTGCTGCTGCCTCCGACGCAACTGCCTGTGCCAGCACGACGGCATCCAGGCTGATGGAAACCACCGACGCCATCGTGCACGTGCCCTGCCCGATGATGCCGTCACATCCTCCATCTGCTGGGGTCCAGTTGCTCTGGTGTCCACCCCTGCTGGATCTCTGACTCCCGACTGTGGCAGGGATGGGATCCCCACCGAGCTGGCTGCATTGGTCGGGGCAGGTCCACAGGGGGCCCTGGTGGCATCTGGGCTGGAAGACGGCAAGGAGAACGACTGGTGGATAGCCTGCACAGAGGAGGAGAGGGCCGCCACATTGGCCAACACATGCAGGAAACCCCCGAACATGGCCGATCCCAATTGGGCCACGTCGGCACGGTGCACTTCGTGATGACGTGCGTGCTCCTCCCGGGAAGCATGCACGGCATCACGAATCGCAGCCGTGCGCAACGCGACCCCAATCAGGACCTTCTCCGCACGGCCAGGGGTTCCCACGTCCGCAGGTGGAGGGGAGTCAGGTGACATGGACATCCCCTCTACCTGCGGACAGGCCTGGGACGGGGCATCCCTGCTGGTGCATGGTGGTGCACTCACAGGGTCAGGGACAGCGACATGCACAGGCCCCTCCACGGTGACCTGTGCTGCCTCCTGCCCCTGGCCCTGGACTGCACCACTTGCACCAGCAGGGATGCCCCCACCAGGCCCCATGTGTGCCCCAGTGGCGGCCTCCTCCTCCTCTGTGCAAACCACCAACCTGGATGGCTCCTCACCGTCTCCCACCGTAGCAGGCCCCTGTGGGGGCTCACCCACCCCTTCCGCTGCAGCCGTGGGGGCATCCCCGCCGCCTTGCTCCACAGCGCCGTCTCCGCCCTCTTCTTCACTAGCCGCTGCGTAGAGGGAGACAAAGAACACAAGCATCAGGGCACTGTACAATGGTCCCCTAGACAGGAAGCAATAGCAGATGAGCACCACTGTCAAAGTACACTTCCATCATGTCCCTCCACAACACATGGGCCAGTCCAGGCAAAACACACACAGTAACAGGCATGGTGCATGCCATGGACATTTCCATGCATGTCCAATGGACTCTTGAAACATTCAATGATATGTAACTCACATGCATCATGCCTCATGCCCATCACATGCACACACTTCACCTCAGTCACATCCATCTGGCCCCAAACACACCAAACACAGCGGATACAAGGGTAATTTTGCTGCTTTACTGAATCTCTGCATTGTCACACACATGTGTCATGCATCCATGGCATGCACAAGTCACAGACACGCAGGTCAGGCACACAGACATGGCTACCATATATGTACCTGGCATCAGCACCCATCCCTCACCCCCACCCATGTTCAGGTACAGAGACTGGCATGCTCTCATGTTCATAATCTGATTAGGGCTCCCCATGCGGCATTTCAACACATGCAACAACCATGTGCATCACACATCACTGGTCGCACATGCATTACCATGATGTCCCTGCACACATACATGCATACATGGGCTATGGCACACATACAGGCAAGTATCATAGAACCAGCACACCGCAACATGCCCTGTCTCACACAGTAATGCATGGACACTTACCGCTCAACTCCAGACGGGCCTCCCTCTCAAGGATCTGGGCGTGGAGCGCTGGGCGTACGCGTTCCAGGACCCTCATCTGGATGGTACTCATGCGGCCCCAGCCCCCCTCCACGAGGCGCCGGGCCTTCACAAGGGTCCTGGACCTCAAGTCCTCCCAGCGCTTCTTGATCTTCAGGACGTCGCGGGTTGCCACCCCCTCCGCGTTGATGGCAACCACACAGTCGGCCCAGATCCTCTGCCGTCCTTCCTTGCTGGCGCGGGACGATCCAAAGAGGGCATCATACTGCCCCAGGACATGCTCCACCAGGACACCAACTTCGGTGACAGTGAAGCTGGTGCACCTCTGCCCCTCTGGCCTGGGGTTGCCACTGGTGCCAGATGTGGAAGTGCCCGACATGGCAACCCCAGAGGCAGGTGTGGGTGGGCAACTGGGTCCTGGGGCTGGGCTGTGGAGCGATGTAATACCAGTCGGGAGTCTTCAGTTCCAGCAGGGGTGGACACAGCAACTGGACCCCTGCAGATGGCTGATGTGCAGGCACCAAATGGCAGGGCACGGTGGCAGCAGGCAGGCAGGCAGGCAGGCAGGCAGCAGCAGATGGCACGTGGGAGGCTGCTCGGGGCACTGGGGGGCAGTAACTCGGCCTTCTGGGTAGGAGCGTGGGCTTCCGTGTGTTTTCGCGTGGCCAGCTTGATACGGAGTGATTTGGCACGTGAAAATCCTGCACGTCAGCGTGAAATCCGAGGAAAGGCCCTTAGCGCGTAAGCGCGTCAGCACGCATACGCGATTCTATTGGACCAGAGTCCCTCAGCGCGTAAGCGCGTCTGTGACGTGACCCGCACGGGTGTTCCCCACTCAGGACGTGATGACGGGGCACACGTGGAGATACTGCACGTCAGAGTGTCATCGCGTGTAATTGGACAAAAGTGCGCGTACACGCGATTGGCCTATGTACGTGTATTTAATGGGTGCGCGGCCACTTACACACGCAAGTACGTCAGCGAACCTGTATCCCGTGGTGCGTGTGAATTTCCACACGCTATTGGACTGGCAACAGGATTCCAGGGCTGCGCGGGTCACACGCTGTATCCCGTGGTGCGTGTGAATTTCCACACGCTATTGGACTGGCAACAGGATTCCAGGGCTGCGCGGGTCACACGCTGTATCCCGTGGTGCGTGTGAATTTCCACACGCTATTGGACTGGGAACAGGATTCCAGGGCTGCGCGGGTCACACGCTGTATCCCGTGGTGCGTGTGAATTTCCACACGCTATTGGACTGGCAACAGGATTCCAGGGCTGCGCGGGTCACACGCTGTATCCCGTGGTGCGTGTGAATTTCCACACGCTATTGGACTGGCAACAGGATTCCAGGGCTGCGCGGGTCACACGCTGTATCCCGTGGTGCGTGTGAATTTCCACACGCTATTGGACTGGCAACAGGATTCCAGGGCTGCGCGGGTCACACGCTGTATCCCGTGGTGCGTGTGAATTTCCACACGCTATTGGACTGGCAACAGGATTCCAGGGCTGCGCGGGTCACACGCTCGCCTAGAACACGCGCTAAGCATAAATTGCGGACTTTAACAATAACAAGCTCAGACGCCAGGATGAACATACCGTTCCTAGCAGCAGTGGCAGTGGGCTACCAAAGGAGGAGGAGGAGGATAGTCAGGGCCAGAATATTCACACCCAGAACCAGCCTTTTCGGGATGCCTGATGACCAGGTGTATGGGAGGTACAGGTTTCCACCACATCATCATACTGGACCTGGTGACTGAGTGGGAGGATGACCTCACATCACCCACCCTGTGCTCCCAAGCACTCAGCCCCCTGGAGAAGGTCCTCAATGTACTGCACTTCTTAGCCACTGGATCATTTCAGCGGACAAGTGCCATAGTGGGTGGGGTGTCACAGGCCACCCAGTCACGCTGCCTACACCAGGTCTTGAACATCATGACTGCACGCCCATCAGTCCGCAGGCACATATACCTGCCCAGAACACCTGCAGAAAGGCATGCTGCCGCCCTGGATTTTTACGCAGTGGCACGATTCCCCAAAGTGCTAGGTGCCATCGACTGCACCCATGTGGCTCTACGTCCCCCCAGGGCATCTGAGCACATCTATAGGAACCGCAAGCACTGGCATTCCATCAACGTGCAGGTAGCATGTAATGCCAAGGGAATCATCACCTCAGTATATGCCAACTATCCCGGCTCTACCCACGACAGCTTCATTTACCGAATGTCGACCCTAAGCCGGGACCTAGAAGCTGGGCGGCATGGCGATACATGGCTGCTTGGTGAGTATGTATGCCACTGCACATGCATGCATGTTGGATACTGAGCAAGGTCACAACCTCACCAATGATACCAATCCCCACCTCCACAGGGGACAGTGCCTACCCTCTCAGCCCCCACATGATGACGCCAATTCGGAACCCCACCACGCCACCCCAGGTAAGATTTAACACAGCCCACATTACAACCAGGGGCATAGTGGAGCGCACATTCGGAGTGCTGAAGTCACGCTTTCGCTCCCTTGACCGTTCTGGCGGGCAGCTGTTATACGCTCCCCCAGTAGTGTGCAGGATCATAGTGGCAGCATGTGTCCTGCACAACGTTGCAACACGCCGGGGCCTGCCCGTGGACATGGTGGTGGCCCCACATCCCCAACCACATGCACAGCCGCTGTGCATGGGAGGGGAAAGGGCACGGGGGGAGGCAGCCCGTACACAGCTAGTGGCTAATTACTTCACATAGAAATCACACCCCTGTGGAGTGCACACTGCCCTGGCACATTCCATCTGACAATCAATGATGACTCAACCTGACACTGATCCTGAATGTGTGGAGAATGAACCGGGAATTCCATGTCAGCCTGAGATTGTTCACCTGGAAGTGTCACAATGTGTGCATCCCTACCCACACAGACACCACCAATGCAGTTTTGTGAAGTTACACATTGAAGCAGCTAAAATGAATACCCACTTGCAAAATGCAACAAGAGGACAGTGCCATGTCAGCCAACCCAACCCCAGCACTGCCACACGACACACCGTGCCATGTCATGCTAATTGCAGGTAAACAAAGATCCCCACAACATGACATCACTCTCACTATGTACAGTGGCACTATTAGAAACCTGCAACACCTGAAATGCTCACAGCAATGCCGGACCAACAACATACTTGAGCACGTAGTACCATTAACATGACATCAAAAATGTTACATATTAGTAGTCTCACCACCTGGAAATGCCTGCACTCCCACCACTACCAACTGTGCAGTGTTGGCGCCATGTAGAGTTGTAGGTGCACTGCTGCCAACATGGTCCCCATCGCCAGACTAGAGGTCCTTGTGTGGACTTGAGGAAGGGACCTGCAAATTGGGAGGTAGACACAGAAGAAGAGTTACACATCAATGCAACATGCAGTGTACAACACAACAGCAATATGCACTAGGAATGTATACACAGTATTGACTACAGACTGGCCACACAGCTCATGGGAGTCCAACGTCACTGTGTAATTCACTGTCACTTGGGCGCACCCTTTGCAAGCCCATGGAAACGGGAAGCAGGAGGGGTGTGTGTGACTCAAACCCAAGCATCTGAACCAAATACATTACAAGCCTGCATGTGCCCAGCCACAATGCAGCGTATGCCCACAGGAACCACGGAAGCCAACAGATCGGAGCCAACAGATCGGAGCCAACAGATCGGAGCCAACAGATCGGAGCCAACAGATCGGAGCCAACAGATCGGAGCCAACAGATCCTCCCAAAAAAATTGGGAATAAAAGAAATCAAAATAAAAACAAAAATAAGAAACAATCAAAAATGGCCATTGATGGGCCCGGGGGGGTTGGGGAGGCCACCCAGGAGGTCCGAGGACAGGATGCACACCAGAACCCACCTGCGTGGATCCTGGGAAAATAAAACACCTCCATGGGCTCATGGCCCACACGGCTACCCTATTGTGGGAGTGTCACTGCTGTCGCTATTATCACCCTGTGCAGCTGCATCCGGAGGTGGTTGCACTATGGGAGGCAGCCCACGCAAGGCCCTAGTCTGCTCCTCCATGGCTGCAAGCATGCGGGTGTGGTAGGTCTGGTTCTGGAGGATGAGTGTGCGGAGGTCCCCATGCAACAACTCACGGGATGCCCGGACCTCCGCCCTCGTTGCCTGCATCTCAGCTGAGAGCGTACGGGTGAGACGCTCCAGCTGCTGTTCTGTCCTTTGGTGTGTTGAAGCCTCAAGCTCAACAAGAGTCGTCCTGAGGTGTAGGAGCTCCTGCCTCAGGGCTTCCCTGTGGCCCTGGGACTCAATGGAGATGGCCTCCTGCAGAGCCGCCAGTGCCGCCCGCCTGTCCCTGTTAGACCCCAACATGTCCTCCCTGTGTGACTGGCAGATGGAGTCAGTTGCCTGCTCTAGTCGCTCCATCAGCCTTTCTGGGGGGACAATGGAAGTGGCCACCCTATCCATGGCCTGAGCCATCATCTCGGATGATGCAGCCTGTTGGGTAGCCATACCGTAAATGGATTGCTCCCATGCGGTATTGCCAGGTGGCGTACGGCCACCACGTCGGCGGGCACCACACCTGTCTGGGGCAAGGCGAACTGCGCCTTGCTGTGCCGGCACTGCCTGAGGCTGCAGGACTGCATTCCCCCTCTGATCTGCTGGCCCAGGAACAGGATCAGATGTCGCGGAGTGTGACCCTGCATCCGTAACCACCGAAGGCGTAGCTGCCAACACTGACATCCCCATGGAGGGTACTGACCCTGGTGCAGGTGGGTGAGACAGAACAGAATCCCTCCCTGGAACACTCACCAGCGACGGCACGTAGGTCTCATCCGAATCAACACCTGAGTACAGCTCGGGGGAGGTGCAGCCAGAGACACCCCTTGAGAGCACGACCTGCAGCACTTGTGGGTTCTCCCCCACCACCACACCACGTCCCTCACTGGTGGTTGGTCGGCCCTGGGACACCTCCTGGGTCTGCACCATCTCCACAACCCCAGCAGTATCAGGTGCGTCTTCCCCTGCAAAGACATGAAAACAAAGTAATGGAAACAGGCATTAGCACCATGGCACACATTGAGGGCTGAGAAGCAAGAGAACCAGTACTTGATTGACATGTCCCACATGACTAAAACCCTCCCATGCATGCACCCTCACTGCGTATGAAGTGCAGGCAAACGGCACACACTGATGACACCAAGATGGAAGATGAACAAATTTTCTGCATGCTGCCTGGCAGTGGCATCACACATTGGCCTGTGATTCGCAGGTGAAACACACATGCCATCACACAGATGGCATGTACCATTGCTATTGAGTGAAGATGGAGAGGAGGGCAGCACCTATTCATTCAGTCCAGTTCCCGCATGTAATAGCTTTTCTGATTCTAACAGGTCAGATTTTTCACCTGGAGCTGCCAGTCTGTAATGGTCAAATTGTACAGGGACATGTGTGTACAAATGATATCCAGGTAACAAAGTCACTCCCCTTTACCATACCCATGTCAGACATGTGACTAGTGGACAGCGACATGCCTAGTGAAAGTGGTGGAATGCAAACAAACTGACTGAATGAACAGTGAAAAATAAGCAAATCTGTTGTGTCAAGGTGACACTTCAAGGGCAACTGGCGTGCAGTTGTGCTAGATGTCTACTGTTGGCAGAAGGGATACTGCTATGGCCAAATGCAGCTGCGCAGGAAGTATTGCATGAAGCACATGGCTGACCCATACGACTGAGGCGCACACACTCTCTCCTGGCACCCAAACAGAAGCCCTCACACACACACCATGCACATGTATGACACACACATGCATGTGCACTCACCGGACAATGCCTCGTAATCAGCCAGATCTCCCACGCCTTGGATCTGTTCCTCCGTGACGTAGGTCCCAGCGACTGACTCATGTGGAGTGAGTTCCATGTCTACTACTGGAGACCCACCTCCAGTCACTAGAGTTGCGGCATGACTTGAGGCCAGCTTACTCTTTGCCCTGCGCTTTAGGTCATTCCAGCGCTTATAGCAATCATTGGCTGTGCGCCTCACGATTCCAAGGGCACTTACGATGTCCGCAACGGTCTGCCAGTGTGCCTGGCGTTGTGCAGGTGTGGTCTTGGATCCTGCAACAATGACCATCTCGTTGTCATGTCCGGACACATACTCGACAAGTGCATTCAGTTCGTCATCCGTGAAGCTGGGCTTCCTGGACGGGCCGGACTGTGTAGCCGTGTCTGGGGCATCAGCCTGTGCCGGACGAGCACTCTTCCTCTTCCGCTTGGAAGGTGGTGGTGATCCTGAGTGTCCTGCGCCGCTCTGGACACTAGGGGCAGGAGCCCTGGTGGACTCTGTATCAGGAGTGTGGGATTGCACACTCAGCATGGGAGTTGGTGCAGGCATTGGCTCGAGTGTGATGGTGTCAGGGGGAATGTCAGCAGCATGGACTAGGACCGACACTGTCCTGGCTGGGTGTGTGAGGGCTGGGGTGGATGGAGCCGCAGCTGCCCCTGCAGCCACTCCGCCCTGCCTCCTTGGTGCAGCAGATGACCTTGCTGCCCCAGATCCACGTGGCATGATGGCATCAACGTGCACCAGCGCACGTGTCGTAGCCCTGCTGACCTGGAAGTCAGCCATGGAGTCAGCCAGGTCTGGTGCCACAATGGGCTGGTCCAACAAGGGCTGAGCATGGATGGTGTCAGCCACTTCAGCCTCAACGGGAGGGGGGGAGTGGGGGGAGGGGGGGGATGATGGGTGCCCTTGACTGGTCCTCCACACATGGGGGGACAGGCTCACCCTGCAAGTTACGACCACGTCCCCTACCGGATCCACCACGGCCACCACTTGTGGCTCTTCCACCTTTGCCACCCTTACGGAATCCTCGCCTCCCAGCCATGGCACTGATATTAATGTGCGTATGGGAGTGGCTGTAGACAATTGTCCTGGGCAATTGGGGGTCAAAGGGGTTGGGTACCAGATGGTAATTGTACCCTAGTGCTCTAGCACGGCTGATTGTAACCCCTGGGGAAAGATGACGGGCCACGCAACGCACAGGAGGCCCAAAAAAGGGAGATGACGTGCACGCAACCCCTCCTAGACCACGTGTGCAGAAAGAAAAACCTGCACTACGCTGTGGCACCCAGTAACACAAGAATGAACGTATGCGTGTCACACGCAGCCTAGAATGACCTCTGAAGGGGTAGGCAACACACGGGGCAAGCACAGAAGTTGGATACGTGCGTGACTCACCGTCTGCCAGGTAAAAGAGCGTGAAGAATGAGCGCGTTTGGCTGGCTAAACCCCCGCCAAAAGAAGATGTGTACGCTGTCTGAGAAGACAGGACAACAGTAGAAGGGGACACTGTTTGAGGGAACAGGCCCAGGTAAACCAGTAAATGAGAAAAAAGAGAAAAAGCTGTCAGAGGTAACAGGGAATACGAACTGGAAACGCCGTGAAGTAAATCGCGTGTGAAACGACAAGAAGTACAGATTTCACCCACTCGCTCTCCACGAAAAGCACGTACAAGGAAATGGTGTTCTACATGTACCTTATATACAGGCCCACACGTACAGCGTCACTTACGCAGCGTGTACGTTCACCAATCACACGCTTTGTCACTCCTGCGTGTAGATCCATTTTCACCAATCACACGCTTTGTCACTTCTACGTGTACATCCATTTTCACCAATCACACGCTTTGACACTGGGACGTGTCACGCAACAATTTCCTGCACGTGCAGGTGACTATAGGCGCGCATATGCTGTTGACGGGTTTACGCGCTAAGGGCCTTTGCTGACGTGTGGGATTTCACTACCTATCAGGCTGTCCACGCGTTCACACACGAGAGACCACGCTCCTAGCCAGGAGGCGAAATTACTGCCCCCCAGAGCCCTGAGCACGCTCCCACCTGCCATCTGCTGCTGCCTGACTGCCTGCTGGCCACGTGCCCCACAGTGCTGGTGGGTGGGGGTGTTGGGAGACATGGGTGGGGGCCTGGTGGAGGGTGCCCCTGCACTGGTGGGGGTGGTGGGAGACATGGGTGGGGGCTTGGTGGAGAGTGCCCCTGGTGGCGGGGGGTGGTGGGAGACATGGGTGGGGGCCTGGTGGAGGCTGCCCCTGGTGGCGGGAGGGTGGGGGTGGTGGGAGACATGAGTGGGGGCCTGGTGGAGGCTGCCCCTGCACTGCTGGGGGGGTGGGGGTGCAGGGGGACATGAGCAGGTGTGCAGGGTAGTCCCCTGTTTTGTAGGCTGCCTGCAGGGGCCGTGGAGGGTGTACAGGGAACACCTGTGAGGACCCACCCAGCCTAATCGCGTGTGATGATTCCCACGCACCCCTGTAATACACGTACCCTGGCTAATCGCGTGTATAACTTCACGCGTACCCCTGTAATACACGTACCCTGGCCAATCGCGTGTTAAACTTCCCGCGTACCCCTGTAATACACGTACCCTGGCCAATCGCGTGTTAAACTTCCCGCGTACCCCTGTGATACACGTACCCTGGCCAATCGCGTGTTGAACTTCCCGCGTACCCCTGTAATACACGTACCCTGGCCAATCGCGTGTTAAACTTCCCGCGTACCCCTGTAATACACGTACCCTGGCTAATCGCGTGTATAACTTCACGCGTACCCCTGTAATACACGTACCCTGGCCAATCGCGTGTTAAACTTCCCGCGTACCCCTGTAATACACGTACCCTGGCCAATCGCGTGTTAAACTTCCCGCGTACCCCTGTAATACACGTACCCTGGCCAATCGCGTGTTGAACTTCCCGCGTACCCCTGTAATACACTTACCCTGGCTAATCGCGTGTTAAACTTCCCGCGTACCCCTGTAATACACGTACCCTGGCTAATCGCGTGTATAACTTCACGCGTACCCCTGTAATACACGTACCCTGGCCAATCGCGTGTTAAACTTCCCGCGTACCCCTGTAATACACGTACCCTGGCCAATCGCGTGTTAAACTTCCCGCGTACCCCTGTAATACACGTACCCTGGCTAATCGCGTGTTGAACTTCCCGCGTACCCCTGTAATACACTTACCCTGGCTAATCGCGTGTTAAACTTCCCGCGTACCCCTGTAATACACGTACCCTGGCCAATCGCGTGTTGAACTTCCCGCGTACCCCTGTAATACACGTACCCTGGCTAATCGCGTGTATAACTTCACGCGTACCCCTGATATGCACGTTACCCGCTTTGCGTTCCTTGTTTGGCTGCCCTGTAAACTGGTCCAGGGTTAGCGCAGCCCTTTGCGATGATTTAGCGATTTTGCTGGCTTTTCCTTGCGCGAGGGCGTTCTTGGGGGCGTTACTGGCGCTGCTGCAGGGTCGCTGCGATACTCTGCGCCACAGCTGGTTTGGGAGCATGAAATCCATGAATACGCTGTGCGCGGAAATCGGTTTTATCGCACGTGCCTGGCGCAGTCAATCGCACGCGGACACTCTGCGCCAGCCGCTTGCGACACTTTTCTACGAAATTCTATGAATTACCCTGTTAGTCTTCTCTGCCTTGACATTAGCCCCTCACCCACACTTGTCCCTCCTCATTAGTTCTCTCGCCCACAGGTTTAGCCCACACCTCTCCCACCTGCACACATCTCAAACCCCAATCTCACCCCTCGAACCAACCAAATGTACAGCACCTCTAGTGAGTCAAGGTAATCTCCCTGGTAAACAGCCATGCCTGACACACCTTGCTGTAGGTCACCACCCTAAATACATATTTGTTCACGACTCATCAAAGCATTCTGGGTGTCTGATCCCACTAAAAGCACTGTGTACAATGAGTATCACAGATCTACACTATCGTAAGTGCTACATGTTTGTTGATGCAATACAATATTGAAAATAAAGTACCAGTGTCTATTACTCGTTTCATTACACACTATTTATTGGAGTACTAATAGCAGAACTTAATGACAACACAGAACAGTACATACACAGTAATCTAGATGTGCACCACTTCCTACGTACAATAAATCACTGCTCCATTTACATGTTTATTGCTCAATCATTCCACTGATGCAGACGAAGAGGACCTTCTTGATATGGTCTATAGTACACAGACAGGCGTCAGCAACTGTGTTCACAGCACACATCTAACAGTGAGCACAGATGTTGCAGTGACTACACATCCCGGCATGCATTATGTTAATCACACAACACTCAATGTGGGTTCATATCTGACAGTGATTACACATCCCAGGATGCACTGAGTCAGTAGCACACAAATAATGGTGGGTGCATAGCTGGAATTGACTACATGTCCCAGCATGCATTGGGTTAATAGCACAAAACAAACTGCAGGTGCATGTCTAGCAATGACGACACATCACTGCACCCATAGCACAAAACATGTTGTACACATATGCAAACTTGCACATGTACTAGTTTAAGAGCACAACTCAAGGAGTGGGTGCATATCTGGTAGTAGCTTCACATTCCAGCATGCACAGCATGTCTATATCTGAGAGTAACTACCCATTAACAGGTGAGTCTGTCTCCCTAAATTCGAGGCAGTCTCAATTATTTTTTTTAGCACTTGCCATATATCAGGGGAAGCAACTGAATGACAAAAAGCACTTTTGTAAACTGATTATTTTCAATGAAATTCAGTTTAGGCCACGTAGTGGTAGTGTGTTCCTTCCTGCAATGGCTATATCAGTCACATCCACCATTCTATTTACATACATTTTAACAAGTGTATACTCAAGTATACCAGTCCTTGGTTCGACCATTCGCAGTTTCAACTTCAAAATACACTTTGCAACAAATGGCTGTCACAGACAACACCTCGGTTTTCAACAATTAAGCATTATGCCTGATACATTCACATCCTTTGTAAGCACCATCTCTAGAGGGCCGCAACTCAGTTGTGGGTCAGACACCAGGACAATCACAGGATCTAAATGGCTCAATCATTTTCCGATCGTCTTTGGTATTCCTTACAGATTTATATTTTCTTTTATTTTTATTCACATCTGAATATAGCTGCAGGGAGATCTGTTAATGGTGTTTCATGTTTATGTTCATGTCATGTTCCTGATGACACCAGGCTTTGTATGAAGAATTCCAGGTTGTGTGATCTTCATTTGTTGAGGTACTGGCTTCTGGGATCAATGGTTGCATGGTAAATCACAAACGAATAATTCTACAGCTGCAACTGATTTAAATTGTCATGACCTAAACGTTTGTATCCAACTGACTGAAACATGGCACCGGTGTAGTTTTTCTTTATTTGACATTTTTTAAAGTGGTACAATTTTTGCAAAACTGCACTTAATTTGTAATGATTGATCTCCAGTATTTGAAATGTTTTATTTTCCTTTCTCTGATGCTAAAACAACCAAAGAAAACATAAACCCAACAACGCACTTTCTCTTGTAGCAATCTGGATGCTTTGCTGCTGCATTCAGACCACACTTAGGTCAGTTAGCTTGTGTGTATGTCAGTAGTTCTTGCCTATCTTCCATTTGCATATAGTTCATAACCAAATGTGTTTGCTTTGCTCAATTGGTTTAAAATTCGAGATGAACATTCGTCGCCACATCCTTGGTAAATTAAACCCTTTAAAAACGTTCCCTTTGAGTTTCTGAGGAATTCATTTCATGAAATACCACCATTCAATAATATTACTAATTCCAAAATACTATCTGTTTCAGGGAACGCCCACAGAGAACATGTTTAAACATCTATATCACATCTGACAATGTATTATTTAGAAACTGAATTACTTTAGAAGAAATACATATTTCTTCAAAATGGCACATTTCAGCACTGTTAAAAACAAGATTCTTCTATGAAAATATAACAAAGTAAGATAGCTTTTTGGAGTGGTGCAAATGTTTATGGATGTTAGGCAAGCGTAAAGATCAAATTAAATGTGCGAAAAAAATGTTTGTCCATAAGTACACCTTTGAACAGATGGCCGTTTTTGATCATTAAAACATATGGAATTCTATTAAGTGAAATACCTGTATTATAAGGAAGCGGGCGGGTATGACGAGCCGCCTAGCTTTAATTATACATATAACTGCATAACTATGTAGCCTTCATCGGCATAATACTGCGCACTGTATCCTTTTGCATTGTGTCTACCATATGCAGAGATTTCACTGCATTTCAACGTTGATCCTTTTAGCAGATTTCCTATCCTCTCTAGATAAATTCCCTTTGGCTTACAATTTCTGTTTCCCTTTGAATAATTAATGTATTTTCCCTTCACTTGCTCATAAAATATGCATTCGTGTTTAAAGTGGATCACATTCCTAGAAGCATTTCCTGCATATGGATTTGTTTGCAATTCAAACGCATTGCCACCTCATTTATTATTATTTCTATAGCTATTTCATCAAATGTAAACCACTGTTGTGTATAGTGGAAAAACAATTGGATAAGATTGGGCCCCAATGTTCTTTCTCCTAACCGCCATAAACATCTGCATGAGCTGCACATGAGAATGTGTTGTATGCTTCATGGTGCATTTCAACTATTGTGATTGGGAGTCGTGGGCAAAACCAGCGTTGGAGACTGCGTGCATATCGATCACATAAAATGATGGAAAGGTTGAATGGGGGTTAACAGTTCAACGCCAGCTTGTTGGCCAAATGTGCAGCCCCTTTCCAGTGACACCATTATCACATTATTATTATGAGTTTAAATCTGGATGAACCACCCACGAACTACCGAGGTGCTTTTTACCATAAGAGATGCTCATCTTTGGGGCTTGTGCCACATTTATTTATTTATGTATTTATTTTGGAGTTGTGCGTTATTCTACATGAAGAGCGAGCTACTTCTGAGCACAAGATACCCAATTGATATTCCTGCTCACAATGTTGCCACCGGCCCTTGCGAAACAGAACTACCATTAAACACCTCCCCTAGGTCACATAACCCGTTCCCTACTCCCCCACAACCATTACAAACAAAGATCACATTCTAGCTATTAACAAAACACATCCTTTTCCTTTGCTGACCAGATATAGCAGTCTTGGCTTTACAACATTCCAAACCACCATCTTTTCCAAGAAAGGCCTACAAGAAGATCAGGGTTTGTTATGATATGACATGTTAAGTCATTTATAACGCACCTGTGTTTCTAGGCGTGACAAGAAAAGGAAGGGGAGGACAAAGGGGAACAAATCATACGATTTTACTAGATCGTGTGTGATTCAGATCTTGCAAGTGAAAGGGGAAGGGAGGGGAGAAGAGCCAGGGGGAGGGAAGGGGAGAGTGCACTGGCAAAGCTCAAGTAAGTGCTGATGGTGTGGCCGGCTCTAAGTAAGTGCAGGGAGGCAGGGGATTGTACGGTTACAGATACGGTCCCTAGCGCGCGGTAGGCCCGGAGGCAGTGCATATTTAGCACTGGTACTTCCTGGTTGGGTAAAAGCATTAGTCCACAAACACGTCCAACTATTGTATTAAACCTGCAGACAGAGGCAGAAGTTCAGATCCAAGGATAATTAAAAAAACACAAATTGTACCTGCAACAGTGCACATCGAATGAACGTGCTTCACCTGATCTCATTTGCTGTTCTCAGAGCAACACAGTGCTCCTAACATACTGCGAAGCAGCAAGAACCTTCTAATGCTTTCGACACATCTCTCTGCTAGAATGAGAGGATAGGGAAGATCAGTCAGAGTGTAAGTCTGACGGGGGTAAGTGACTGCACCTTCAGTACCCCTTTCAAATGTGCATGGTTCATTTTCATGCACAGCACATGCATGGGTCCATACAGACACTGGGACTAATTGTCAATGTGCATGCTTTGACTCCACATCTTCATGAGCTGTAGAAAGTTAGTTAGCATAAGTCTAGTATGACCGAAGGTGCCTTCCAATTGCTTCTGTAATAGGTGAGGCTTAAACAAGTCCACCAAACTAAACATTGCAGATAAAAGGGACACCCAATTGTATATCATCCAATGTGCTATACCTCATCCAATGCAAGAACAGCCCCCAAGGATAGTATGTTAGTGGGACTTGCAAGCAACTACGTGACAGAATAAACCTGCACAGATACACTACCTCGAACAACAGAACCGAAACAACAATTGGTACACAGCATGACCTGACAGAGATGGTACTTAAAGGTGACCTCTCAAATACCACATAAATATTTATATGGGAGCTCACGCACTTGAAGTTTCTCAACCTGAAAAACACTGGTCTGAATATATATACAGGATTAATGGCACACCTTGACCTACTTTGAGCCTAATTACCCAGGCAATCAAATTGACAGTGTCAGAAGCTGACCTGCTGTTCCCACCTCTCACAGACATCTGTGAGACATGCCATCTGGCCAGGATGCAAAGTCCTGGCCTTTTAGATTTGTATTAATGCATGAAATGATGCAGGCGATTTCTTAACCAATGGGTAATCTGCTAACCAGAACCCCTTTTGTCACCAACTCCATGGCAAAAGCACGTGTGCCCTACTGCATCAGTTGCCTGATCTGCAGCACCTGTGCCTGTGGCACAGAGCATGTTCAAAGATCACAAGATGCCCACTCGACCACTGCAGTGACAGCCAACAAGACAGTGCAGCACACATGCAGCATTTAAGATATGCTCCTTGTATCAAAACAATGATGATCATGAGTATCCCATGGTGGTGGCAGGGTAATTTCTCAAAATAAGCTATGACTGAGTTTAGGCATAGTACATGGTGCAATTTACGATCATGATTGACATATTCAAATTGATTTTGCATATGTGTCAGCTCCTGTTAGTCAGCTCTGCTGTGGACGAGAATGTGCATTGGGTTAGTTGGGCCGATACTGTAACATTTCAGGACATAAACCCAGCCTTTCTTTGATCCCCTTTGTGAGAGTCAATAACACCCTCCCCCAGAGACAGCCACACAGCAGGCATCTGTCATGGGCCCAGCTGTCAAAAGAGCACACTCATTTTGGAGGAGTAACATCACACCAAGGTGCTGCATGTCTAAATGCCTTTGTTGTAAGTAAGGAGGGGAAGGGCAGGAGTAGGTTAGGCAGTAGAGCTCTGGACACTGGAAGAAGTGATCCACCATCTTGTTTCCCGCTGTCTCTCTTCCCCTTTTCTGTCCCCTTCACTTCTTCTGGGACAAGGCACTATGGTTGTGACACCAAAAGGGCAAAGCCCACTCCAGCCAGGAGCGGGGATTTGTCAGATAAAACAGGCCAGCTTTAGACCAGTTGCCTCTGGAATTGTGTCTTAAAAGGAGAAGTTCTCACCCATTCAGCTGATTCACTTATTTGCCCAGGGATCGTTTAAGGTCAAAGAGTCATTCTGAAGATTTTCACTGGACTTCTTTTGGGACAGTTGCTCTCTCCAAAGCCCTCAGCTTGAGGTGAACAAAGAGCTGTCCGAGTCAGAAGAAAGATCTGTCCCCTAACCACTCTCAGGGCACGTTGGAAGTGACAAGTGCTGTGGACCAGGACCAATCACTTTGCAACAGATCTCGTTAACTAGGTGAGCCTACTCTTAAGGAAGCATCCTTTCCTCAAGTCTTCTGCAGAGGCCTCACACCAACCAGAGTGCCAGACCAGCTAAAGCTCCCTGTTCTATCGCACCAAACCATCCGCTCCGCGTTCCCCACAAAGGCGCTGTTGCTGGTGTATCTGTTCCTCCAAACATCCAAACTATTGCTTGCATCTAAACCAGTTTGATATTGCATCATGTTGTAGCAAAGTACATCACTTACTAGGCCCGAAGTGACTGCTAAATGCTGCAACCCGAACTGAAACACTGGAGAGTCACTCACTGATGCTAGCCGGGGGTTACAACCACAGCTCAGCTCAGCAAGCCAGAGAACTGCCACCTCATTGATCACACACCGACACACCCTCAATCACCACTTCGATGACAATCACTGTGGACTCGAAATGCTGAAGCGTCACTCGCTGACCCCTCCCAGTGGATAAAGCCTGATTCAGCAATGCCAACTGCAAAGCGTTCTTGGGACCAACCAGCCTGCCTCTTTGAAGATATGCCAAACGACTGTACAGAGCAACCGCATTCATCCCTGCTCGACGCTCGCTTGCTGCCTAGGTCTCCACGATTCTTCGTGCTAGAAGTGAGCCTCAGCTCACATTCTTGTTCAACATCGGGTCTGATGCGTCAGCCCACCACAAACTGAATCATACTTCATAGGTCACTAAAAGGGGTTGCATACTTTCATTTATCATCTACTATCCTAGGCATTAGTTTACTTGCAACTACCTGCCAGATCCTGAACAGAGCAATCCGTGCAGTATTATCACAGCAATTAGTCCAAAATTCATTACTATAGATAGCTTTGTATTTGTGCACACATCTAAACAATCTGCACAGGCATAGAGCACTCAATACTTTACAAGAGGTTAGCACATGTTGAGCAGATTCTTGAGCATCATAAGTACGTAATAGATTATTTGCTCATATATGACTTTCCACTGAGGACCTTTTCAGTTAGAGTGGCAAGTTGATTTAGCTGCAACATTAGAATGAATCTTCTAATTCCAGCATTAGGGCTTTTTGTCCAGTTATGCTGTGATTTCAAATAGAGATGACTCATATATGTATGATCTGGGTATCTCTTAAACTACTCAATCTGCAGAAAATTCTGAACCAAGTCTCACAATTCCAGTTTATACTGAAAATCAGCTTTAAAGCTATATAATCCAAGGACCGATCCGGAGCCCAGTCAATTTTTTTAAACAGGCACTGTACAGAACTTTCCCAGGCAGAAAATCCATTTTTATGCACACAGTTCAGCATTACCTTCCCCATGCAGAAATCAATAGAAAACTGATTAATTTGGAACAGAAACTTATTTTTTTAACAAACTGCCATGTGACAGGGCTGAATGAAAACATTGAGTGGTATAATATTAAATAAACTCTGCTATTATTCTGCTCCGTGCTCTTTGGTGCTTGAGTTTTGCACTCACTGGCGTCATAGTATAGTTAAGAAGACAGCATTACTAAGCCATCTAAGTAAGATATGTGGCAGTATGCTAGTCTTTTCAGTATGATAAGACTATACGTTGTATTGAAGTACCATGAATTTCATATACCAATGTATGGTGTGTTTGCACATTATGATGGCAGTAATGTATCTGATTGGGGTGAACTATGTATTTGGACAATCTGTGTGAACATGAGGCATGGTACACTTTCATTTTCTCTAGCATTTACAACAGTTAGGAATGCCCATATGGTGTTGGTGTTAGAATGACTGCTGACTGAGGCTAAATCAAGTAGTGATGGTCAATTTGTTCATAGTGGTAAATTCGATCTCCATCTCTTTTAGTAAGATCAGGCATTTAGGAGGTTAGAACAAGTGATTGGAGCTATTCCGGCTATATGTTCGCAGCTAGTAGCATGCCAGGTTGTCTTAGAAACGCTATAACAGATGACGCGTGGCGTCATCATGTAACGACTGGCGGATGACATCATCACTTAATATGGTGATGTTACGGATATTGCTGCTTTACGGCTGAGGGTGTTTGTAGAAATATTTACATCCGGGTACACTTTGTACGCATTTAACTGTTGGAGTGTCAGTCAGTTGAGGTAAGATAGTTGCTGGGTAGCTGGAGAACTTTTGCAGTCACTCTAGACTATAAGGGCCTTCCTCTATTTGCTATGCTATGGCTAACATTGCCCTTTGTTTTCCCCTTAAGTTTGTAGACTTGGGACACAAACTGTTTCAACTCACTTTATTTCCTGTACAGCCTATTGTGGAGTGGAAGGTCCTGCCTACTAGGGGTGCCCGATTGGCTCTCTCTTTTGTGACTGGAACATACCAGCCAGTCTAAGGAAGGTAAGAGGAGAATTGTGTGCCGGTGACTGGTGTTGTAGAACAACTCTAGGAGATTATTTCTAATCAGCGGCTTTGTGTTACCGATTTTAGAAATTATACATCTACCATTGAGGGTGAGTACTATACATCTGAAGACTTCCCGCTCTGGTTCATCACAGGGATAAGGCGCATTAACTTCTATGGGTAGACGCATGGTGGTTTCTTGTTCCTGTTCTTTTTCTTGCACACCCTATTTAGGGTGTTGATAATGTAATACCAACTTGGCTAAGGAGAGTATTTGCTATTTTTTTCAGGTGCCTTTCTTTTGAGTGAGTCCTACATTCTGCTAGTAAAGTGAAGAGCAAGATTTGGAATTTCTTTACGTCTGAAGATATTCATCACTACAGACTATTGGTTCAGGCATATTATTGATTTTATACCGATCTACCCTAGTGGTGATTAGGGTCTAGGCTAGGATTATTAATAAGACCGGAGATGCCCATATAGTGATATGTATGCCTCTTTTGTGTACCCTTGGATACAGGAATGACTCCTGTGAATGAAGGAATGAACGAGATCTACCTTAAGCACAAGACACATTTCTGCCCCTGAAGAATTTCCAGTTATTTCAAACACTTAAATAAGTCAGGCTTTGTAGACACAGTGGGTAATAGGAAAAATTAAGTTGCCGCTGTTTTTCATCACGTATTGTTGACTTGACATTGTGAGGTGGAATAATTTTATGATTGTATACTGCTATGTTGTGTATATGTGTTTTTTTAATGTTTTGATACTTGTGCTTTGACAAGAAGATGAATTAAAGATGATAGTTTATGAAACACCTTTTTGTATTTGATTACACTGTGCGCAGCCCATATTTGTTCAGAGGATGCGTAAGTAGGATTCTATAACAGGGTACACACATTGTGTCATTAATATGTTGTATGTCCTTCCTTTTGTTGATCTTGAACAATAAGAGTGCCATCACAAAGCCCTTTTTATTCCCACAATGAGTTTGTATGTGGCCCGTGCTGACCCCTGCCACCGTCCAATGTGCCTGTGTTGTGTTGTGTAACTGTATCAGAATCTGCACAAGCCATGCCGGAATAGCATAATTCATCAGTTTAGACCACAGTTTTGCATGGCTAACAATGTCAAATGCAGCCGTCAGCTCTATATAAAGCCCATAGAGGAGAGGTTTGCCTTTCAACCGTGCCTCACAAATAAGTGCAAGCAAGGAACACCCTATTATGGGAGGTTGATAATTCGAGGGGGAAGTCCTAATCCCCTTTTTGAATACCGGAATTAGTATAGTGCGTCTCCAAGACAATGGGATAGACCCTTCTACACATACCTTGTTAAATAAAGCTAGCAGGATGGAAGCCCATGTTTCACGTTGACGCTTTAACACAACGTTAGGTAGGACATTAGTGCCTGGAGCGCTCGACCTTTTAAGTGTTGTCATACATAACTCAATATCTAAGCTGTCAAACAAAAGTTCCAAATGCCCTGACATACCCGAATCACCACAGGAAGCCCATTTCCACCATAATAAGTATCAATTATATGTTTTCTCCAAATATTTGATGGTATATGCTTCATTGTCTGTTTAGAGGAATTGCCTTTAAAGGTCCCAAGGGTTTCCCAGATACACTTAGTGTTTCTACCTGCTATTATCTATATCATGTTTTTCTATTGAGCATTCCTGATGGAATATTTACAACGATTTATCCAGTACGAGTACCTGTTTTTTTAAAAATGTTCTTAATAATAAGGGCACTCTCGATACCATTTTTACGATACGTTTTAACCATTTTTATCTCCCTTTTTGCCAAAAGTTTCATTTTGAGTGTTTCTGGGTCAAACATATTAAAATTCATTTACCTGTTTCAATAATACAGGTACTCCCACCGATTCAAATTTTGCAGCCAATTCCATGATCCACACTTCCATAACATTGGTAGTCATGCAGCTGAAAACCAGAGGTCGGGCAACACTACTGTCTTGGAAAAACCTGCTTATTTTATCCAGATTTCTAACAGACCAACTAATCTTGTTCTCAGTATAATTTGCTAACTCCCTTGCAAGAGTAACAACCACACATGTTTTTTCTTGCATAGATAACTGTCAAATAATGGCCCCGTGATCACTTGCGCTACTATCAATGGCATTTAATGTTCTAACCTGGTTCAACAGGGAGCTGCTGCATTAAAAGTAGACCTGTGAGGCCTGTTTATTCCCGCAGCACCAGGTAAGCCCTCTGGGGACATCGCCCAGCGTCGTCCCATTCAACATACACAATACCCATGTATTCATAAATTTGAGCCACAATCTGCCCTGCCTGTTAGACCTGGCTTGAAGCATTTTGCTTTTTGCCGCTACCCAGCCAGTGTCCTCCGAAACATTTACATCATAGCAGTATGCATTCAGGTCACCCGCAAGCAGTTGTTGAGAATGTTAACAATACTTTCAAATGTACGTCTGTAAATTTACCACTTGGGGGGTCGAACATATTCAGCAATAGTAGCCTACAAACATTACTCTCATTCTGAAAATGAATGTTCACTGCTGAAGCATTTTTCTCCAGTAAAGGGACAGAAACACAACAGGCATATGTCATGCTTTTTACACCATTAACAATGCCACCGTAAGGGTGGTCCACAAGGCCCTTTAAAGCCAAATTTTTGAAAATGTGATAGCTGTCCATAACAAGGTCAGAGGTCAGCCAGCATTCTTGCAACATGAATATATGATTACCTTTTAGAAGTTTGTGTGAACCGGAAGAATTTAAAAGATGATAGTTCACACAAGTGTTCCAAGTGAGAATGTCTGTTCGTGGATGGTAAAAACTTTGATAACCAGTTCCACCTTTGTTGATTATTCATGGAGCAAATTAGATACTTGGCCAAACCTTTTACAGTTTGAGATAAAGATCTCGGCTCATCAAACTTAACTCTGACACTATTTAGTTGCCTTTTCACAGTATTCAAAGTGCCATTCGTCAAGTCGAAACTAAGCTTAAGGAATCTGGCATTAGGTGCCTTTATCATCTCTGCATGAGAGACAATGTACTTACATTATTTTCATCAGAGCATCTTCAATCATATCTATATGTTCAAGGTAATTTGTTTCCAGAACCCTCAAGGGCGGAATCGACTGAAACAAATTCAAGGTAACGGACCTCTTAATTAATTGTACTCTGCTTTTAGAGTAAAGACTATTCACAATACAACATTTAGGATCACTCAGTTCAACAGAGGTGTCAGCTTTCTTGTCTATCTTCTTTACATGCTTGGAGAAATTCTTCTTCACTACCAACTCTGTAATTGATTGATCCGGGGTCAAGCACATTTCCACAGTGATGCTGCAGCTGCAATGTTCAGACCCAGTATCCGACTCAGTCTATTCTTCCCTCAGAAATGTACCTCATGCCCTTTCAAAACCCAACTCATCAAAGTTCCAGTCTTTTTTGCCTCTCTCTTCTTTTTCCTACTTGCTTTTTTAGAAGAAGTAGCTGCTAAAGAAACATCCTGCTGCTCACCATCAGCGGGTTTGGTGTTTAGCCCAATGTGGCCTTTCTTGGCGTTATTTACATTTTGCTGTTTTATGTTTCACCTCTTTTCAAGTGACATATATTTTCAGAGGATTCAACATTCTCTTTGATAGCCAGGGGAGGATGTAGACTGAGTCCACAAATCTATTTGCTGTAGCATTACACTTAGATCTTTGTTAATTTAGCTACACGACTTGTAGAAATAGCTGTGTGCAATTCAAGTGAACAATTGCTAGCAGTGGCCGACTCTTCAGCATCCTCAGTCCCGACAAACAGGGCAGGTGAGGAACGTAACCTACCACCACAAATTATACCTTTTGTGATGTCATCTTTGATGCCCTGGGTGTTTGTGTTAGCAGTGCATAACAATGTCACGAGCTACGGTCTGCCATCACTTAAAAACCGCTGCCCATTTTTCAGACGAGGCCACATCATGGATCAAATCATTCCTTGCAAACATGCGTGTTTTCTTCCTGTCTGCTTCAGCTGATCTTTCACCTATCACATGTGCATATCCCTCATTTTATAAAATGTGTTTACCAAACTACTATTTGATATTCTCGATTATCTGGGTGTTACCTACACTAATTATGCGGATGACACCCAGATACTCATTCCCATTACTGGGGACTACACAACTGACTCAAAGGCTCTCAACGCGGTCTACTCAGTCATCCATGCTTGGATGGCACATCACAGATTATGTTTAATCAATGATAAGACTGAGTTACTTATCCTAGGCTCCCATCCATAACTTAACAAACGGGACCTTGCTTTCAAGGCTTTTATAATCGATGGGAACACCATTAAGGTGTCAAATAACACCAAAACCCTCGGCTTCCATCTGGACTCGACCCTCTCCCTGACAAAACAAATAAATTCAGTGGTCTCAGCATCTGCCTACACTTGTAAATTGGTGACAGCTTGCAGACCCTTCATCACCACGCCAAACTGCATCAACCTGGCAAGAACCCTTGTAATGGCCAAAATTGACTATCTGGGGACTAGCCAAAAGAACATTAACAAACTCCAAGTAACCCAGAATAATGCTATCAGAGCGGCTCTCAATATCCCTAGAAAAACGCACATCTCTGACACCAGACGGAACTTCCACTGGCTCCCTGTGGCACTCAGAATTTCTCACAAAGCCCTTACACTTACACTCAAGTGCCGAGCCAATCAAGCCCCTGACTACCTGGCAAACAGCTTCACAGCACGCACAGCTTCCCGACCACTTAGATATGCACAAGCACATTCACTTGATATAACTAGATTTAATTACAGAATTCAGGGGGGTCCAATTCCCCAGTATTTGCCTCCAAACTCTGGAACACACTCCCCAACTCACTGAGATCTGAACCCAGATACACCACATTCAAGAACAAACCCAAATTGTGGGTCACTGAGCAAGACCTAGCCTCCACTAAATGGTAAATACCTGTCAAGACCCTCTTATGCGGTCAGCCTTAGTTACTTGCTATAATACCTGTGTACGTATTTGTGTTTATCATGCATGTTCAATGTAATATATGCCTCCTATGTTCCGCTATTACCTGTCCTTCCTCTATGTACCATGTACCTCAACTAATGTAACATGGAGGTTGCTACCTATAACCTTTGTAAGATATGCGCCCAGATGCCCCTGGGCCGGGTGTGCAATATAAATAAACCAAATACAAATACAAATATGGTTGCATATCTTACCATAACTTGCTAATTTGTTGGGTTTTTTTCGATTTTACTTGTGTCCATAATGACCCTTTAACAAAGTGTTTTCACTGAAGTTTTTATTAGTGCAATTAACCATAACATGCCTTTAGCAAAGTTCTTTTACTGAGTTTCATAGGTTTTTATTACTATATCTTAATCATAAAGTCCCTTTAACAATGTTTTTTCATTTGATTTCATATTTTTTTTAGTGTTACTTAACCATAACATCACGTTAACAAAGTTTGTTTTCATTGAATTTCATAGGTTTTTCACTGAAAGGAGAACTTTGTTTGGAAATGTTATTGGCTCGACTGATCGGGCATGTATTTTTGAGCACACATCGATCGATCTTAAAACAAATTCCAATGCATCTTATCTTACCTTAGTTTTTCTCACATTTACACATGCGAAAATGATGGGTCCGGTACCACCATCTAGTGCAGATCTTATCTGTGGATCCATACCCCTACTTTCAAGCGCCCTTACTGCACTTATTCACATCACCCGCCACTAAAGCTGACATCAATAGGCAAAGCAATATGCTCACCCTATTTTCATAGCATTATTGGGCAGCATAACCAAACACGCCCTCTCATCAACCACTTCATACTGTTACCTAACACAGAACAAAGAACATATACATACACATCCACTCACAACACAAACATTTTATTTTTTTCATAAAAAGGATAAGAAAACATTTTTTTTTAAAAAACAGCAATATTTAGGAACATAACAAGTACTTTTATTTTTCACATAATGCTCAAAAGAGAAGATGATGTCCACAAAAACATTCATACATTTTCCCAATAGAAATTATACCTAGCAAACATTGCATGCATCGCATATTTTCTATAACTGTCAACGAGGGCGATATAATGCTGATTAATTTGATCAATCAATTAATCCCAGTATTTGCAGTCTTTCTGTGTAGTTAAATCAAATGCCCTTATGTTGCATCACTGATGTTTCATTGACACACATGGTGTTTTGTTAGTAAGAAGAAAGGAGTTCTTTCACTTTCAAATGCAACACTTTCACTTCCACAAGTTTTCAGACCCTAAAGGCTGACATGTTACTCCTTATTACTGCTGCCGCAAAAGGACACATCGGTGTCTGGAGAAAATCCCAGATAATGGTTGTCACAGTTGCGTTGTTGACAATTATGGTCCAACCCATGGCAAGCACACATCGGTACAATGTAGCTAAGATTATGAAGGAATATACACAGTACACAGGGCTTTAAGTGAGTTGGGGCTAGCCAGGGCCAAGCCCTGGTAGTCTTGAGAAAGGGCTCCAGAGATAGAGCCCTGCCCCCGACTATCACTAGCCATGCCGATAGAGTGGGCACCAGTGTAGCCAAAATCCTGCACTGTTACACAACGTGTGTGGAGGTGTGAGCACTTCCCAAGTACTGACATCTGCAGACAGCCAGTGAAACTATGTCTTCAGCTACAAGACTTCCAGATGACTCTGAACTATGAAACAACAGGGGATCTGGAGGGCCCAGTCTCTCCTAATGTTTCCAAGTAAAGAGTCATCATGCAGCATGAGGCCTTTTAAACAAGGCTTCATGATGCATGAGTACTGTTTACTCAGAAACAAAAGGGTTTTCAGCATGTCATGCCTAGAATGAAAGGGCTGTCTTCTGTGTGTGAGGACTGCAGCACACTGGTGTGGCATCTTTGGTATGCCCAGCCACCACTGTCTGGGCGCAACAAAGGTAATAATGCCAGTAGGCCCCATCTCCCCCACTTTCACCAGCACCCCTGCCATTGGCAAGGGGGATGTTCTCGTTAGGGGCATGCCCTAAGTGCACACATACTCAGGCCGTGCCCCCTAATAACAGCCCATCTCGATTTAGCATTCCACTTAATCCACTGACAGTACATAAATATGTTAACTGTTCATTTACATTAAAACGAACACGTACAATGTCTATTTGTTGCATCACATTAAACATTAATCCATCAGATTGTTAATTATCAGGCATACTCAGCACGTGCCATCCTCAGTCACCTACATATTATGTCATAGTATGCTTAGATGATTTGTTAGGGTTCCATTCTCTTTATGTGACACTGATCAACCACTTCTAAGGAGAGATCTCAAGAATTGAAATGTAACTTTCTTACATCTGCTTTCAATATAATGAATCTTATCAATTCTTTGAGGGTATTCCACACATTCTGTCCTTCGTATCATTAGAACGCTTAATTCATGGACAAATAACAATAAGACCCTTTATTGTACGCTCTCATCAGCAAGGGGTTGCTTTTGTTTTATAGAAAATTTGCTACATTTTTAGCTTTCAATAACAAGCAGTGAAACACAATGAAATATTTCAACTATTCCACGTAGCAAAATATTCACTTCCATTTTAACTGTATCATGGCACCTGGGCCCACAGCATTGATGAATTATTTTACAAATGCACCTAGGGGAGGTGCACACAAGCAGGGGCTGGCCTATAGGGCAATAGGGCAATGCCCAAAAATGCAAAATGCTAGGGTGTTCCAATTTTCTTGGTCACTTTTTGGGCCGATGTGGGCCACTTAGATGAGTTACTTCAGAATGTGGCTAGTAGTTTTGACCCTTGTTGCTCAGTAAATTTTAATTACATTTCACAATTTGTATTTCATTTTATCCAAAAAGTCCCCTTTAGATATTATTCAAACAGTCTGTTATAACAGCCATACATTTTCATTTGCAAATGTGGGCCACTTTTTAATTTTGCCCAACACAATTCAATGCCCTAGTCCGACCCTGGGTGCACAACATGCACACCATGCATAGCTGTTTCATAGTGTTCACAAACAAGCATTTATGCCCTGGGCACAGTGGATTGAGTGGGATACTAAATGAACGACTGCCTGCTGCATGATGACCATGTACTCCGAAACAGGAGGAGGTCGGGAGGGTCCCGTCTCTCCTTTTGTTTCCAAGTAAAGAGTCATCATGCAGCATAACACCTTGTTTAAAAGGCT
Organism: Ambystoma mexicanum; assembly: GCF_040938575.1. Taxonomy (NCBI): domain Eukaryota; kingdom Metazoa; phylum Chordata; class Amphibia; order Caudata; family Ambystomatidae; genus Ambystoma; species Ambystoma mexicanum. The sequence continues at coordinate 836,903,340 of NC_090936.1, forward strand.
TCATGTTGCATGATGACTCTTTCTTCAATGAAAATTCAAGCAACAACATCACAATGAAACTTAATCGTATCACGCCAGTACACGTCCAAGCCATCTTATCCCTTCTCTAAAAACAGAATTCAAATACACACCATGAGAACAGGCTTTTTAACATTTGTTCTCAATGCAAGCACTTCATAAATGTTATCCATTGGTTAAATATTTTCCCCATTGGGACTCTGCAACCTATTACAACGTTCCTAAATGCACCGACTTTCCAACACCTGATAAGAATGAAATGTTGTCAGCTAACTACCTATTCACTACCAACCTTCATGTGCGGATGAAAACGCACAAACTCATTTCAGAAATCATACGCACATATAGAGATGATTACAGTGCGAAATACAAATGCATGGATATAGATGAATCAAAAGGAGTACATTAATATATAGAGATGGCAAGGAGAGACCGGAAAAAGGGGCAAAAGGTCGATTGCCCACCTGGCTGGGTGGACTGTTGCTCCTAAATGCAATAAAAAAAGATAGATGCAATAAAAAAAGACAATTCCTGCAGCTTAGAATCACCTGAGTTTTCAAGGGCGTACTGTTTTCTGTGTGATCTAGTACAGCATTCATCTTGATTTCTGCAATGTTGCAGGTGCATGTAGGTGTCATCCACATGTGTGCCTCCACGCTAAAATGAACATGAGCAAAGGCCACTGGCACATGGTCATAGTGCATATCCGCAAAGTATGCATTTAAATGACATATTCTCTCACCAATTGTTTGAATGTTGTCTAACACTGTGGCCTAGAAAACTCCTTTAACAAACACATTTTTTGCAATACATACTGATGTGCATCATTATTACCAGCGCATGCTGGAGATGCAGTTCATGGTTAAATTGGCTACACATGAGACTTGACAATGACCCCTGTGAGAAACCAGAAGGTGTCCCCCTAGCTGTATGGGGAGTGGGACACCGACAGGTGAGATGCGGTATCCCCCTTCTTTCAGCACCTTTTCCCCATCCTACCAAGTAGGATATTCCAAAACACTGGCCCCCACACCCCTTTTCCCACACAAACACTTTCGCATGACACGAAGACACACTGACTAACACCAGAGCCGTTTACTTCACATGTCCTAATACAAAGGTCAGGCAAAGTCAGGCAATTGACCAGAATCACACACACCTGATGGCCCTTTCTCTTCCCCACAGCCATAAAAGGTGGACCACAGGATGAGCAAAGCAGACTGTACAATGTGAGAGCTAACTCAGCACGGAAGTTCAAGAGGAGGATATAGACAGAGCATACCGAGGGTGTGACAAGGAGTGAAGCAACCTTGCCCTTTACAACCAAAGCCTGTGAATCGTCCACAGAAGGAACCCTAAAACCGCAAACAATAAATATTATCCATTGGTTAAATATTTTCTCCATTGGGACTCTGCAACCTATTACAGCTTTGCCAGCATGTGTTGCAGCAGATGTCTACGGTACTCAAGACCCTCCTCCGCTGATAACCAAGGTGGGGAAGGGCACTGGTCTTGGTGGTACCAACATTGACTCCAAGGATAAAGAAAGGAAAACGGTTCATCACAGCCAGGGAGTCGAGGGGAGAATTGATAAGAAACCGAACTGTGTTGAGTGGCAAGTAGCCAACGGCTAATTTGAACATTGAAAGAATTAAAGATACGATTGAGGAAAGAGGGGGAAAACAAGAAACAGAGTAGGCCGGCACCACGTGGGTGCTCAAGCAGGAAACTCTGGCCGATAACCCAATGGTAGAAACTAACCTAAGCAGAAGCCCTTGGGAAGAGGTGCAAAGAGGTCAAAGTGGTCATACAGCAGTCTTGTAAAATCCTCTCTACCGTTGAAAGTCTTTGACCGACAGATGATTGCAAAGCTAAGGGAAACGAATCCCGCTCGGTGAAATGAGCGCATGAACAGTGTGTTTTAGAAGTTGGCCATAGTGAAGACAGTGGAGGGAGGCTGAGATTCAAGAGGGGTCTGCGCCCAGAAGAGGGGGAACCAGGCATGAAGAATAATCACGTCACGTACAAGCCAAAGAGAACTTTTTGTTTGAAAGCCATAGTGAACCCGGCAGAGGGAGGCTGAAATTAGAGAAGGGTCTACACCCGGAAGAGGGGGACCCAGTGGTGAGAAATAAGCACCCTAAGTTCATTGAGAAAAGGAACTTTGTGAGGGGTCTACGCCCGGAAGGGTGTGACCCATGGGTGAACCCATCACCCGAGAACTACGTGGAACAGAACTTTATGTTTGTTTGTTGTACACTTCAGGCCTTCGAAGAAAACATACTTTTGAGAGTAAAGAGACTTTGCCTTTGAGAACATGATAGCTGAAACAGAACTGTTGACTTGTGCTGGGAAGGCTTGAGTGTGTGCTGTGCTGAGGAGATCTACTTTGTCCAGTGCTCACGAAATGGGGCAGGGAGACCCTGGCAATCACATCCTGACTTATTATTTGTGAACACTTCTTTCTTTATTGAAAACCCTACCCCCTCTGTAATTAGTTGTACGGATTTGGCAATCGTTTTTTTGAGTATAGGCCTTTATATCAATACAACTCCGCTAGGACTGCCTTATTTATCATTTGATGGTCGGAACTTGCTCACATCTTAGATTTAGGTCTAGGTTAGGCATTTTTTCCACCTTGCATTCATTGTTCAATTAACACCCTTAAACTGTGATCACTTGTGTCTGTCTTTACTGTTCCCACCCCAGCAAACCACCCCATTATCCATTGTACCTACTCTGCATCCTACTTCATTGTCCACTATGCCCTCATAATGCTACCAATAGCCAGTGCACTATGACCAATCTCCAAAATCCATGGGGTATGCCCCAATAACTAAATCAGAGTAGACGTGTGTCCTTGCCGAGAGCCAGACCCACTGCACAGGCACCAATGTTATAAAACTATTGTTTGTACTTGTAAGTACTTGTAGGTGTGAAAATGTACATATAAAATATAGTGGTATAACTTAGAACCCACTTGACAAAAATCCATTCAAACTTCGCAAAAGCATTCGAAGTTGGGTTTAAATTGGTATGGCCATGCCCACTTTAACCCCATTACTGGTCCCTCCTGGCCATCACCAGTAGCCAGATTGTCAGGATCATGGTCAGTCACCAAACGTATAGCACTATTATTTTACGTATATTATGACACTTTCAAAACATAAAACAGACACATTTGTAAAACCATGCTTTGGGGTCCTTGACAATGATCCTCACACATGTTTGATGCAAATCCGTCCATGTTTTATTTTTTTGAAAAGTGTCAAAATGTACATAAAAAATATAGTGAAATAATTTAACCCCCACTTGACAAAAACATTTAAAGTTGGGTATAAAATGATATTGCAAGACTTCTGGCAGTTTCATTGAATGGTACCAAAGTTATAAGCCATCCAAAAACTGCTTTTCACCGACCCTATAATGCAGTAATCTGCATGGATGTCCTTAAACTTTTGTCAAGTTTGTAAACTCCCCAGCAAGATTACCGAACCTCTAAGATTGGATTTCACAGAAGAAAAAACACCAGATTTTTGCCTTTTCCTGGACATATCCCATACTACCCTAATCACCCCTCACCTCCCCAGAGATTGTTTCATTAGTTTTACAACTGTAACGTTGTGCTTTCTAATATGTTTTTACTGCGATGTTGACTACCAGTGAGGTTCACAAATCCAACACGGCATCCGTTTCAAAAGTTTTGACGCATCTAACATTTTTAATTTACCATTTAGTGGGCACATACAATGTGAACGTGATGCGTCGCTCTGATTGGTCCATAGTCTGCACTCACTCAGTCAAGAAGTGAGTCTACGGACCCGACGCAGATATCACTAATTATTTTTTACCTACCTTCTGCCCATTTAAAAAACTTAAAATACTAGATGGATTTACAACAAATCACACTTTTGGGACCAACCCACCGCTCCTCACACAAGTTTGGTGCAAATACGTCTAGAGGTTTGGGCTGTAGGCGTGCGCACATTTTTCTATTAAGTCTATGAGGATTTCAAAAGTTTTGGGACTCCATCCTATAACTTTGTCCCCCGGGGACGAAAGCGGACCAAACTTCGGAAAATCATTCCGCGGTGACCACATACATGAAGTAAAGTTTGGTGACAATTTTTCGACTGGTGCCAAAGTAATAAGCTGCCCAAAAACTGCTTTTGCTATGAGTTGAGCAACTTAACCATAGCTATATATATTATTTGGTGGCAGTTGCCACCCTATAGTTAAGGTGAGTCGGACTCCCATGAGAACCTCAAAAAATTCTATGGTTAATAACTTTTGATTTGGTTGACAATAGGAAGTTAATTATGGATGTCTAGGCCCCCCCAGACCGTAAAGTTCTGTAAAGATTTGTTAACAAATCAAAAAAGTTATTACCTGTAGACAAAAATGTCAATTTTGGATGGATTTGGACCAGGTCCAAAACAACTTGGTCATAAAATATTACAGGAGCCCTTTTTATGGTTTTGTTTAATTTCGTACAGTCGTTTTTAAAATATATGATGGAGAAGGGGTGCCTCTTCTCAAAAATAGATAGCTGTATATCGGGTAAATAGCCAAAATCAGGAGATATTAGAAAAGAAATGTCTGCCATCCTTTTTTTTCTCAATGCGAGAAATATCTGTCGTTATAGCTGAGGATACTGAAAAATGAAAAGCAGGAAAAAAGCCATTTGCATGTCAAAATACTTCCAAATTTCATTAGGCAAAAGGTGGGGTGGGGGTGGCTAGAGGACACCAAGTGAAATTTAATAGTTGGAGGAGGTCTAGGGACTGAGTCTGCAACAAGAAGATTCCGGTAACTTCGGCTGTAGCCACAAATATCCAACATTTGAAAAACGAAATGAAACTTTGCATTGGAAATAGCGTTTATTAGGGGGAATGGGATAGTTTAGGGGAGGTGAAGAGACCATTAATACTGTGTGGTGGAGCTTGCAGGGTGTTAGGGGACACTTGGTGTGGGTTTGATGGATTGGAGTGGGATCTTGCCTCCTTTTTGCCAATAACTGCACTTATAAAGGACTACAGATAGCCAAGGGTATGTGTAGGTCTGTACCTGTGAGTATAGTTTTTTGTGTTTGTTTTTTTCTTGAAGATATTTTTAGAGGTATAGTGACATTGATGGTGACAATTCCATGGCCAATGGCTCAGTAGGCATTTGCGTCTCTTATCTGTTTTGTAAGTGTGTTTTTATTTTAGACAGAAGACTGGAAATAATACTTTTTTCATGATGTGTTACATGTTCATGCATAATGTAAAAATGCAATAATTTACGTAAGTGTGAGTACACTGTATGCATTTGGGACGCTTATTCATTCAGTAAGTATTTTTTGGAAAGAATGGAATTTGTACCCTTTTCATGTTGCAGTCTGTATATGTTTTTTTACATACAAGGAGTTCTGAATACATACATATATACATATGTAAATATATACACTAACAAAAACACTTTTAAAGGGACATTACGGTTAAGTTGCACTAGCAAAAACCTATGAAATTCAATGGAAAACGTTGTTACAGGGACGCTATGGTTACAGGTAAAACCGGAAAAACCCTGAAGTTCGACAGTTATGGTAAGCTAAGCAACCATAACCCGTGCCACCAGTGTGCACTGCAAGGACTAACACCCATGACATCAAAGATGCCATCACAAATCTCATTCATGACATTCATGATAAAGTGTTTGTACTGCATGTGACGACAAATGAAATCAAAGCACAAGAGACCAGTGGGCAGGCTACTGCCCTTTCAGCAATTCTGTACAGTACTTTCATGTACAGCATTTCCCACATCTGCTGCATGCAACAAGAGGGGCACTATTGTAGGGCAGCAGAGCTGTTAAACAACTTTGCCAATCATATGCCGTGCTACAGACCCTTACCCGGCAAAGGGCATTGTATTTTGCATGTACTGCAATGCGCTACTGTACAGAGGGAAGGTACTTGGAAGTGCGTGGCAATGGTCCTTATGGGAGCATTACAATGACTGGTGTCTATGTAGGTGAGGGCCACCCAATAGGTCTGTCTCCTGGCACGTCTCCTATAGTATCCAGGAAGGTGCTGGCCCTTCGGACCGGACCTTTCCTGTCATTCTTTCTGTGGCGTGTGTGAGAACAGTACAATTAAGGAAAATGAACTGGGAAAGGAAAAAGGGTAAATAAAGAAATCACCTTTCACAGATCAACAACGGAATTGCCAATGCAGGCATGCAGGACGGGAGGCATGGGAGTGTGGTAAACACTATAGTTGAATCGGTTAGAAAGGGGGTCGCTGTGCAAAGAAGTTTCTTTACGTGTTGCAGAGCATTTTCAAGAGAGTCAGTGCGCAGCACTTAGTACAACAAAAAAACTACTTTCAAGAAGGGCACCAAGCCAAGTTAGATGGAAGGGGCATAAATCGGTATGGCTTGCATAGTAAGATGAACGTTATGTCTGGGGAAAAGTATTTGTGCTGTGAAACGTCATATTTCCATGGGTGAAGTATACCATTGGCACATGGTGAACAATGGCACAAATACACTTCGTTGCAATGTACCGCGCTGTCTGCTTTCACAGACCAAATAGAAAATGACGCTGCCACATTGGTGGCTGCATAATGGGATAGAAACGTATCCAAGAGATCGGAAACAAACGCATGAACTGGGCAAGTGCCTCCTTCACCGCATATTGCATGGAAACCCGTGTAACATGTTGTGCAATTTTCCCTGCACAATGAACAAGAATAATATTGGCATGATTGCGTGTCACCAAAGTATCACACAGAGAAACCAAAATCAGGCACTTCATTGTAGCTACTCCATACCACGACAAATGCACATGATAGATTGAAAAATGAGTAGCCACTGTACAGTGTTTTGCATTAACTTTCATTCAATGTATATCGGAATACCCTAAAACCTGCATGCTGTGCCTCATGAAACACACAGCCATAACCGGACCCTCTGCATTTCTGTTGACAAATACACTGGGTGTGCAGTATGTCTGTACACACCACACCCACAAACTTTATTGCCCAAACCCGTAGCATCTACAGGCCCATTTCTTTGGCTGCCATCTGCAAAAGGGGCATATGTAAGACGTGCCACACTGCAACTATCGCAATATTCAAGGACTTCCCATGCAGGGCATGCGCAGGAGTGGGGGAATAACTTTCAACCAGCGGAGCGGACGTCGTTAGTTGTCGCTAACTTAGACCTATTGTAAGAAGGTGAGCTGATGTTGAAAACACACATTTACGTACGAAAACCACAAAAAAAGTGTTTCTAGGAAGCAACTTTAAAAATAAATGTAAACGCATACACTTTGTTACAGGGATGTTATGGTTAAGTTGCACTACTAAAATCCTATGAAATTCAGTGAAAAAACTTTGTTAAAGGGACGTTATGGTTCCAAGTAAAAACGAAAACCCCCTGAAATTCGCCAGTTATGGTAGGCTAAGCAACCGTAACTCGTGCTACCACCGTTAAGATTAACACCGAGGACATCAAATGTCATTGATGACATCACTGATGACATCACATGTGCATTTAGTTTTCATGCAGAGACTCCACAAGTGATTGTCATTATAATATTGGCAGAAAAGTAACAGAGATGATTGAAGAACTAAAATATGCCACGAAGTTCATTAAGCAATGCATTTCTGAAAAAAAACCCATTGCATTACTGAGTTATTTCAGTACATGAACAAACTCATGACGAAATGTAAGTATTGTCTGCAGCATGCACTACAGAGGTGCAATATTTGCAATCTTCCCATGTTGCATACTAAATTGATAAATGCATCCATTACAGATTTTCACATACTGTGAAACATAAGTATCTACGTATGCTTCCCTTACTGCATAATTGCACTATTACTCACAAAAACATAAAGAGAGCTCAATGCATACAAATATAAGCATATACAGGGAATGTAAAGCAAGCACCAAAAACTGCGGTATTACCACAAAATGTTCATATCCGAACTAAATATCTTCATGGACTGAAATGATTTGTGTGTTTCTGGATTCCTTCTTCTTCTATACATATGTATAATATGATGTAACCGTAACCTAAGGAAAGTATTGTAAGAATATATGAGACGGGTAAGGACTACAAATATAGCACTTTTAACTTCTTAAACTGCTGACTGACAGTGAGGAAAGCCACGTGGCTTACATATGTCAGTGAACAAAAAAAGAAGGAGCTAGACATGTAATGTCACCTGTGCTGTCATCATAGCCCATGTACTATGGTATAGTGACTTTTTAGTTCCTGCCTGTTACTGCCCTACATATATCAGTGAAGGAAAAAAGAGTGAGCCAGACATGTGATGTCATCAGTGATGTCATCAATGACATTTGTGATGTCATCTTTGATGTTCTGGGTGTTAGTCTTAGCAGTGCACAGTGGTGGCGGGAGTTATGGTTGCTTAGCTGACCATAACTGGCGACGTTCAAGGGTTTTTCGGTTTTACTTGGAACCATAATGTCCCTTTAACAACATGTTTTTACTGAATTTCATAGGTTTTTAGTAATGCAACTTAACCATAACGTTCCTTTAACAAAGTTTTTTTACTGAATTACATGGCCACGGTAGTGGTCATGTAGTTATGGTTAAGTTGCTGTTTCCATAGGAAGAGCACTTTTTGGGCGACTTATAACTTTGCTCTCCCTGGACGAATCCTCACCAATCTTTGCAAAAAGAGTATTTGGATCACTCTGAATTATTTTGCAAAGTTTGGTGAGGATTCGTCCAGGGGGGGCAAAGTTATAGGGGGGGGTCCCAAAACTTGTTTTTCCCATAGACTGAATGTGAAAGTCAGCGGCTTGGTCCCGAAAGCGTGTTTTTGCAAATTTGGTGAAAATCCGTCCAGTAGTTTTTTTTTAAATGACCAAAAAGTAGGTAAAAAAAAATTAGTGATATCTGTGTTTGCTTCGCGGACACACTTCCCTGTTCGCCCTGCGGACAGGACGGTGATTGGGCCAGCAGCTTGCGTGATGTCCGCGGACATCTGACGTGCTCTCTCATTGGATGTGGTGAAAGCGTGCAGTGCATCTGGCTTTAGAGACGCCCGCCATCTTTCTTTGCCGCATGAGAGGCTTTGTCAGGTCAGCAGGAGCGTGTCTGTCTCTTGTCCTTCCTGTCCCCCCACCCCACTCATGTTCCATGTGTCCCCTGTTCCTCCAGCCCCCCGCTCACGCCATCGCACACGGTGGCCAGCGGAGGGCCGAGGAGCGGGATCTGCCACACGAACTCATGTCCGTGTGGCATGTCCGTGTTTTTGTTTGTCCCCCCACCCCCTGCTCATGCCCCATGTGTCTCTATCCCTCCCGCCCACCCCCGCTCATGCCCCGTGTGTGTCTCTACCCCCACCCCCGCTCATGCCCCGTGTGTCTCTGTCCCTCCCGCCCACCCCCCGCTCATGCCCCGTGTGTTTCTATCCCTCCCCCCACCCCAGCTCATGCCCTGTGTGTCTCTCCCCCCACCCCCGCTCATGCCCTGTGTGTCTCTCAACCTCACCCCCACCCCTGCTCATGCCCTGTGTCGGTGGCCAACGGAGGGCCGAGGAGCGGGATCTGCCGCACGAACTCATGTCCGTGCGGCATGTCCGTGTTTTTGTTTGTCCCCCCCGCCCCCTGCTCATGCCCCGTGTGTCTCTATCCCTCCCGCCCACCCCCCACTCATGCCCCATGTGTCTCTATCCCTCCCGCCGACCCCCCACTCATGCCCCGTGTGTCTATATCCCTCCTGCCCACCCCCCGCTCATGCCCCATGTGTCTCTACCCCTCCCGCCCACCCCCCACTCATGCCCCGTGTGTGTCTCTCCCTCCCCCCACCCCCGCTCATGCCCCGTGTGTCTCTATCCCTCTCTCCCTCCCCCGCTCATGCCCCGTGTGTGTCTCTCCCTCCCCCCACCCCCTGCTCATGCCCCGTGTGTCTCTCCCTTCACCCCCTACTCATGCCCTGTGTGTCTCTCTCATTCCCCCCACCCCCGCTCATGCCCCGTGTGTCTCTCTCCCTCCCCCACCCCCGCTCATGCCCCCTGTGTCTCTCTCCCCCCCACCCCCGCTCATGCCCCGTGTGTCTCTAGCCCTCCCACTCCCCGCTCATGCCCCGTGTGTCTCTAGCCCTCCCACCCCCGCTCATGCCCCGTGTGTCTCTAGCCCTCCCACCCCCTGCTCATGCCCCGTGTGTCTCTAGCCCACCCACCCCCCGCTCATGCCACGTGTGTCTCTAGCCCTCCCACCCACCCCCCGCTCATGCCACGTGTGTCTCTATCCCTCCCACCCACCCCCCGCTCATGCCCTGAGTGTGTCTATCCCTCTGACCCACCCCCAGCTCATGCCCAGTGTGTCTATCCCCTCAACACCCACCCATGCCACGTGTGTCTCTCACCTCTCTCCCTCCCCCGCTCATGCCCCGTGTGTGTCTCTCCCCCCCTGCTCATGCCCCGTGTGTCTCTCCCCTCACCCCCTACTCATGCCCCGTGTGTCTCTCTCCCTCCCCCCACCCCCGCTCATGCCCCATGTGTCTCTCTCCCTCACCCCACCCCCACTCATGCCCCCTGTGTCTCTCTCCCTCCCCCCAACCACCCGCTCATGCCCCGTGTGTCTCTAGCCCTCCCACTCCCCGCTCATGCCCCATGTGTCTCTAGCCCTCCCACCAACCCCCCCCTCATGCCCCGCGGGTGTCTCTCCCTCTCCCCCACCCCCTGCTCATGCCCCGTGTGTCTCTCCCCTCACCCCCTACTCATGCCCTGTGTGTCTCTAGCCCTCTCACCCACTATCCGCTCATGCCCTGTGTGTCTCTATCCCTCCCACCCACCCCCCGCTCATGCCCCGTGTGTCTCTATCCCTCCCACCCACCCCCCGCTCATGCCCTGTGTGTCTCTACCCTCACCCCCTACTCATGCCCTGTGTGTCTCTAGAGTATGGTTCCAAGTAAAACCGAAAATCCCTTGAAATTCGCCAGTTATGGTAAGCTAAGCAACCATCCACCGTGCACTGCTAAGACTAACATCCAGGACATGAAAGATGACATCACGAATGTCATTGATGACATCACTGATGACTTCACATGTGTATGTACTTTTCATGAAATATGTGTACAAGGGATTCTAATTATAATGTTGCGAAACAAGTGTCAAGCTTACCATAACTGGTGAATTTCAAGGGTTTTTCGGTTTTACTTGGAACCATAACGTCCCTTTGACAAAGTTTTTTCACTGAATTTCATAGGTTTTTAGTAGCGCAACTTAACCATAATGTCCCTTTAACAACGTTTTTTCACTCAATATAGATATAGATAATATACATTTGATAAATGTTTACTAGGATTCCCTTAGCTTACATACATATAACATAGAAAATACTGAACCCCCTTCCCCCGCTACTGATTTTGATGTCCGCGGATGGTGCACCTGTCTGTGGACGGATGTGGTCACCATAAACACTATCCAAAAACTCAGGGAGTATCAGACATAATTGTATCATACAATAAAAACACTGAACATCATGTGACTGCACCCATGCTGAGCATGCGTCCTTATTTGCAGACACTGTCCGGGCCCCCGAATATTTAAAAAGTGATTTTTTGAGCAATCCAAGGTATTTTCCAGTAAATGTTCACCATTGCACATGTCCCATACAATGTCCGTGGCAATCTACATACTTTTTGGAACTTTTTGAGCCCTTTCTTGGTGTTCAATCTGTCCGCAGGCAGCACGGGTGTCCGCAGAGCGCGCACCTGCACCCCTATAAAAGACCACACCCCAGAGCTCATCCTCATTCTGTCTTTCTACTAATGCAGATTGGCCCGCTTTTGATGCTTTTGATGCTCTTGCTGCTTTTTCTCCAGCTAACCTGGTGGCATCCATGGCTGCTGCTGGTGCTACTGCTGTCTCAGCGCCACCGCCACCCCCTCCACCACCACTACCTCCCAAGGGCCTGCAGAGGGGAACAGGCATGAGGATACAGAGGAGGATGAAGAGGATGAAGTAGTGGAAGTCCCTACTACTAGCACTAATTGTGAGTCTTGGGTGTGGTGGTTATTTACCACTCTTGATGGAAAGCCAAAAGCTTGTGAGAACAAGGTGATCTGCACTCAATGCTGCATGGTGCTGAGTTGTGGCAAGCCTGGTTCGTATAGCTATGGTACTACATCAATGAAGCAACACCTAAGGTTGTTCCACGGTGGGGCTATTGATAAGGTTGTACCTTGCGATAAACGTAGTAGGTTGAGTTCCTCTGCAGCTCCTTCGTTTCTGCTCCTGTCACCACAAGAGACACCCCTGTCGGACAGTGCATCCCTCCATCTGCCTCACAAGCCATTCATGATGCTGTCGACCCTCACCTTTTGAGGGTCACAATATTGTGCATGTACTGTGATGCAGTACTCTGCAGTGGGGATAACCTTCAGAGTGCTTTCGAGACTGCGGTCAAGGAGCATGAGAAGGACTGCCCAATACCTTAATATGGCCCACCCCATATCTTCCTCTCTCCACCTGCCCTTTCTTATCCCTGTGTTTGGTGTCCCTTCCTTACCCTCCTTTCTGCTCCTTTCCTTGTGTGTCATGTTTAAAAACCCAAAAAATATATAAAACAATAAAAACCAACAAAAAGGATCTTTTCAGAACCGCTTTTCACAGTTCAAAAATAGAAGTGACAAATCAATAGTGCAGGGCCCTGTGCATTTTTTAGAAGTCTGCGGACAGTCCGCAGACATTACATTTTTTGGGGGTACTGCCTTATCATAAACCTTGCACTTTTCTATGCGAGGAAGTGGTGGCTCTGAAAAGAGCCTTTTTGTGGTGTTTTTTTGTATTTCAAAAACTTCAAATGGTCAACACCTACTGCAAAATGGATGCTGTAATTCAAAAAAAGGTTGCAATGCATTTTGTACATTTTGCAGAAAAATCTGATTGCTGGCATAAGTAAGATGTACTCCATCACTGTGAAAAATGTGTGTAATATAAAACATAATGTTTTCATTCTGAAAAGAGGACATACTAACATCTCTCAAAAAGGCACAAACAGTCTTGTTAACATTGCGCCTTGCTTTCTCCATTTGTGGACCAAATGAAAAAGAACGCAGCCACATTTGTCTCTGCGCAATACGGGAAAAAATTACTCTGGAGTTTGGATACATGTCCATGACTTTGCCAAGTCCTTCTTTCATTGCAAATTGCAAATAGATTCCAGACACCTGTCCTAAACGGTTCGCTCCACAATTAATAATAATAATGTCTGGATGATGCTGTGTCACCAAAGTAGCACAGAGAGGTACCAAATCCAGCCACTTCATTCCATGCACTCCATGCCAGTGCACTTCCACATGAGGGAATCCAAGATGTGCAGCCACTCGCCAATTAATCCACGAATCTCCCAAATTCCAAACATTTTGCTTTCTGATACACAGAGCCATAGCTATCTGCTCTCCTCTCAGGAAAAATACTTTCTGACAAACTCTCTCCTTACACAAAACACCCAGTAAACCTTATTGACCAATCCATTGCTCTGCTCAGTCTCATTTGCATGCCTCAAATTCCCCATATGTAATACGTGCTGTCCACGGACAAATCATAAAATCTGAGAGTGGGGAATGAAAATGTAAATAGTATACCCCATTTCCCCTTTGAGGTTGGGTCTGAAAAGAACATTTTATTTTTGTTTTTTTAATATGCTTCAGAAACACCTTTTATGTTGTACTCTTTTGTTTTTTTCCCTTATTTTCCTCCAAAAATCTTCACATTAGCTTCTCCAAAGCAATCTTTATGTTCCAAAAGAGCATGGCATTTCCATAAAAGATAAAGACATGCCATCTTCTTTAAAATAAACAACATTACCAGAATCAATGTTCTCATTATTACAAAAGAAAATGCCAGCTCTAAGCATGAAAGCAAACATGCCTTGGTTTATTGCACACCTAGCAATATTTTGCTGGGGACAAATAACAAACTATTGTCCCATATTGCCCCAGGTACTAAACCAGAAAAAACAACTTTAGCATTTGGAAGTATTTTCATTACTGCCTGAACCAAGTGTTCCAGATCTTCCAACAAAGTAGGGGCACTGATATAGCCCAAATACAAAGCACCACAGTGCAAAAAACTACATGTGGACTGTTCACCCTGCCCATATCTCCACAAACTTGTATAATTCCCTCCACATTGAAACCAGGCACAGTGCTCCAAACCTTCCAGCCATCACCTTTCTGTTTTGTTAAAGTCACCCTGAGTGGGACGGGTATGCCCAGACGTGGGTCCCGAGTCTGCCGGGCCTAGAGACCCAAGCTACTCCTCACTGATGACGCCCAACAAGGCTGAAACATGTCTGGGGATGCTTGTGGTCTCGTGCAGAAGGGATGTGACCTAGCAGTTCGGGCTGGACTGCCCCTTTTGGGGTAGGACCAAGACTGATTTGCATATGGTTTTTCCCCTTCTGTAATGGCTTGGCAGGCTGAAAAACGATGGTCTGGAGGGTTGCCCAGAGCTTTGCCCGTGGTTATGATTAATTCAAAACCTTCCAGCCATCACCTTTCTGTTTTGTTAAAGTCACCCCGAGTGGGACGGGTATGCCCAGACGTGGGTCCCGAGTCTGCCGGGCCTAGAGACCCAAGCTACTCCTCACTGATGACGCCCAACAAGGCTGAAACATGTCTGGGGATGCTTGTGGTCTCGTGCAGAAGGGATGTGACCTAGCAGTTCGGGCTGGACTGCCCCTTTTGGGGTAGGACCAAGACTGATTTGCATATGGTTTTTTCCCTTCTGTAATGGCTTGGCAGGCTGGAAAACGATGGTCTGGAGGGTTGCCCAGAGCTTTGCCCGTGGTTATGATTAATTCAAAACCTTCCAGCCATCACCTTTCTGTTTTGTTAAAGTCACCCCGAGTGGGACGGGTATGCCCAGACGTGGGTCCCGAGTCTGCCGGGCCTAGAGACCCAAGCTACTCCTCACTGATGACGCCCAACAAGGCTGAAACATGTCTGGGGATGCTTGTGGTCTCGTGCAGAAGGGATGTGACCTAGCAGTTCGGGCTGGACTGCCCCTTTTGGGGTAGGACCAAGACTGATTTGCATATGGTTTTTCCCCTTCTGTAATGGCTTGGCAGGCTGAAAAACGATGGTCTGGAGGGTTGCCCAGAGCTTTGCCCGTGGTTAT
This sequence comes from Ambystoma mexicanum, assembly GCF_040938575.1. NCBI lineage: Eukaryota > Metazoa > Chordata > Amphibia > Caudata > Ambystomatidae > Ambystoma > Ambystoma mexicanum. The sequence goes on from NC_090936.1 coordinate 836,918,506, forward strand.
GATTAATTCAAAACCTTCCAGCCATCACCTTTCTGTTTTGTTAAAGTCACCCCGAGTGGGACGGGTATGCCCAGACGTGGGTCCCGAGTCTGCCGGGCCTAGAGACCCAAGCTACTCCTCACTGATGACGCCCAACAAGGCTGAAACATGTCTGGGGATGCTTGTGGTCTCGTGCAGAAGGGATGTGACCTAGCAGTTCGGGCTGGACTGCCCCTTTTGGGGTAGGACCAAGACTGATTTGCATATGGTTTTTCCCCTTCTGTAATGGCTTGGCAGGCTGAAAAACGATGGTCTGGAGGGTTGCCCAGAGCTTTGCCCGTGGTTATGATTAATTCAAAACCTTCCAGCCATCACCTTTCTGTTTTGTTAAAGTCACCCCGAGTGGGACGGGTATGCCCAGACGTGGGTCCCGAGTCTGCCGGGCCTAGAGACCCAAGCTACTCCTCACTGATGACGCCCAACAAGGCTGAAACATGTCTGGGGATGCTTGTGGTCTCGTGCAGAAGGGATGTGACCTAGCAGTTCGGGCTGGACTGCCCCTTTCGGGGTAGGACCAAGACTGATTTGCATATGGTTTTTCCCCTTCTGTAATGGCTTGGCAGGCTGAAAAATGATGGTCTGGAGGGTTGCCCAGAGCTTTGCCCGTGGTTATGATTAATTCAAAACCTTCCAGCCATCACCTTTCTGTTTTGTTACAGTGCTCCACACCACCTCCACTGCATTAACATCAAAATTGTTTGCCAAATTCCTGCATTTAGCATACTGCTCCAAAGCATGCACAAACATATCTCCAACCACCAACACCCCAGCTTTCTTCACCTCTGCCATCTTCACTACACATAGCCTCTTTCAACACAAACCACGACCTCAACACCTGATTGGCTGATCCCTACAGTCATATTTCCATGCCAGATATGTTGAGAAGTCCCGTATGTGGCATGCCCTGTCCGCGGACAGCCGCGGTTTCAGCAGAGCACGTAGCACTTGGGCAGCCCTTCTACCCTTCCCACTTCACTCTCTGCACCATTTCCTCATTGGCTACTGTTAGGCAGTCACACAATCATCCACCAATCACATCCAAGAACTCTACATCTAACTCCATCATCACAGATCACCAATTTCTATATACTATTGATCACTATCAGTACAATTGGGCTGTGAATGCAAAGGACCAGCAGCAACTACTTTAAAACTCCCCAAGATTTATACTTGCAGATTCATGCACATCCACATGCTTGAACACAGACTACAGCTATGAATATTTTCCACACAGTACATGTACATCTCTTCTAGGAATACATATGAACAGAGTAACTGCCACTTACCCTGTATAAACTGTAAAATGAACCTACTGTAATTTCTCCCATCTGTTATGATGAAGTGTCACTTGCAAACCTGTCTGCTCTCCAAATTTTTGTTTACACACACAGCTATCTAAAAAAAATGTTATTTAATATGAAAAGATGGGAAAAATAACACTATCATTATGGGAAAAGGCTGTCTAGTGTGTTATGAAATGACATGCAGCCAGGATGAGTACATGAATCTTCATTCATGCACACAGACAGACAATGGGGGTCATTCCGAGCCTGGCGGTAGGGGGTTAACGGCACCGGCAACGATGCCGGTGACGTTCACCCCCTACCGCCCTATTACGAGGTCCCTTAGCGGGTCCCACCAGGGCCAGCTGGTTTTACCAGCCGGCCTTAGCGGGACTCATTAAGGGACCATGGAGCTAATAACGGGCCTGCAATTTGCCGCCCCGTTATTAGCTCCTTCCCCATTCCCATTGAGCCCTATGGGGGCTCAAACGGGAATAGGGAATGGTTTTCAAAATGGGGAGTTACCGGGTCCGCATAGGTCGGAATGTTCCGGCAAGTCCCCATTCCGACACCACAGACCTGAGTTTGGAAGCAGCCATGGTGCTAATAGCACCATGGCTGCCTCCAAACTCGGAATGACCCCCAATATCATTAGAAATGCTCCCAGCTGAAACAACACCACTGCCTCTATTTCAAATTCTTCTGCTTTATTTCCCACACCTTCACATATGCATACATTGCATGCTTTTCTTTGCAATCTCTGCCATTTACCCTGTAAAAATAACAGAAAATGCATATGATTACTTCTTCTATCTCCTAACATCCAATCACATAGCCTTAAAACACAAGTGTGCTCTATACGTTTACTACTATACTCATTTGTAAAACATATTCAACTAACAGACTCTATGTAAAATATACAGGATGCACATAGGCAAAGGAAAGTGCATGTGCATACTATGCTCAGTTATAAGAAAACACTACTACTACAAAAACTAAAAAATGAATCTCTACATTAACAAACGTGCTATAAACACACATATTTACTAACGTATTTCTTTTTCAATTGCAGTGAAGACCACTCTCCTGAAAAGCAGCAGTGTCTGAAGTATGAACAAGAACTTAGAAGAAACATACTCTTTCCAAACAAAAAAGTAAGTACAATACTAACATAAAATTTTAACTGTTACTCAAACACATAACATTTTAGTAGTGTACAACAAACAAGTGCATTAACCCTCTACCATTAGATTTAGTATTAGTGCTTCCCCTTACCAGCTGCATACTTTATATTGTCATCTGAAGCCCAGTATAGTAACACAAAAATACAAGAATAGCCTTGCCAACTTGATGTAGCTGTCCATTGCACAATCACACACCTTCACATACATCCTTACCATCATACTCAGACACTCATCCACAATGCACAAATACTCTGCACAACAGCCCGACCCACACTTTATTTTTTTCTCAAACAGACCCCAAAGAATGCCTACCAAAAAGCAACTCAGTAGAAAACAATGCAGAAGTAGAGCAAATCCAAATAAAAGTGTCCAAAATAAGCATCCATCTCTAGCAGATTTTCTACAAAAAGTTCAAATAAAACAGCTAATACAGTCATTAAGCAAAACAAAACAAACTTCCACTACAGGAACTTTGCCTCCTCTATCAAAATGTAAAATGAAACAGAAAGTGATTAACAAGACTTCAGCTACCACTAGTGCTAACACTGCACCTATACATCTTGATGTAGTGAAAAGCATCATAATTCAAACAATGCACCCATTTCAAGCAATAGCACGCCTTCAACCAAAAACTGCAAAATTACATGCCTCTGAATTAGTGAAAGGCATTTGTGGCAAAGTAGTTTATGTACCATTAGATCTTAAAGCAAATGTACTCACTCTAGGAGTGCAACGGCCAAGAGATCAATCTTTTATTGTCTTAGTAAATGGTGCACCTACAAAATACACAAATATTTGGCAACAACTCATGGACTTACATAAAGTTAGACAAGCCCTGCAATATCTAAAAAACAACAATGAATACTACAAAGAAATGAATATTGAAGAAAACCTGAGAGAAACCATTGAAATAATTCAAGAGTCACCTGAAAGTGGTCAATTTCAACTTCTAAATCCTGCTAGAGAAACCAATATTTTAGACCATTATACAATTCATCATTTACACTCTAAAGGCACTATAGATATGCACTTGAAACATACCAAATGTGACAAGCCAAAGGATCTCCAATCAACATATGGGAAAAAGTATAGAAGCACAGGCCTTTCCTCTACTCTTTTCTACTGGAAAAGGAGGAAGGTACGATGATAGACCCACACAGATAACAGCATCAGAATATCGCTCTTTACAAATGTATTCTGACGACCCCAGATTCAGACAAAACGTGCAATACATATTCCACCTTCCCTTTGAAAGTGAAATAGCAACTCTATGCTACAGAGTTGCACACACATTCAAATCAGTTACCCATTTTCAAAATATGTCAGCTATGGAATTATTACAAAAAGTTAGAGAAAAAGATGATGTTCTTTTAGCAAACATGCATGGTACTAAAGAATACTGGTGCTGACATCATGGAGATGTACGCTGTATGATAAGAAACCTTGGCTCACCCACTTGGTTTGTGACATTAGCAGGGTAATTCATAGAAATTCGCACAAAAGTGGCGCACGCGACTGGCGCACAGCATGCCCGTGCGAATGTCTGCGCCAGACGCGTGCGCCAAAATCGATTTCCGCGCACAGCGTATTCATGGATTTTCACATCCAAAACCAGCCGTGGCGCAGCGTGGCGCAGCGACCCTGCAGCAGCGCTAGTTACGCCCCCAAGAACGCCCTCGCGCAAGGAAAAGCCTTCAAAATCCCCAAATAATCGCAAAGGGCTGCGGTAACCCTGGACCAGTTCACAGGGCTGGCAAACAGCAAACGCCAAGCGGGGAATGTGTATTTCAGTGGTTCGCGGGAAGTTCCGCACGCGATTGTCCTGTGTACGTGTGCATCAGGGGTGCGCGGGAAGTATCACACGCAAAATCAGCAGGGTACGTGTATTTCAGGGGTGCGCGGGAAGTATCACATGCGATTCCAGCAGGGTACGTGTATTTCAGGGGTGCGCGGGAAGTATCACACGCCATTCCAGCAGGGTACGTGTATTACAGGGGTGCGCTTGAAGTTCCACACGCGATTTCAGCAGGGTACGTGTATTTCAGGGGTGCGCGGGAAGTATCACATGCGATTCCAGCAGGGTACGTGTATTACAGGGGTGCGTGGGAAGTTCCACACGCGATTTCAGCAGGGTACGTGTATTTCAGGGGTGCGCGGGAAGTATCACATGCGATTCCAGCAGGGTACGTGTATTTCAGTGGTGCGCGGGAATTTCCACACGAGATTGGCCCCGTGCGAGCAGGGTACGTGTATTTCAGGGGTGCGTGGGAAGTTCCACACGCGATTGGCCCCGTGCGAGCAGGGTACGTGTATTCCAGGGGTGCGCGGGAAGTTCCACACGCGATTTCAGCAGGGTATGTGTATTTCAGGGGTGCGCAGGAAGTTCCACGCGTGATTGGCCCCGTGCGAGCAGGGTACGTGTATTTCAGTGGTGCCCGGGAAGTTCCACACGCGATTGGCCCCGTGCGAGCAGGGTACGTGTATTTCAGGGGTGCGCGGGAAGTTCCACACGTGATTTCGGCAGGGTACGTGTATTTCAGGGGTGCGCGGAAAGTACCACAAGCGATTGGCCCCGTGCGAGCAGGGTACGTGTATTTCAGGGGTGCGTGGGAAGTTCCACACGCGATTCCATCAGGGTACGTGTATTTCAGGGGTGCGCGGGAAGTTCCACACGCAATTGGCCCTGTGCGAGCAGGGTACATGTATTCCAGGGGTGCGCGGGAAGTTCCACATGCGATTTCAGCAGGGTACGTGTATTGCAGGTGTGCGCGGGAAGTTCCACACGCGATTTCAGCAGGGTACGTGTATTTGAGGGGTGCGCGGGAAGTTCCACACACGATTTCAGCACGGTATGTGTATTTCAGGGGTGCGCGGGAAGTTCCACACGCGATTGGCCCAGTGCGAGCAGGGTACGTGTATTTCAGGGGTGCGCGGGAATTTCCACACGCGATATCAGCAGGGTACGTGTATTTCAGGGGTTATGGGGAGTACTACACGTGAATTGGCCGTGTGGGTCCTCCCAGGTGTTTGCTCTATAACCTCCACGGCCCCTGCAGGCAGCCCACACCACGGGGGACTACCCTGCACCCCTGCTCATGTCCCGCAGGCAGCCCATCCACCATGGGCATGCCCCCCAGCCAACCCACATGTCACCTTGCTCTACTGATCAACAATGCATGTCTCCCACTACCCCCACCCCCCAGCAGTGCAGGGGCACCCTCCAACAGGCCCCCACTCATGTCTACCACCACCCCCACCCCCCAGCCACCAGGGGCAGATTCCACCAGGCCCCCACTCATGTCTCCCACCACCCCCCAGCAGTGCAGGGGCAGCCTCCACCAGGCCCCCACTCATGTCCCCCTGCACCCCCACCCCCCAGCAGTGCAGGGGCAGCCTCCACCAGGCCCCCACTCATGTCCCCCTGCACCCCTACCCCCCAGCCACCAGGGGCAGCCTCCACCAGGCCCCCACTCATGTCCCCCTGCACCCCCACCCCCCAGCAGTGCAGGGGCAGCCTCCACCAGGCCCCCACCCATGTCTACCACCACCCCCACCCCCCAGCCACCAGGGGCAGCCTCCACCAGGCCCCCACTCATGTCTCCCACCACCCCCACCCCCCAGCAGTGCAGGGGCAGCCTCCACCAGGCCCCCACCCATGTCTACCACCACCCCCAACCCCAAGTAGTGCAGGGGCAGCCTCTACCAGGCCCCACCCATGTCTACCACCACCCCCACCCCCCGGCCACCAGGGGCAGTCTCCACCAGGCACCCACTCATGTCCCCCTGCACCCCCACCCCCCAGCAGTGCAGGCGCAGCCTCCACCAGGCCCCCACCCATGTCTACCACCACCCCCACCCCCCAGCCACCAGGGGCAGCCTCCACCAGGCCCCCACTCATGTCTCCCACCACCCCCACCCCCCAGCAGTGCAGGGGCAGCCTCCACCAGGCACCCACCCATGTCTACCACCACCCCCACCCCCCAGCCACCAGGGGCAGCCTCCACCAGGCCCCCACTCATGTCCTCCTGCACCCCCACCCCCCAGCAGTGCAGGGGCAGCCTCCACCAGGCCCCCACCAATGTCTACCACCACCCCCCAGCCACCAGGGGAAGCCTCCACCAGGCCCCCACTCATGTCTCCCACCACCCCACCCCCCAGCAGTGCAGGGGCAGCCTCCACCAGGCACCCACCCATGTCTACCACCACCCCCACCCCCCAGCCACCAGGGTCATCCTCCACCAGGCCCCCACCATTGTCCCCCTGCACCCACACCCCCCAGCAGTGCAGGGGCAGCCTCCACCAGGCCCCCACCCATGTTTACCACCACTCCCATCCCCCAGCAGTCCAGGGGCAGCCTCCACCAGGCCCCCACTCATGTCTCCCACCACCCCCACCCCCAGCAGTGCAGGGGCAGCCTCCACCAGGCCCCCACTCATGTCTCCCACCACCCCCACCCCCCAGCAGTGCAGGGGCAGCCTCCACCAGGCCCCCACCCATGTCTACCACCACCCCCAACCCCCAGCCACCAGGGGCAGCCTCCACCAGGCCCCCACCCATGTCTACCACCACCCCCACCCCCCAGCCACCAGGGGCAGCCTCCACCAGGCCCCCACTCATGTCTCCCACCACCCCCACCCCCCAGCAGTGCAGGGGCAGCCTCCTCCAGGCTCCCACCCATGTCTACCACCACCCCCACCCCCCCAGCCACCAGGGGAAGCCTCCACCAGGCCCCCACTCATGTCTCCCACCACCCCCACCCCCCAGAAGTGCAGGGGCAGCCTCCACCAGGCCCCCACTCATGTCCAACTCATGTTCCCCTGCACCCCCACCCCCAGCACTGTGGGGCACCTGCCAGCAGGCCCCCACTCATGTCCAACTCATGTTCCCCTGCACCCCCACCCCCCAGCACTGTGGGGCACCTGCCAGCAGGCCCCCACTCATGTCCAACTCATGTTCCCCTGCACCCCCACCCACCAGCACTTTGGGGCACCTGCCAGCAAGCCCCCACTCATGTCCAACTCATGTTCCCCTGCACCCTCACCCCCCAGCACTGTGGGGCACCTGCCAGCAGGCCCCCACTCATGTCCAACTCATGTTCCCCTGCACCCCCACCCCCCAGCACCATGGGGCACCTGCCAGCAGCCCCCCACTCATGTCCAACTCATGTTCCCCTGCACCCTCACCCCCCATCACTGTGGGGCACCTGCCAGCAGGCCCCCACTCATGTCCAACTCATATGTTCTCCAGCCAACATGTCATCACAATCTAGATCCCCGGTCCCTATGGTCAGCCTCCAAATGCAAAACACCCACCCAAGTATTGCATCCACCCACTCAGAAATGGCAATAACATGATAGAACTGCAATTGCAAGTTTGGAAACTAACACATGTCCCTCACATACACCCAATGGGTGTCAGTGAATCTCAAAACCCATATCATGATATGCATGAAACCAATGAGATGATACTACACATTGAAGTTTGATCAAAAAATATGTATTAAAGAAAACATGAATTGAATCAAAAATAAACTAACAGAAATGGGAATGTAAAAAAAGTAAAAAGAAGCATGTCCATGAAAAAATGCAAAACCAAAAATCAGAATCCAAAGGAATGGTGTCCAAAGTCACAGTCCAGAAAAGAAAATCCAATGGGAAATTCTAATTGAAAGCCATTGCTCCATGGGTAAATAGTAAAAAGAAAAGAAAATCCAACAGTGAACTATGTACAGGTGAACAAGCCAGGGTCCATGATCCCAACAAAAGAAATGAAACCTATCTAACAACACTACCTAATAAAAAATAACTATATACAAAAATGTGACCCATTGTCCAAAAGGTCCAAAGAAAATGCAAAAACAAAGGAAACCTAACACTAACTACATAACTATTTACATGGTCAGCGGGCTAGTCCAACGGCTCACTGGATGTTGTCATGGGCCAGGGCATCATCAAACTCCTGTTCAATGGCTTGGAGGCGGGCATGTTCCCTGGCCCTGAGGTCTCGCAGGGATAAAGCAGTGTCCAGCTCCAACTACCTGCGAAGACCCTCGAGGCACTCAGCCCGCCTCAGCGCCCTCTGCTTGGAGTTCTCCGCCCTGACCATTGTGAGCCGTTCCTCCTCTGCCCGCTGCCGCTCCGCACCTATCTGCTGGCCCAACCGCTCCCACATGGAAGCCACTCCCATTCCAGGGTTCTCCTGCCCTCCGGCCAATGCCTGCACCCCTGATGTTGATGGCCCCGAGCCATGATGCCTCCCACGTCGAGCCTGCCGCTGCCTCTGACACAACTGCCTGTGCCAGCACGATGGCATCCAGGCTGATGGCATCCACCGACGCCGTCGTGCACGTGCCCTGCTCGATCATGCCGTCACATCCTCCATCTGCTGGGATCCAGTTGCTGGTGTGTCCACCCCTGCTGGACCTCCGACTCCCGACTGTGGCAGGGATGGCATCCCCACCGAGGCGGCTGCATTGGTCGGGGCAGGTCCACAGGGGGCCCTGGTGGCATCTGGGCCGGAAGACGGCATGGAGAACGACTGGTGCATAGTCTCCACAGAGGAGGAGAGGGTCGCCAGATTGGCCGACACATGTAGGAAACCCCCGACCATGGCCGTTCCCAACTGGGCCATGTCGGCACGGTGCTCTCCGTGATGACGTGCATGCTCCTCCCAGGAAGCACGCACCTCATCACGAATTGCACCTGTGCGCAACGCGACACCAATCAGGACCTTCTCCATACGGCCAGGGGTCCCCTCGTATGCGGGTGGAGGGGAGACAGATGACATGGACATCCCCCCTACCTGCGGACGGGCCTGGGATGGGGCATCCCTGCTAGTGCATGGTGGTGCAGTAATAGTGTGTGGGCCAGTGACATGCACAGGCCCCTCCACGGCAACCTGTGCTGCCTCCTGCCCCTGGACTGCAACACTTGCACCAGCAGGGATGCCCCCACCAGGCCCCATGTGCGCCTCAGTAGCGGCCTCCTCCTCCTCTGTGGAAACCACCAACCTGGATTGCTCCACCCCGTCTTCCGCCGTTGCAAGCCCCTGTGGGGGCTCACCCACCCCTTCCGCTGCAGCCGTAGGGGGCATCCCCGCCGCTTTGCTCCACAGAGCCGTCTCCGCCCTCTTCTTCACGTGGCGCTGTGTAGAAGGAGACATAGAACACAAGCATCAGGGTACTGTACAATGGTCCCCTAGACAGGAAGCAATAGCAGATGAGTGGCACTGTCAACGATCACTTCCATCATGTCCCTCCACAACACATGGCTCAGTGCAGGTAAAACACATGCGGTAACAGGCATGGCGCATGCTATGGACATTAGCATACATGTCCAAGTGATTCTTGAAACATACACTGTTGTTTTGGAACTCACATGCATCATGTGCCATGCCTATCACATGCACACACTTCACCATAGTTTCATCCATCTGGCCTCGTACACCACAGACACAGTGGATACAAGGATGACTAGGCTGCATCAGTGAACCTGAACATTGCGACAGACATGTGTCATGCATCCCTGGCATTCACAAGTCACAGACACGCAGGTCAGACACACAGATATGGACAGCATACATGTACATGGCATCAGCACCCATCCCTCACCCATGTCCAGGAACAGAGACTGGCATGCTTTCATGTGGCCATTCCGCATAGGGCAACCCATGTTGCATTTGAACACATGCACCAACCATGTGGTTCACACATTACTGGTCTCACATGCATGACGTCCCTGCACACACACATGCATACATGGCCTATGTCACACATACAGGCAAGTATCAGACAACCAGCACACTGCGACATGCCCTGTCTCACACAGCAATGCTTGGCCACTTACCGCTCAACTCCAGACGGGTCTGCCTCTCAAGGATCTGGGCGTGGAGCGCGGGGCCTACGCGTTCCAGGACCCTCATCTGGATGGTACACATGCGGCCCCGGCCCCCCTCCACGAGGCGCCGGCCCTTCAAGAGGGTCCTGGACCTGCAGTCATCCCAGCGCTTCTTGACATGTTGGTAGTCGTGGACTGCCACCCCCTCCGCGTGGATGGCAGTCACGATGTCCGTCCAGATCCGAGTCCGTCCTTCCTTGTTGGCGCGCTTACTTCCGAAAAGGGCATCATACTGCCCCAGGACTTGCTCCACCAGGACACCAACCTCGGTGGCAGTGAAGCTGGTGCCCCTCTGCCTCTCTGGCCGGGGGTTGCCAGTGGTGCCAGATGTTGCAGTGCCCGACATGGCAACCCCAGAGGCAGTAGTGGGTGGGCAACTGGGTCCTGGGGCTGGGCTGTGGAGCGATGGTATCCCAGTCGGGAGTCTTCTGTTCCAGCACGGGTGAACACAGCAAATGGACCCCTGCAGATGGCTGATGTGCAGGCACCAAATGGCAGGGCACGGTGGCAGCAGGCAGGCAGCAGCAGATGGCTCGTGGGAGGCTGCTTCGGGCTCTGGGGGACAGTAATTCGGCCTTTTGGGCAGGAGCGTGGTCTTCCGTGTGCTTACGCGTGGCCAGCTTGATATGGAGTGATTTGGCACGTGAAAATCCTGCACGTCTGCGTGTAAATCGAGGAAAGGCCCTTAGCGCGTATGCACGTCAGCATGCATATGCGATTTCATTGGACCAAAGGCCCTTAGTGCGTGAGCGCGTCTGTGACGTGAGGCGCGCGGGTGTTTCCCTCATTACACGTGATGACAGAGCACACGTGGATTTCCACCAATCGCGTGTGGAACTTCCTGCGCACCCCAGAAATACACGTACCCAGGCCAATCACGTGGACGCTCACTTCCCTCCGATTACACGCGATGACACTCGGACGTGCAGTTTTACCACGTGTGCTTGCATATGCGATTTCATTGGCCCAAATGCCACCATGCGCAGCTGTGACATCACGTGCATGGCCGTAGAGAGTAGAGAATGGCTCGTGTAAAAATGAAGAGATACACGTCCGAGTGTCAAAGCGCGTAATTGGTGGCAATGGCCTCTGTGATGTTTGTATAAAAGGTACGTGTAGAACGACATTTCCTTGTACGTGCTTTTCGTGGAGAGCGAGTGGGTGAAATCTGTACTTCTTGTCGGTTCACACGCGATTTACTTCACGGCGTTTCCAGTTCGTACTCCCTGTTACCTCTGACAGCTTTTTATCTTTTCCTCTTTTTCCTGGGCCTGTTTCCTCAAACAGCGTTCCCTACTACTGTTGTCCTGTCTCCTCAGACAGCGTACAATTCTTCTTTTGGCGAGGGTGTTGCCAACGCGCACACGCGCATATTTTTCACGCTTTTGTTCCTGGCGGACGGTGAGTCGCGCACGTATTTAACATCTGTGCTTGCCCCGTGTGTCGCGTACCCCTTCAGAGGTCATTCTAGGCTGCGTGTGACACGCATACGTTCATTCTTGTGTTCCTGGGTGCCACAGCATAGTGCAGGTTTATTTTTCCACGCACGTGGTCTAGGAGGGGTTGCGTGCACCTTACTTCGCTTTTTTGGGGTGCCTGTGCGTTGCGTGACCCGTCATCTTTCCCCAGGGGTGACATACAGCCTTGCTAGAGCACTAGGGTACGATTACCATCTGGTACCCAACCCCTTTGACCCCCAATTGCCCAGGACAATAGTTCACATCGACTCCCATATGCACAATAACATCAGTGCCATGGCTGGGAGGCGAACAAGCCGTAAGGGTGGCAAAGGTGGCCGAGCCCCAAGTGGTGGCCGTGGTGGATCCGGTAGGGGACGTGGCCGTGACTTGCAGGGTGCCCCTAGCCCCCCATGTGTGGAGGAACAGTCAGGGACACCCATGCCCCCCACCCCCTGGTTGAGGTTACCGTGGCTGACACATCCATGCTCAGCCCTTGTTGGACCAGCCCACTGTGGAACCAGACCTTGCACAGGGTGACTTCATGGCTGACTTCCAGGTCAGCAGGTCTAGGCCACGTGCACCGGTGAACGTTGGTGTCATCAGGCCACATGGATCAGGGGCAGCTAGCTCATCTGCTGCCCCGCGTAGGCAGGCTGGGGAGGCTGCAGGGGCACCTGCGGCTCCATCCACCCCACCTCTCACAAACCCATCCAGGACAGTGTCGGTCCAAGTCCATCATGCTGACATTGCCCCTGGCACCATCACACTTGAGATAATGCCTGCACCAACTCCCATGCTGAGTGTGCAATCCCACGCTCCTGCCCCTAGTGTCCAGAGCGGCGCAGGACACTCCGGATCCCCACCACCTTCCAAGCGGAAGAGGAAGAGTGCTCGTCCAGTAGAGGCTGATGCCCCAGACACGGCTACACAGTCCGGCCCGTCAAGGAAGCCCAGCTTCAATGAGGCCGAACTGAATGCACTTGTAGAGTATGTGTCCGCACATGACCGCGAAATGGTGATTGTTGCAGGATCCAAGACCACACAGCACAACGTCAGGCACACTGGCAGACCATTGCGGACATCATAAGTGCCCTTGGAATCGTGAGGCGCACAGCTAATGAATGCTACCAGCGCTGGAATGACCTGAAGCGCAGGGCACAGAATAAGCTTGCCTCAAGTCATGCCGCAACTCTAGTGACTGGAGGTGGGTCTCCAGCAGACGACATAGAACTCACTCCACATGAGCAGGTTGCTGGGACCTACTTCACGGAGGAACAGATCCAAGGCGTGGGAGAAGTGGCAGATTACGAGGCATTGTCCGGTGAGTGCACATGCATGTGTGTGTCATCCATGTGCATTGTGTGTGTGGGAGGGCTTCTGTTTGGGTGCCAGGGGAAGGGTGTGTGTGCATTTGTGGTTCGGCTCACCCATGTGCCTCTTCCTAAACATTCTTGGCAACAGCATTTGGGTATAGCAGCATCCCTTCGGCCAACATTAGACATCCAGCCCAACACCACACCAGTTGCCCTTGGAGTGTCATCTTGCCACTACACTGTTGCTTATTTACCTCTGTTTATTCAGGCAGATTGTTTGCATACCACCACGTTTCCTCTGGATTTCTCAGTCCTATTGTCACATGTCTGACATGGCTATGGTACAGTGGACTTGCTCAGTTTCGTGGACATGATTAGTTTGGACATGTCCCTGTGCTATAGGACCATTTTTGACTGGCATCTGCATGTTAAACATTTGAACCATTACAATGAAAATAATCAATCATATGAACAAACTGGACTGAATGAACAATTGGTGACCTCCTCTCCCTCTTCACTTCATGGCTAGGGTACATGCCATCTGTGTGATTGCATGTGTATTTGACCTGCCAATCACTGGCCAATGTGTGATGCCACTGCTAGGCAGAATGCAGCAAATGTGTTCATCTTCCATCTTGGTGTCATCAATGTGTGCCATCTGCCTCCCCATCACACGCAGTGATGGTGCATGCATGGGAGTGTTTTAGTCATGTGGGACACGTGTCAATCAAGTACTGTTTCTGTAGCCTCTCAGCCCTCATTGTGTGCCATAGTGCTAATGCCTGTTTCCATTTGTTTTCTTTTATGTCTTTGCAGGGGAAGACGCACCTGATACTGCTGGGGTTGTGGAGATGGTGCAGACCCAGGAGGGGTCTGAGGGCCGACCGACCACCAGTGAGGGACATGGTGTGGTGGTGGGTGAGAACCCACAACTGCTGCAGGTTGTGCTCTCAAGGGGTGTCTCTGGCTGCACCTCCCCCGAGCTGTACTCAGGTGTTGATTCGGATGATGAGACCTGCGTGCCGTCGCAGGTGAGTGTTCCTGGGAGGGATTCTGTTCTGTCCAACCCACCTGCACCAGGGTTAGAACCCTCAATGGGGATGTCAGTGTTGGCAGGTACGCCTTTGGTGGTTACGGATGCAGGGTCACTCTCCGTGACATCTGATCCTGTTCCTGGGCCAGCAGATCAGAGGGGGAATGCAGTCCTGCAGCCTCAGGCAGTGCCGGCACAGCAAGGCGCAGTTCGTCTTGCCCCAGACAGGTGTGGTGCCCGCCGACGTGGTGGCCGTACGCCACCTGGCAATACCGCATGGGAGCAATCCATTTACGGTATGGCAACCCAACTGGCAGCATCATCAGAGATGATGGCTCAGGCCATGGATAGGGTGGCCACTTCCATTGTCCCCCCCGAAAGGCTGATGGAGCGACTACAGCAGGCAACCGACTCCATCTGTCAGTCACACAGGGAGGACATGTTGGCGTCCGACAGGGACAGGCGGGTGGCACTGGCGACTCTGCAGGAAGCCATCTCCTGGAACTCCTTCACCTCAGGAAGACTCTTGTTGAGCTTGAGGCTTCAACAAACCAAAGGACCGAACAGCAGCTGGAGCGTCTCACCCGTACGCTCTCAGCTGAGATGCAGGCAACTAGGGCTGAGGTCCGGGCATCCCGTGAGTTGTTGCATGGGGACCTCCGCACACTTATCCTCCAGAACGAGACCTACCACACCCGCATGCTTGCAGCCATGGAGGAACAGACTAGGGCTTTGCGTGGGCTGCCTCCCATAGTGCCACCACCTCCGGATGCAGCTGCAGAGGGTGAGGATAGCGACAGCTGTGATACTCCCACAATAGGGTAGCCGTGTAGGCCATGAGCCCATGGAGGTGTTTTTTTTCCGCAAGATCCACACAGGTGGGTTTTGGTGTGCACCCTGTCCTCGGACCTCTTGGGTGGCCTCCCGAACCCCCCCGGGCCCATTAATGGCCATTTTTTCTTTTTTTTTTCTTTTTTTTTCTTTTTCGGGACAGTGTGTTGCCTTGTATGGCTCCCGTGGGCATACGCTGCATTGTGGCTGGGCACATGCAGGCTTGTCATGGATTTGGTTCAGATGCTTGGGTTTTTGTCACACACACCCCTCCTGCTTCCTGTTTCCATGGGCTTGCAAAGGGTGTGCCCAAGTGACATTGACGTACATGGTGACATTGGACTCCCATGAGCTGTGTGGGCAGTCTGTAGTCAATACTGTGTATACATTCATAGTGCATATTGTTGTTGTATTGTACACTGCGTGGTGTATTGATATGTGCCTCTGCATCCATCTCATCCTCCATATTTGCAGGTCCATTCCTCATGTCTTCACAATGCGGTCCACCTTGGAACTGGAGTCCATGTTGTAAGCAGTGCACCTACACTCTTGCGTGGCGCTAACACTGTATACTTGGAAGTGTTCGGAGGGCTGTCATCATCAGGTGGTGAGGCTAGCTAATTTTTAAGTCTGTAATGTCATGTTTAAGGTAGGTTGGAGGTTGTGTAGGTGATTGGTATTCTTGGTAAGTATTTGGTAATGTGGGTTGTAGGTCCTGCATTACTGTGAGCATTTCATGTGTGGACATGTTTCCATTAGGGACACTGTAGGTGCTGACACTTGGGGCATGTTGTGGGGATTCATTTCTTTCCTCTCACATTGCATGACATGCCATGGTGTGTTGTGTGGCCGTGCCGGGGAGGGGGTGGGTGACATGGCACTGTTTTCATGTAGTATTTTGCAAGTGGGTATTCATTTCTGCAGCATGGAAGTGTCTTTTCATGACCCTGCATTGGTGGTGTTTGTGTAGGTAGGGATGCACACATTGTGACACTTCAACATGAACAATCTCAGGCTTCTATGGTTCTGACAGTTGACAGTCCCTTTGTTCGTCTTAATTGTCAGGTCGAGTCATCATTGCTTATCAGATGGTATGTGCCAGGCCTGTGTGCACTCCACTGGGGTGTGATTTCTATGTGAAGTAATTAGCCACCAGCTGCGTACGGGCTGCCTCACCCTGTGCCCTCTGCCCTCCCATGCGCAGCGGGCGTGCATGTGGTTGGGGATGTGGGGGCACCACCATGTCCACGGCCAGGCCCCGGCGTGTTGCAACATTGTGCAGGACACATGCTGCCACTATGATCATGCACACTACTGGGGGCGCATATAACAGCTGCCCGCCAGAACGGTCAAGGGAGCGAAAGCGTGACTTGAGCACTCCGAATGTGCGCTCCACTCTGCCCCGGGTTGCAATATGGGCTGTGTTGTATCTTACCTCTGGAGGCGTGATGGGGTTCCGAATTGGGGTCATCATGTGGGTGCTCAGAGGGTAGGCACTTTCCCCTGGTGAGGAGGTGATGGGTATCATTAGTGGGGTAGTGACATAACTCTGAATCTGACATGCATACATGTGCAGTGGCATTCATACTCACCAAGCAGCCATGTATCGCCATGCCGCCCAGTTTCTAGGTCCCGGCTTAGGGTAGACATTCGGTAAATGAAGCTGTCGTGGGTGGACTCTGGATAGTTGGCATATACTGAGGTGATGATTCCCTTAGCATTACATACTACCTGCACGTTGATGGAATGCCAGTGCTTGCGGTTCCTATAGATGTGCTCAGATGGCCTGGGGGGACGTAGTACCACATGGGTGCAGTCAATGGCACCTAGCACTTTTGGGAATTGTGCCACACCCTAGAAATCGAGGGTGGCAGCCTGCCTTTCTGCAGGTGTCCTGGGCAGGTATATGTGAGTATGGACTGATGGGCGTGCAGTGATGATGTTCAAGACCTGGTGTAGGCAGCGTGACTGCGTGGCCTGTGACACCCCACCCACTATGGCATTTGTCCGCTGAAATGATCCTGTGGCCAAGAAGTGCAGTACATTGAGGACCTTCTCCAGGGGGCTGAGTGCTTGGGAGCACAGGGTGGGTGATGTGAGGTCATCCTCCCACTCACTAACCAGGTCCAGTATTATGTGTGGGGGAAACCTGTACCTCCCATACACCTGGTCATCAGGCATCCCAAAAAGGCTGGTTCTGGGAGTGAAAATTCGGGCCCTCACTATCCTCCTCCTCCTTTGGCAACCCACGGCCACTGCTGCTAGGAATGGTATATTCGTCCTGGCGTATGAGCTTGTTTGTTGTTTGCGAGCACTTTTATGCTGCGCGGGTCGACGTACGCCTGCTTCATGCTGGCGTACGTGTCTCAGGATTGGACCATTTTTCGCACGTCGTAGGCGAATGTGTGAATCTTCCCGCCCACCCCTGGAATACACGTAGCACGCTCTCACAGGCACAGTTGCGGGTAAATATTCCCGCCCACCCCTGGAATACATGTAACCCACTCTCACAGGCCCAATCGCGTGTGGAAGTTCACGCGTACCCCGTAGTACACGTACCCAGGCAAATCGCGTGTGGAAGTTCACGCGCACCCAGAAGTACATGTACCCAGGCTAATCGCATGTGGAACTTCCCGCGCACCCCGAGGTACACATACCCAGGCCAATCGCGTGTGGAACTTCCCGCGCACCCCGAAGTACACATACCCAGGCAAATCGCAGCATCCCTTCGGCCAACATTAAACATCCAGCCCAACACCACACCAGTTGCCCTTGGAGTGTCATCTTGCCACTACACTGTTGCTTATTTACCTCTGTTTATTCAGGCAGATTGTTTGCATACCACCACTTTTACTCTGGATTTCTCAGTCCTATTGTCACATGTCTGACATGGCTATGGTACAGTGGACTGGCTCAGTTTCGTGGACATGATTAGTTTGGACATGTCCCTGTGCTATAGGACCATTTTTGACTGGCATCTGCATGTTAAACATTTGAACCATTACAATGAAAATAATCAATCATATGAACAAACTGGACTGAATGAACAATTGGTGACCTCCTCTCCCTCTTCACTTCATGGCTAGGGTACATGCCATCTGTGTGATTGCATGTGTATTTGACCTGCCAATCACTGGCCAATGTGTGATGCCACTGCTAGGCAGCATGCAGCAAATGTGTTCATCTTCCATCTTGGTGTCATCAATGTGTTCCATCTGCCTCCCCATCACACGCAGTGATGGTGCATGCATGGGAGTGTTTTTGTCATGTGGGACACGTGTCAATCAAGTACTGTTTCTGTAGCCTCTCAGCCCTCATTGTGTGCCATAGTGCTAATGCCTGTTTCCATTTGTTTTCTTTTATGTCTTTGCAGGGGAAGACGCACCTGATACTGCTGGGGTTGTGGAGCTGGTGCAGACCCAGGAGGGGTCTGAGGGCCGACCGACCACCAGTGAGGGACATGGTGTGGTGGTGGGTGAGAACCCACAACTGCTGCAGGTTGTGCTCTCAAGGGGTGTCTCTGGCTGCACCTCCCCCGAGCTGTACTCAGGTGTTGATTCGGATGATGAGACCTAAATGCCGTCGCAGGTGAGTGTTCCTGGGAGGGATTCTGTTCTGTCCAACCCACCTGCACCAGGGTTAGAACCCTCAATGGGGATGTCAGTGTTGGCAGGTACGCCTTTGGTGGTTACGGATGCAGGGTCACACTCCGTGACATCTGATCCTGTTCCTGGGCCGCAGATCAGAGGGGGAATGCAGTCCTGCAGCCTCAGGCAGTGCCGGCACAGCAAGGCGCAGTTCGTCTTGCCCCAGACAGGTGTGGTGCCCGCCGACGTGGTGGCCGTACGCCACCTGGCAATACCGCATGGGAGCAATCCATTTACGGTATGGCAACCCAACTGGCAGCATCATCAGAGATGATGGCTCAGGCCATGGATAGGGTGGCCACTTCCATTGTCCCCCCCGAAAGGCTGATGGAGCGACTACAGCAGGCAACCGACTCCATCTGTCAGTCACACAGGGAGGACATGTTGGCGTCCGACAGGGACAGGCGGGTGGCACTGGCGACTCTGCAGGAAGCCATCTCCTGGAACTCCTTCACCTCAGGAAGACTCTTGTTGAGCTTGAGGCTTCAACAAACCAAAGGACCGAACAGCAGCTGGAGCGTCTCACCCGTACGCTCTCAGCTGAGATGCAGGCAACTAGGGCTGAGGTCCGGGCATCCCGTGAGTTGTTGCATGGGGACCTCCGCACACTTATCCTCCAGAACGAGACCTACCACACCCGCATGCTTGCAGCCATGGAGGAACAGACTAGGGCTTTGCGTGGGCTGCCTCCCATAGTGCCACCACCTCCGGATGCAGCTGCAGAGGGTGAGGATAGCGACAGCAGTGATACTCCCACAATAGGGTAGCCGTGTAGGCCATGAGCCCATGGAGGTGTTTTTTTTCCGCAAGATCCACACAGGTGGGTTTTGGTGTGCACCCTGTCCTCGGACCTCTTGGGTGGCCTCCCGAACCCCCCCGGGCCCATTAATGGCCATTTTTTCTTTTTTTTTTCTTTTTTTTTCTTTTTCGGGACAGTGTGTTGCCTTGTATGGCTCCCGTGGGCATACGCTGCATTGTGGCTGGGCACATGCAGGCTTGTCATGGATTTGGTTCAGATGCTTGGGTTTTTGTCACACACACCCCTCCTGCTTCCTGTTTCCATGGGCTTGCAAAGGGTGTGCCCAAGTGACATTGACGTACATGGTGACATTGGACTCCCATGAGCTGTGTGGGCAGTCTGTAGTCAATACTGTGTATACATTCATAGTGCATATTGTTGTTGTATTGTACACTGCGTGGTGTATTGATATGTGCCTCTGCATCCATCTCATCCTCCATATTTGCAGGTCCATTCCTCATGTCTTCACAATGCGGTCCACCTTGGAACTGGAGTCCATGTTGTAAGCAGTGCACCTACACTCTTGCGTGGCGCTAACACTGTATACTTGGAAGTGTTCGGAGGGCTGTCATCATCAGGTGGTGAGGCTAGCTAATTTTTAAGTCTGTAATGTCATGTTTAAGGTAGGTTGGAGGTTGTGTAGGTGATTGGTATTCTTGGTAAGTATTTGGTAATGTGGGTTTTAGGTCCTGCATTACTGTGAGCATTTCATGTGTGGACATGTTTCCATTAGGGACACTGTAGGTGCTGACACTTGGGGCATGTTGTGGGGATTCATTTCTTTCCTCTCACATTGCATGACATGCCATGGTGTGTTGTGTGGCCGTGCCGGGGAGGGGGTGGGTGACATGGCACTGTTTTCATGTAGTATTTTGCAAGTGGGTATTCATTTCTGCAGCATGGAAGTGTCTTTTCATGACCCTGCATTGGTGGTGTTTGTGTAGGTAGGGATGCACACATTGTGACACTTCAACATGAACAATCTCAGGCTTCTATGGTTCTGACAGTTGACAGTCCCTTTGTTCGTCTTAATTGTCAGGTCGAGTCATCATTGCTTATCAGATGGTATGTGCCAGGCCTGTGTGCACTCCACTGGGGTGTGATTTCTATGTGAAGTAATTAGCCACCAGCTGCGTACGGGCTGCCTCACCCTGTGCCCTCTGCCCTCCCATGCGCAGCGGGCGTGCATGTGGTTGGGGATGTGGGGGCACCACCATGTCCACGGCCAGGCCCCGGCGTGTTGCAACATTGTGCAGGACACATGCTGCCACTATGATCATGCACACTACTGGGGGCGCATATAACAGCTGCCCGCCAGAACGGTCAAGGGAGCGAAAGCGTGACTTGAGCACTCCGAATGTGCGCTCCACTCTGCCCCGGGTTGCAATATGGGCTGTGTTGTATCTTACCTCTGGAGGCATGATGGGGTTCCGAATTGGGGTCATCATGTGGGTGCTCAGAGGGTAGGCACTTTCCCCTGGTGAGGAGGTGATGGGTATCATTAGTGGGGTAGTGACATAACTCTGAATCTGACATGCATACATGTGCAGTGGCATTCATACTCACCAAGCAGCCATGTATCGCCATGCCGCCCAGCTTCTAGGTCCCGGCTTAGGGTAGACATTCGGTAAATGAAGCTGTCGTGGGTGGACTCTGGATAGTTGGCATATACTGAGGTGATGATTCCCTTAGCATTACATACTACCTGCACGTTGATGGAATGCCAGTGCTTGCGGTTCCTATAGATGTGCTCAGATGGCCTGGGGGGACGTAGTACCACATGGGTGCAGTCAATGGCACCTAGCACTTTTGGGAATTGTGCCACACCCTAGAAATCGAGGGTGGCAGCCTGCCTTTCTGCAGGTGTCCTGGGCAGGTATATGTGAGTATGGACTGATGGGCGTGCAGTGATGATGTTCAAGACCTGGTGTAGGCAGCGTGACTGCGTGGCCTGTGACACCCCACCCACTATGGCATTTGTCCGCTGAAATGATCCTGTGGCCAAGAAGTGCAGTACATTGAGGACCTTCTCCAGGGGGCTGAGTGCTTGGGAGCACAGGGTGGGTGATGTGAGGTCATCCTCCCACTCACTAACCAGGTCCAGTATTATGTGTGGGGGAAACCTGTACCTCCCATACACCTGGTCATCAGGCATCCCAAAAAGGCTGGTTCTGGGAGTGAAAATTCGGGCCCTCACTATCCTCCTCCTCCTTTGGCAACCCACGGCCACTGCTGCTAGGAATGGTATATTCGTCCTGGCGTATGAGCTTGTTTGTTGTTTGTGCGCACTTTTATGCTGCGCGGGTCGACGTACGCCTGCTTCATGCTGGCGTACGTGTCTCAGGATTGGACCATTTTTCGCACGTCGTAGGCGAATGTGTGAATCTTCCCGCCCACCCCTGGAATACACGTAGCACGCTCTCACAGGCACAGTTGCGGGTAAATATTCCCGCCCACCCCTGGAATACATGTAACCCACTCTCACAGGCCCAATCGCGTGTGGAAGTTCACGCGTACCCCGTAGTACACGTACCCAGGCAAATCGCGTGTGGAAGTTCACGCGCACCCAGAAGTACATGTACCCAGGCTAATCGCGTGTGGAACTTCCCGCGCACCCCGAGGTACACATACCCAGGCCAATCGCGTGTGGAACTTCCCGCGCACCCCGAAGTACACATACCCAGGCAAATCGCAGCATCCCTTCGGCCAACATTAAACATCCAGCCCAACACCACACCAGTTGCCCTTGGAGTGTCATCTTGCCACTACACTGTTTCTTATTTACCTCTGTTTATTCACGCAGATTGTTTGCATACCACCACTTTTACTCTGGATTTCTCAGTCCTATTGTCACATGTCTGACATGGCTATGGTACAGTGGACTGGCTCAGTTTCGTGGACATGATTAGTTTGGACATGTCCCTGTGCTATAGGACCATTTTTGACTGGCATCTGCATGTTAAACATTTGAACCATTACAATGAAAATAATCAATCATATGAACAAACTGGACTGAATGAACAATTGGTGACCTCCTCTCCCTCTTCACTTCATGGCTAGGGTACATGCCATCTGTGTGATTGCATGTGTATTTGACCTGCCAATCACTGGCCAATGTGTGATGCCACTGCTAGGCAGCATGCAGCAAATGTGTTCATCTTCCATCTTGGTGTCATCAATGTGTTCCATCTGCCTCCCCATCACACGCAGTGATGGTGCATGCATGGGAGTGTTTTTGTCATGTGGGACACGTGTCAATCAAGTACTGTTTCTGTAGCCTCTCAGCCCTCATTGTGTGCCATAGTGCTAATGCCTGTTTCCATTTGTTTTCTTTTATGTCTTTGCAGGGGAAGACGCACCTGATACTGCTGGGGTTGTGGAGCTGGTGCAGACCCAGGAGGGGTCTGAGGGCCGACCGACCACCAGTGAGGGACATGGTGTGGTGGTGGGTGAGAACCCACAACTGCTGCAGGTTGTGCTCTCAAGGGGTGTCTCTGGCTGCACCTCCCCCGAGCTGTACTCAGGTGTTGATTCGGATGATGAGACCTACGTGCCGTCGCAGGTGAGTGTTCCTGGGAGGGATTCTGTTCTGTCCAACCCACCTGCACCAGGGTTAGAACCCTCAATGGGGATGTCAGTGTTGGCAGGTACGCCTTTGGTGGTTACGGATGCAGGGTCACACTCCGTGACATCTGATCCTGTTCCTGGGCCAGCAGATCAGAGGGGGAATGCAGTCCTGCATCCTCAGGCAGTGCCGGCACAGCAAGGCGCAGTTCGTCTTGCCCCAGACAGGTGTGGTGCCCGCCGACGTGGTGGCCGTACGCCACCTGGCAATACCGCATGGGAGCAATCCATTTACGGTATGGCAACCCAACTGGCAGCATCATCAGAGATGATGGCTCAGGCCATGGATAGGGTGGCCACTTCCATTGTCCCCCCCGAAAGGCTGATGGAGCGACTACAGCAGGCAACCGACTCCATCTGTCAGTCACACAGGGAGGACATGTTGGCGTCCGACAGGGACAGGCGGGTGGCACTGGCGACTCTGCAGGAAGCCATCTCCTGGAACTCCTTCACCTCAGGAAGACTCTTGTTGAGCTTGAGGCTTCAACAAACCAAAGGACCGAACAGCAGCTGGAGCGTCTCACCCGTACACTCTCAGCTGAGATGCAGGCAACTAGGGCTGAGGTCCGGGCATCCCGTGAGTTGTTGCATGGGGACCTCCGCACACTTATCCTCCAGAACGAGACCTACCACACCCGCATGCTTGCAGCCATGGAGGAACAGACTAGGGCTTTGCGTGGGCTGCCTCCCATAGTGCCACCACCTCCGGATGCAGCTGCAGAGGGTGAGGATAGCGACAGCAGTGATACTCCCACAATAGGGTAGCCGTGTAGGCCATGAGCCCATGGAGGTGTTTTTTTCCGCAAGATCCACACAGGTGGGTTTTGGTGTGCACCCTGTCCTCGGACCTCTTGGGTGGCCTCCCCAACCCCCCCCAGGCCCATTAATGGCCATTTTTTATTTTTTTTTTCTTTTTTTTTCTTTTTCGGGACAGTGTGTTGCCTTGTATGGCTCCCGTGGGCATACGCTGCATTGTGGCTGGGCACATGCAGGCTTGTCATGGATTTGGTTCAGATGCTTGGGTTTTTGTCACACACACCCCTCCTGCTTCCTGTTTCCATGGGCTTGCAAAGGGTGTGCCCAAGTGACATTGACGTACATGGTGACATTGGACTCCCATGAGCTGTGTGGGCAGTCTGTAGTCAATACTGTGTATACATTCATAGTGCATATTGTTGTTGTATTGTACACTGCGTGGTGTATTGATATGTGCCTCTGCATCCATCTCATCCTCCATATTTGCAGGTCCATTCCTCATGTCTTCACAATGCGGTCCACCTTGGAACAGGAGTCCATGTTGTAAGCAGTGCACCTACACTCTTGCGTGGCGCTAACACTGTATACTTGGAAGTGTTCGGAGGGCTGTCATCATCAGGTGGTGAGGCTAGCTAATTTTTAAGTCTGTAATGTCATGTTTAAGGTAGGTTGGAGGTTGTGTAGGTGATTGGTATTCTTGGTAAGTATTTGGTAATGTGGGTTGTAGGTCCTGCATTACTGTGAGCATTTCATGTGTGGACATGTTTCCATTAGGGACACTGTAGGTGCTGACACTTGGGGCATGTTGTGGGGATTCATTTCTTTCCTCTCACATTGCATGACATGCCATGGTGTGTTGTGTGGCCGTGCCGGGGAGGGGGTGGGTGACATGGCACTGTTTTCATGTAGTATTTTGCAAGTGGGTATTCATTTCTGCAGCATGGAAGTGTCTTTTCATGACCCTGCATTGGTGGTGTTTGTGTAGGTAGGGATGCACACATTGTGACACTTCAACATGAACAATCTCAGGCTTCTATGGTTCTGACAGTTGACAGTCCCTTTGTTCGTCTTAATTGTCAGGTCGAGTCATCATTGCTTATCAGATGGTATGTGCCAGGCCTGTGTGCACTCCACTGGGGTGTGATTTCTATGTGAAGTAATTAGCCACCAGCTGCGTACGGGCTGCCTCACCCTGTGCCCTCTGCCCTCCCATGCGCAGCGGGCGTGCATGTGGTTGGGGATGTGGGGGCACCACCATGTCCACGGCCAGGCCCTGGCGTGTTGCAACATTGTGCAGGACACATGCTGCCACTATGATCATGCACACTACTGGGGGCGCATATAACAGCTGCCGCCAGAACCGTCAAGGGAGCGAAAGCGTGACTTGAGCACTCCGAATGTGCGCTCCACTCTGCCCCGGGTTGCAATATGGGCTGTGTTGTATCTTACCTCTGGAGGCGTGATGGGGTTCCGAATTGGGGTCCTCATGTGGGTGCTCAGAGGGTAGGCACTTTCCCCTGGTGAGGAGGTGATGGGTATCATTAGTGGGGTAGTGACATAACTCTGAATCTGACATGCATACATGTGCAGTGGCATTCATACTCACCAAGCAGCCATGTATCGCCATGCCGCCCAGCTTCTAGGTCCCGGCTTAGGGTAGACATTCGGTAAATGAAGCTGTCGTGGGTGGACTCTGGATAGTTGGCATATACTGAGGTGATGATTCCCTTAGCATTACATTCTACCTGCACGTTGATGGAATGCCAGTGCTTGCGGTTCCTATAGATGTGCTCAGATGGCCTGGGGGGACGTAGTGCCACATGGGTGCAGTCAATGGCACTTAGCACTTTTGGGAATTGTGCCACACCCTAGAAATCGAGGGTGGCAGCCTGCCTTTCTGCAGGTGTCCTGGGCAGGTATATGTGCCTATGGACTGATGGGCGTGCAGTGATGATGTTCAAGACCTGGTGTAGGCAGCGTGACTGCGTGGCCTGTGACACCCCACCCACTATGGCATTTGCCGCTGAAATGATCCTGTGGCCAAGAAGTGCAGTACATTGAGGACCTTCTCCAGGGGGCTGAGTGCTTGGGAGCACATGGTGGGTGATGTGAGGTCATCCTCCCACTCACTGACCAGGTCCAGTATTATGTGTGGGGGAAACCTGTACCTCCCATACACCTGGTCATCAGGCATCCCAAAAAGGCTGGTTCTGGGAGTGAAAATTCGGGCCCTCACTATCCTCCTCCTCCTTTGGTAACCCACGGCCACTGCTGCTAGGAATGGTATATTCGTCCTGGCGTATGAGCTTGTTTGTTGTTTGCGCGCACTTTTATGCTGCGCGGGTCGACGTACGCCTGCTTCATGCTGGCGTACGTGTCTCAGGATTGGACCATTTTTCGCACGTCGTAGGCAAACGTGTGAATCTTCCCGCCCACCCCTGGAATACACGTAGCACGCTCTCACAGGCACAGTTGCGGGTAAATATTCCCGCCCACCCCTGGAATACATGTAACCCACTCTCACAGGCCCAATTGTGTGTGGAAGTTCACGCGTACCCCGAAGTACACGTACCCAGGACAATCGCGTGTGGGACTTCCCGCGCACGCCAAAGTACACGTACAGAGGCTAATCACGTGTGGAACTTCCCGCGCACCCCGTAGTACACGTACCCAGGCAAATCGCATGTGGAAGTTCACGCGCACCCAGAAGTACATGTACCCAGGCTAATCGCGTGTGGAACTTCCCGCGCACCCCGAGGTACACATACCCAGGCCAATCGCGTGTGGAACTTCCCGCGCACCCCGAAGTACACATACCCAGGCAAATCGCATGGCTGGGGTGTGGGGGTGGTGGGAGACATGAGTTGGACATGAGTGGTGGGCTGGTGGAGGCTGCCCCTGCACTGCTGGGGGGTGGGTGTCATAGGGGACATGAGTGGGGGCCTGGTGGAGGCTGCCCCTGCACTGCTGGGGGGTGGGGGTAATAGGGGACATGAGTGTGGGCCTGGTGGAGGCTGCCCCTGCACTGCTGGGGCGTGGGGGTAATAGGGGACATGAGTGGGGGCCTAGCGGAGGCTGCCCCTGGTGGCTGGGGGGTGGGGGTGGTGGTAGACATGGGTGGGGGCCTGGTGGAGGCTGCCCCTGCACTGCTGGGGGGTGGGGGTGCTGGGAGACATGAGTGGGGGCCTGGTGGAGGGTGCCCCTGACTGCCGGGTGGTAGGGGATGGTTGGAGACATGAGTGGGGGCCTGGTGGAGGGTTCCCCTGGTGGCTGGGGGGTGGGGGTGGTGGTAGACATAGGTGGGGGCCTGGTGGAGGCTGCCCCTGCACTGCTGGGGGGTGGGGGTAATAGTTGACATGAGTGGGGGCCTGGTGGAGGCAGCCCCTGGTGGCTGCGGGATGTGGGTGGTGGTAGACATGGGTGGGGGCCTGGTGGAGGCTGCCCCTGCACTGATGGGGGGTGGGGGTGGTGGTGGGAGACATGAATGGGGGCCTGGTGGAGGCTGCCCCTGACTGCTGGGGGCTAGGGGGTGGTAGGAGACATGAGTGGGGGCCTGGTGGAGGCTGCCCCTGCACTGCTGGGGGGTGGGGGTGCAGGGGGACATGACTGGGGGCCTGGTGGAGGCTGCCCCTGCACTGCTGATGGGGGTGGGGATGGTGGGAGACATGAGTGGGGGCCTGGTGGAGGCTGCCCCTGCACTGCTGGGGGTGGGGGTGGTGGGAGACATGAGTGGGGGCCTGGTGGAGGGTGCCCCTGGTGGCTGGGGGGTGGGGTGGTGGTAGACATGGGTGGGGGCCTGGTGGAGGCTGCCCCTGCACTGCTGGGGGTGTGGGGGTGGTGGGAGACATGAGTGGGGGCCTGGTGGAGGGTGCCCCTGGTGGCTGGGGGGTGGGGTGGTGGTAGACATGAGTGGGGGCCTGGTGGAGGCTGCCCCTGCACAGCTGGGGGTGGGGGTAATATGGACATGAGTGGGGGCCTGGTGGAGGCTGCCCCTGGTGGCTGGGGGGTGGGGTGGTGGTAGACATGAGTGGGGGCCTGTTGGAGGCTGCCCCTGCACTGCGGGGGGGTGGGGGTAATAGGGGACATGAGTGGGGGCCTGGTGGAGGCTGCCCCTGCACTGATGAGGGGTGGGGTGGTGGGAGACATGAGTGGGGGCCTGGTGGAGGCTGCCCCTGGTGGCTGGGGTTTGGGGGTGGTGGTAGACATGAGTGGGGGCCTGGTGGAGGCTGCCCCTGCACTGCTGGGGGGTGGGGATGGTGGGAGACATGAGTGGGGGCCTGGTGGAGGCTGCCCCTGCACTGCTGTGGGGTGGAGGTGGTGGGAGACATGAGTGGGGGCCTGGTGAAGGCTGCCCCTTGTGGCTGGAGGGTGGGGTGGTGGGAGACATGAGTGGGGGGCTGGTGGAGGCTGCCCCTGCACTGCTGGAGGGTGGGGGTGGCGGGAGACATGAGTGGGGCCTGGTGGAGGCTGCCCCTGGTGGCTGTGGGATGGGGGTAGTGGGAGACATGAGTGGGGGCCTGGTGGAGGCTGCCCATGCACTGCTGGGGGTGGGGGTGGTGGGAGACATGAGTGGGGGCCTGGTGGAGGCTGCCCCTGGTGGCTGTGGGATGGGGGTGGTGGGAGACATGTGTTGGTGATCAGTAGTGCAAGGTGACATGTGGGTTGGCTGGTGGGCATGGCCATGGTGGATGGGTTGCCTGTGCGACATGAGCAGGGGTGCAAGGTAGTACCCTGTGGTGTGGGCTGCCTGCAGGGGCCGTGGAGGGTGTAGAGGGAACACCTGGGGGGACCCACATGGCCAAATCACGTGTAGCATTCCCCGGCACCACCGAAATACACGTACCCTGCAGAAATCGCGTGTGAATCTTCCGCGCACATCGGAATGCACGTACCCAGGCCAATCGCGTGTGGAACTTCCCGCGCACCCCCACCTAGCCAGGCCAATCGCATGTGGAACTTCCCACGCACCCCGTAGTACACGTACCCAGGCCAATCGCGTGTGGAACTTCCCAGGCACCCCCACCTACTCAGGCCAATCGCGTGTGGAACTTCCCGCGCACCACGTAGTACACGTACCCAGGCAAATTGCGTGTGGAAGTTCACGCGCACCCAGAAGTACATGTACCCAGGCTAATCGCGTGTGGAACTTCACGCGCACCCCGAAGTACACGTACCCAGGCAAATCGCGTGTGGAACTTCCCGCGCACCCCGAGGTACACATACCCAGGCCAATCGCGTGTGGAACTTCCCGCGCATCCCGAAGTACACATAGCCAGGCAAAATGCATGGCTGGAGGGTGGGGGTGGTGGGAGACATGAGTTG
Source organism: Ambystoma mexicanum (assembly GCF_040938575.1). Lineage (NCBI taxonomy): Eukaryota > Metazoa > Chordata > Amphibia > Caudata > Ambystomatidae > Ambystoma > Ambystoma mexicanum. The sequence continues at coordinate 836,947,692 of NC_090936.1, forward strand.
GACATGAGTGGGGGGCTGGTGGAGGCTGCCCCTGCACTGCTGGGGGGTGGGGGTAATAGGGGACATGAGTGGGGGCCTGGTGGAGGCTGCCCCTGCACTGCTGGGGGGTGTGGGTAATAGGGGACATGAGTGGGGGCCTGGTGGAGGCTGCCCCTGGTGGCTGGGGGGTGGGGGGGTGCTGGGAGACATGAGTGGGGGCCTGGTGGAGGGTGCCCCTGACTGCCGGGTGGTAGGGGATGGTGGGAGACATGAGTGGGGGCCTGGTGGAGGGTGCCCCTGGTGGCTGGGGGGTGGGGGTGGTGGTAGACATAGGTGGGGGCCTGGTGGAGGCTGCCCCTGCACTGCTGGGGGGTGGGGGTAATAGTTGACATGAGTGGGGGCCTGGTGGAGGCAGCCCCTGCACTGATGGGGGGAGGGGGTGGTGGGAGACATGAGTGGGGGCCTGGTGGAGGCTGCCCCTGAACTGCTGGGGGGTGGGGGTAATAGGGGAGATGAGTCGGGGCCTGGTGGAGGCTGCCCCTGGTGGCTGGGGGGTGGGGGTGGTGGGAGACATGAGTGGGGGCCTGGTGGAGGCTGCCCCTGGGGGCTGTGGGATGGGGGTGGTGGGAGACATGAGTGGGGGCCTGGTGGAGGCTGCCCCTGGTGGCTGGGGGGTGGGGGTGGTGGGAGACATGTGTTGGTGATCAGTAGTGCAAGGTGACATGTGGGTTGGCTGGTGGGCATGGACATGGTGGATGGGTTGCCTGTGGGACATGAGCAGGGGTGCAGGGTAGTACCCTGTGGTGTGGGCTGCCTGCAGGGGCCGTGGAGGGTGTAGAGGGAACACCTGGTGGGACCCACATGGCCAAATCACGTGTCGCATTCCCCAGCACCACCGAAATACACGTAGCCTGCAGAAATCGCGTGTGAATCTTCCGTGCACATCGGAATACACGTACCGAGGTCAATCGCGTGTGGAACTTCCCGCGCACCCCCACCTAGCCAGGCCAATCGCATGTGGAACTTCCCGCGCACCCCGTAGTACATGTACCCAGGCCAATCGTGTGTGGAACTTCCCACGCACCCCCACCTACCCAGGCCAATCGCGTGTGGAACTTCCCACGCACCCCATAGTACACGTACCCAGGCCAATCGCGTGTGGAACTACCCAGGCACCCCCACCTACTCAGGCCAATCGCGTGTGGAACTTCCCGCGCACCCCGTAGTACACGTACCCAGGCAAATTGCGTGTGGAAGTTCACGCGCACCCAGAAGTACATGTACCCAGGCTAATCGCGTGTGGAACTTCACGCGCACCCCGAAGTACACGTACCCAGGCAAATCGCGTGTGGAACTTCCCGCGCACCCCGAGGTACACATACCCAGGCCAATCGCGTGTGGAACTTCCCGCGCATCCCGAAGTACACATACCCAGGCAAATTGCACGGCTGGAGGGTGGGGGTGGTGGGAGACATGAGTTGGACATGAGTGGGGGGCTGGTGGAGGCTGCCCCTGCACTGCTGGGGGGTGGGGGTAATAGGGGACATGAGTGGGGGCCTGGTGGAGGCTGCCCCTGCACTGCTGGGGGGTGTGGGTAATAGGGGACATGAGTGGGGGCCTGGTGGAGGCTGCCCCTGGTGGCTGGGGGGTGGGGGTGGTGGTAGACGTGGGTGGGGTCCTGGTGGAGGCTGCCCCTGTACTGCTGGGGGGTGGAGGTGGTGGGAGACATGAGTGGGGACCTGGTGGAGGGTGCCCCTGACTGCTGGGGGGTAGGGGGTGGTGGGAGACATGGGTGGGGGCCTGGTGGAGGCTGCCCCTGCACTGCTGGGGGGTGGGGGTGCAGGGGGACATGAGTGGGGACTTGGTGGAGGCTGCCCCTGCACTGCTGGGGGGTGGGGGTGGTGGGAGACATGAGTGGGGGCCTGGTGGAGGCTGCCCCTGCACTGATGGGGGGAGGGGGTGGTGGGAGACATGAGTGGGGGCCTGGTGGAGGCTGCCCCTGAACTGCTGGGGGGTGGAGGTAATAGGGGAGATGAGTGGGGGCCTGGTGGAGGCTGCCCCTGGTGGCTGGGGGGTTGGGGTGGTGGGAGACATGAGTGGGGGCCTGGTGGAGGCTGCCCCTGGGGGCTGTGGGATGGGGGTGGTGGGAGACATGAGTGGGGGCCTGGTGGAGGCTGCCCCTGGTGGCTGGGGGGTGGGGGTGGTGGGAGACATGTGTTGGTGATCAGTAGTGCAAGGTGACATGTGGGTTGGCTGGTGGGAATGGGCATGGTGGATGGGTTGCCTGTGGGACATGAGCAGGGGTGCAGGGTAGTACCCTGTGGTGTGGGCTGCCTGCAGGGGCCGTAGAGGGTGTAGAGGGAACACCTGGTGGGACCCACATGGCCAAATCACGTGTCGCATTCCCCAGCACCACCGAAATACACGTACCCTGCAGAAATCGCGTGTGAATCTTCCGTGCACATCGGAATACACGTACCTAGGCCAATCGCGTGTGGAACTTCCCGCGCACCCCCACCTAGCCAGGCCAATCGCATGTGGAACTTCCCGCGCACCCCGTAGTACATGTACCCAGGCCAATCGTGTGTGGAACTTCCCACGCACCCCCACCTACCCAGGCCAATCGCGTGTGGAACTTCCCGCGCACCCCGAAGTACACATACCCAGGCTAATCGCGTGTGGAACTTCCCGCACACCCAGGAACACGCGCACACGCTATTTTTCACACAGCGGGTGTCCGTGTTTGTCGGGGCCCCTTTGCACCTCATTTGTCCTAGAGGGCCACTGTATGGGCCATTCATCATGGCTGTATATGGGTGCTTTTTGTTAGCACACATTTTGGCGCACATTTTTTTCAGTCGCAGGGGCACTACCGCCTGCTTTCTTGTGGCGTACTTGTTTGGCCCTGTGCGCGTCTTTGACCGTGCGTTGGTTTGCCCTATTTGATTCCATGAATACGGGTTGTAAGCGAGCGTGTGGGCATTCCGCGCACTTGCCTCCTGTACTTCCCCCGTGACGCCCATATTTTCACACGTTGTTCCCCATTCCGAGTGTTACGCCCCGTGTTCCGCCTACTTTTGTGATGTGCGCCGCGCTATGTGCGATTTCGCAGTGGCCGTGGCGCACGCTGTTGGATGACCTGTGCGCCGGCGTGCGCGGCGCACATTTTTAGCGCACATCCAATGTTTTTCTCGCGCACGGACTTCCATGAATCGCTGTGTGCTGGTTTTCCTGCGATTTTCGCACTTGCACTGCGATTTTCGCACTTTTCCTGAGATTCGCACGTTTTGGCACCTCTGCGCGGGAATTTTCGGCGCACATTAATTCCATGAATCGACCCCTAAGTTGTGCAGAATATGCATGGGAAGATTTACACGATTTCCTACGCATAGCAAACGGATCATGTAAATGTATCAATATATATCTATATTTGCTATGCTACACTTTATTTGTAATAAGACTGTTCCTCCGCTTGGAGAAGTTCAACACTTCTTTTGGAGAAAAGAATACCAAGCCAGAGCAGAACCACACATCCATATGCTATTATGGATTAAAGATGCTCCTAAATTTGATCAGAACAGTGATGCCACTGTTTTGCAGTTCATCCAAAAATATGTCACTTGTGAAATCCCTTCACAAACAACACATAGTAACCTTCATGCACAAATTTTACAATTTCAAAGGCACAAATGTGGGAAATATTGTTGTCGCAAATATAAAAACAAAGGGAAATACTACACCAAATGCTGCTTTGGTTTCCCTAGACCAGTTTCAACAACAGGTCAAGTTAACAACTTCATGTCTTGAGTCAGACATCGTTTCAAAGGTAAATCACCTAAGAACAAATGTACATAAAAAGAACACAATAATCAAAATACAACAATGATTACAATGCAATCATTGCCCTCCTATGGAATGCAAACATAGATGTGCAGTACATTGGAGACAATTCCACTGCAGTTGCACAATATGTCACAGCCTACTTAACCAAAACAGAGAAAACAGAGCTTCAGGACCTCTGGGATGATATATCATCTGGCAAAACACTATCACAGAAATTGTACAGCTTAGGCATAAAAATGCTCTCTCATAGAGAATGTGGATGCTATGAAGCTGCAGACCGTTTAACCAGTACTGCCTTGTATGGAAAATCTGACAATATATTATGGCTAAGTCTTGGTACTGCTAAATCTAGAAAAAAGAGTTCTGAAATCACATGAGGACATAGAAACAATAGCCAAAAATGATCCCAACAGCCAAGACATTTTGAAAAACATTTTACTAGACACATACTACCCAAATAGAAGTACCACTTTGGAAACCATGTGTTTCTACCGCGTAGCCCAAAACTTCACATACAAGGATAATATTAAACCAAATGAAAAGAAGGGTAGATACAGACGAGCAAATTGTGAAGGCAGCTTAGTGAAACTTACCAAATGCAGCTTAATTAATCATATCAATTTGTCATTAAAAACTCAACATAAAGAACTGTATTACATGTCTCTGCTACAACTTTTTAAACCATGGAGAAAAGAAGACGCGTTTCTGGATACGTATGACTCCTATGAAGACGCTTTCAAAGCAAATGAAAGCACTATAACAGACTTAAACTTTACACAGTACCAAACAATGGTGCACAATGAACAGCAACATGAGGAAGAACTCCAGGCCCAACTAGAAGTGGACACTCCGTAAAGTAGTCAACCTTCTGTAACAGGAAACACTAATAGCAAATGGGGCAGAAGTAGCCATGACAGAAGTAGAAAACACCATGTGTCACTATGAACAAGCTACAGAAGACTTTGCTGTACGGAAATCACAACTGAACAGTGAACAACATAGCATTTTCCAAGAAGTAACAAAACAAATTAAACGTGGTGTGCAACATGAAAATAAAAACGGTACCTGCCAAAACTACAAACCTATACTGCTATGCCTGAGTGGTCAAGCTAGTTCAGGGAAAACATTCTTAATCAAACTCATCAGCAAGTTCCTCCAACAATTGACAAACAACAAGCTGTCTGCTGTTGTAACTGCCCCCACAGGTTTAGCTGCCTACAACATAGGCGTTGTCACTTTACACCGATTCTACTCCCTCCAGTGGAACACCAAAACAAATGAGACTATTACAAACTTTCTACAGAAGCTTCAATGGAACTACGCAGAGTTTTGAAAGAAATGAAAATGCTACTAAAACATGAGGTGAGCATGGTCTCCAACCTAATGTTGCCTTTGATTCACCTCAGATTACAAGAGGTACTCAAAACAGACTACGAAGAGCTCTTTGGTGGAAACAAGTATTAGAGTTGGTATACTATCTCAAGAAGCACAATCAATATTAAAACCAGGCACATCCATGCACTCTATGGCCATAACTCATGTGCTATTGATGTCATGGAACAATTAGCACAAAAAAATGTCAATTGAATGTCCTTGATGCCAACTCTTGCAAGCTGTTCAAAATTCAATGAAACAGTGTTGAAAAAATAAATGCAATGAATAATTGAAATTTGCTCCACAGATAAATTGGACATAAATGATATGACACTACCCAAGCCACAACAAAACTCTATCTCCAACACAGCTGGTTTAGAGAAAATATTACAATTATCTTTAAACTGTAGAGTAATGCTTAAATGTAACCTTGACGTGGAGCAAGGACTAGTTAATGGAGCACTTGGTACAGCTGTTGGCTTTCAAACATACCCACGTGACAACAACATTCAGTTTGTCAATATTCTCTTTGACAAACTATCAGAAGTTTAAAGGATAGGACGCTCAACAGCCTGCTTCCTTCTTTTCAAATACATGTATGTACGCAGAGAACAATTTTCACTAACTCTAGCATGCGCAGTTACCATTCACAAATCAGAAGGTCTTACCCTAGATAAAGCATTCATAGATATTGGTAGCACAGTCTTTAAAGAAGGCTTGAGCTATGTAGCACTATAACACTTATGTACACTTGACGGGCTATTTCTAATCAACTTTGATGCAAGTAAAGTAAATGCTGATATTCCTTGCATTCTAGAATACAATAGACTGCGTTCACTCTACACCCCCCATCTAAAAACCTATCCTGATCCGCAAAAAGCTAATCTTTGTAAAAGAAAACTACTTCAAACTGAAACGATACAGGATCTCACTGCAATTCCTCCAAAGAAAATAAAAGAAGCTTATACTTCATCAAGTACCACAACCAAAGAAGAATCTACTGCTCAAAGCAACACATACTCCGAACAAATTACTTCAACACAGAACTGTCAGGTTCATTCAAATTTTCAATAAATACAACTGGTGTGAATTGCTTCGCAAATGTAGCAATAAATATTCTATTCCAATTGCAACCAATTATTGACAACATTTACTTACACAGTACAGACCAATTGTGTTTGGAAATGTTAGTCCTTCATAGAAATGCAACCAACAATCCTGACAACACTTACAGTGTTCATGGAATAAGACAAGAATTGGACTACTCTGCTGGAATGGTCAAATTCACTATAAACTCACAAGAAGATCCACAAGAATTTCTAATGTACTTACTACAAGTAATGGAAAACAAAAACATACCTATAAATGAAATCTTCCAGATTTCATACATGTGGAAACATATATGCACTCTCTGCAGCCGTGTGGCACAGGAAAAGGTCCCTAATGAATGCTTCGTGTATGTATTCAAACCTAACTGTGAATCCATTCCATTGCAGCAACTTGTACAAAATGCAAACCATGGCAGATTATATACTACCTGCAATTCAGATAATCGCTCCACCTTACAAATACAGAAACATAGTAAATACGTAATAGTAATGCTTTTACGTTACAATGCAGATGGTACCAAAAACAACTGTAATCTGACTGGATTCACACATGGTCAAGTATCACTTGGTAAGAAAACCTTCACAACAATACGTATAATCTACCATGGAGGAGCCACAACCAATGCAGGTCACTACACTACATATAGAAAAAAGAATTGTGGATGGTTCGAATGATACTACTATTACTGTAAAACAGAGATTACCAGCAAATCTTGTGAACTCGTACTAAATATTCTTAAATCCAAAATTTAAAACGTAATCTGTGTATGAACATAAGCAAAACTTCATCTTCAAAACTATGCACAGTTAGAATACGCCAACATGTATCTAACTGCCCCAGGATTCTGCAAAAAGGAACCAGATAAATAAATACCACTAAAATGTAACAAGAAATAAACAGTTAGAATATGCCAACAGGTATCTAACTGCCCCAAGATTCTGCAACAAGCAAACAGATAAATAAATACCACTAAAATCAAACAAGAAATATAGAGTTAGAATACACCAATAGGTAACAACCCAACAGATAGATGAATAGCATAAAATTAGAAAGAAACAATTAGAATACACCAACAGGTATCTAACTGCCCCAAAAATCTGCAACAAGACAACAGATCGACAATTAGCAAGAAACAAGAAATAAACACTAAAACAATGAAAGAAATATATTGTACCACAGCATAGAATGTTTTTTTCCGCAGACCCAATGATTTAAAAACAAACACAGAAGCTGAGCAAATTGTGCAGTACACTTGTTTGAACTATAGTACTTCTAAAGTACTAAATATGAGGATAAGAAAATACAGAAATGTCTATTATGCAATGGAATAACTCATTATGAACTACTTACACTAAGATATGATTTTTTCTTTAATCACAGAGATCGAAAAAGAATGTCTGGTCCAATTACACATGTCATGAAAAAACTACTTACAACCACAAAAAGTCAACCAGTAAGTGTATATAAATGGACTCACAAACACTGCTGCATAACATACCCATTCAAGCAAACATCTAACCATACACTACTATCCAAAATGTTTACTTCCAAAATGTTTACTTCCACAGCAACACACTCCCCGAAATTACATTTTTCCTCTGTTCACCGCCGCGCTGTCCACGATCCAAGATGGCGGGCGCATCGAAACAATGTGGCGCACCTCATACCTCACCCAGCCAATCTGCGAACACGTCACTTGTCCACGGACATGACCCAAGACTATTAACCAATCGGTGTCCTGTCCACGGAGTGAACAGGGAAATGTGTCTGTGTGTCTGCGTATCACTAATTTTTTTAGACCTACTTTTTGGTAATTTTCAGAAAGAATTACTGGACAGATTTCCACCAAATGTACAAAAGCACACTTTCGGGACTAAGCCGCTGCCGTAAATCTGTCCAGCGGTTTGAGCTTTAGGCATGAGCAAAGTTCACATTCACACTATGGGAAAAAAGAAATTTTGGGTCCTCCCTATAACTTTTCCCCCCCTGGACCAAACCTCACCAAACTTTGCAAAATAATTCAGAGTGGGGCATATACATTTTTTGCAAATGCTGGTAAGAATTCGTCCAGGAGGAGCAAAGTTATAAGCCTCCGAAAAAGTGCTCTTCATATGAAATGAGCAACTTAACCATAACTACATGGCCGCTACTGCAGCCATGTAATATGTATGTATATATCATATTTATCAAATGTTTTACCAAATACCTTTATATATGTTCTCTTCTTTCTTCCATACTCTGAAACAAAATGAAATGTATTTCATAACAAAACAAAAACAAAATGATGTATTTTGTTTTCATCATAATGCTACTAAGTGAATACTGATTATATTCCTAGCACACAACCAATAACAGGTTGTATTCATTAATCATGCTATAGAGGAAAAATACTCTCATTGGAGACAAACAAACCTCTAATCAGTTATTTTAAATATTTAAAAATAATTATATATTCATATACACACTATACACTGTCTCACTTTCTACAAGTATATCTATATAATAACATGTAAACATAAAAATTGAAACAATTTTATAAAATAAACATTGGATCAAAAAACACCCTTCACAAAATAACACTTTCAAAACGTAAGAACTGCTACAGTGCATTATGGGAAATATATGCAGTATTATCACCTCGACTATACTAACCATTTAGGTAACTATGAACTTAGTTTTACATCAGCAAATTCTAAAAAGAATTGCCCACAATGCGAATAGTTTTTACACTGATAAAGGCATGTCATTACAATGCACATTTGTTACAATACTGTACAATTTTTTTTTAATTACATGATGACAAATGTACAGATTACTTTATGCATCCTTCATCAGGAAACCAAGACACGTAATCTGTCTTTAGTTTTACAAATTAATCAATTAAGACATGACAATCGTATAACATTAGTTTGAGTATTAATCTTTTTAAAGTATAGTTATACCTATATTTCAAATAATAGGTAGACTATACCTACTTTTGTGTTTAAACATATTAACACTTAGCAAAAACTACACCAATAACACATTTCATTTCCATATATTTTAAAACATCTGTGTGTACTTTGCTTGGCCACCTAAAGATAAGAGAAGATCATAATGACATTCCATAATGTACACATTATATTTAAACATTTTAAAAATTAGGAATTGTTATTTAAACTTCTATTGGCACCGATTGTTGTATGCAGTGTGGAATACTTTTTTATTATATCAAAATTAATTGTAAGTTATACAAATTATATCTACATTGTTATTTCAAAATATCTTTTATAATTTGGCGTGCATCCTTTTCCTGGCCACCTTCACACCTAAGAAGCTAATGGCAATTTTCTTAAACCTACCATACAAAACAAAAAAAAACATCCATGGTTTAATGACTGAATAGATTTTAATACTTCTCTGAAAACGTCCACACTGCAGATGGAACATGTTTAAACATTTAACAAACTAACCCTTTGAGTAAGGTGTTTTATTTTGTATTTCAATTAGAATACTTTTATAAAAGCTTTGTGTGCATACTTATTTTCACCACCTATACACATGATAAGTAAACACAGTATATGTAGATTCTTCCCTAAAACTCATTATTAGTGGTTACATCGCATTTATTTTACAAACATTGTACTGTATGGTTTTTGCACTGATAACCTACTCTTTTCTTGTTTCACATGCAAAGTGTGATGGCCTTCTACACTCCCTCGCACTCAAAGTAATGTACAGGGAACCATTTATATAACCTACCACTTTTAGGGAACACTTGTGCATATTTAAAAATACTGTGTTTTACACAATAAAATATAAGTAGGAGATTGCAGATTCTCTTCTAATTCATCTTTAAAATACATCCTAGTCACAATCCATCTTCTACTTTACATAAAACACTAATTTACCTGTTCTTCAATTTCAGCCTTTTGTTTTGCATGTTTGTATTCACAAACAATCTACAACATATATTTAAAAACAATTGTTCGGACAACATTAAGTAAGTATTCTTTAAACCCTTCGGCAATCTTGCTTGGTGTGTGACTATAGAGTCATCACAAACACGCCAATCTACTTTTGTATGGACCCATGTTGTGAAATGTCCACATTCAATGGATGCCCCCTTATGAAAAATAATTGCACACGTTTAAAAAGTTTTATTACTAATAGAAACCTGACCAATTTTAAAAGTCATTATTGATGTGTTCATTTTCCTACCATCTACACTGTAGCTTTGAAATGTAGTCAATACATATTTTTTAAAAACTAGATGTTGCCGTGTTATTTGTAAATTACAACCACAGTCACTGCATTGCATGTCATGGAATGCTTCAGTTACAATATCAGAAAAATGTACACTTTTCAGATCAGCAATAGGCACATATACTACTCTTTCACAAACATGCTGAGTAGAGTAATCTTTCCTACATTGTGGACATATATGATTCCACTGATATCTAATTCCTACATACCTATCTACACTAACAGTTTCCTGCACTAAATAAATGAAGACAATCACAATGCTTGACTATCTTCCTAGGTATTTTGAGGACATTGTTGATTTCCACTTGCTACAGCTACTACATTTCAGATTTACATTGCCGAAAGTATACTGTGTGGTTTTTCATCTACAGCTATTTTAACAAATGAAAGTTCTACACATACCTGCTTCTCTGTGTGGAAGCTATTTCTTGCATCACATGAGTCATTTGAAACAACGTACACAAAGCTGCTTACCAAAGCAGCCTATTCCTGTTTCATTACTAAATCTGCAATGCAATTATGTTATAGTTGAACAACTCTCCAACTCCATTAAAGTCCATTGTTTTTTAGTGTTACAGGGACTGATTTAATTTGAATGCACTTTATCTGACTCCTTATGTTTCCTGGACAAGTGCTTCTCAGGCACAGGTATAATGTTCAGGTGAGGAGCATACATTACATGCAACCTATTATATTCTTCAATGCAAGAAATGTCAGCTGTCACTTTTCTTTCATCATAGTTTATTAAAAATAAACCTTCTATATTTTCCACAAATGTCAAAGCTACATATAACATTCCTTCTTTAAACACTGTATAACCAATGTTAATAAGTCCTGCTTCTAAAGTCAACCCTTGTGATTTATGAATAGTTATTGCATAATCAGAGCACAATGGAAACTGCGCTCTTTTCACAAAGCTATCCTTAAAAACATGAAACGTGCAGAGATCCGACAAATCAAATGGCTTCCTTCTATACGATCAAACTTTACTTCAACATGTTCAATATTTGTAAAGTGAGAAAAAGTGTGAACTGCTCCATTGACCTGACCAATTCCTACATTCAAGTTTCTCTTTAACATTACTTGTGTATTTATACACAGTTTTAAAACTGCTTCTGGACCTACTTGTTTTAGAAATTGAATTCTCTCTTATCCAACTGTAAAGGCATAACATGACCATCTAAAACATCAGACTATTTTATCTCCACAATATTTCGTTTCTCTGACAGTAGCATTGTAGAATTAAACTTGTTACACTCTGCAAGCGTGCACATCAAAGCAACACAATCAATGTTTATTTCCTTAAAAGTCAACATGACATCAGGCAGACTGCAATTTGCATGAAAAATGTTAGAAATCAGCCTTCCCGTTAAGATTGCTTTCACGTTCTCCACAAGAACAGATAAATGAATCTCATTAATCTGTGCAGATTGCCTCATATAAATGGTACGTTCTTGGAAGTAAAAACAATTCCAAAGGTTAAAATCACAATTTCTACCAAGGAGCTCGGTAAGTGTCTTTAGGCATTAGCGCCTGAATCTTTGCCCAATTGTTGCCTAAATTGTTGCCTCCCGTGTCGAAGTAGCTGGCCCCTCGCTCTCCTTCTCTCCCCGCACCCACTTCCTGATCCAACTCCCCTGCCTCCCGACCCACCCACCACCCCTCCTATTTGTTAATCCACTTTCTCTGCCGAGCCTACTACCTTGCGTGCCCCCGCCGGCTCCATTTCTACCAAGGAGCTTGGTAAGTGTCTTTAGGCATTGGCGCCTGAATCTTTGCCCAATTGTTGCCTAAATTGTTGCCTCCCGTGTCGGAGTAGCTGGCCCCTCGCTCTCCTTCTCTCCCCGCACCTACTTCCTGATCCAACTCCCCTGCCTCCCGACCCACCCACCACCCCTCCTATTTGTTAATCCACTTTCTCTGCCGAGCCTACTACCTTGCGTGCCCCCGCCGGCTCCATTTCTACCAAGGAGCTTGGTAAGTGTCTTTAGGCATTAGCGCCTGAATCTTTGCCTGATTGTTGCCTAAATTGTTGCCTCCTGTGTCGGAGTAGCTGGCCCCTCGCTCTCCTTCCCTCCCCGCACCCGCTACCTGATCCAACTCCCTCCCGCCTCCCAACCGGCCCACCATCCCTCCTATTGGTTAATCCACTTTCTCCACCGAGCCTACTGACTTGTGTGCCCCCGCCGGCTCCATTTCTACCAAGGAGCTTGGTAAGTGTCTTTAGGCATTAGCGCCTGAATCTTTGCCCGATTGTTGCCTAAATTGTTGCCTCCCATGTCGGAGTAGCTGGCCCCTCGCTCTCCTTCCCTCCACACACACACTTCCTGATCCAACTCCCTCCCGCCTCCCGACCTGCCGGCCGCCCCTACTATTGGTTAATCCACTTTCTCCGCCGAGCCTACTGACTCGAGTGCCCCCGCGGGCTCCATTTCTGCCAAGGAGCTCGGTAAGTGTCTTTAGGCATTAACGCCTGAATCTTTGCCCGATTGTTGCCTAAATTGTTGCCTCCCATGTCGGAGTATCTGGCCCCTCGCTCTCCTTCCTTCCCAGCACCCGCTTCCTGATCCAACTCCCTCCTGCCTCCCGAAAAGCCCACTGCCCCTCCTATTGGTTAATTCACTTTCTCTGCCGTAGCCTACTGACTTGCGTGCCCCCCCCCGGCTCCATTTCTACCAAGGAGCTTGGTAAGTGTCTTTAGGCATTAGCGCCTGAATCATTGCCCGATTGTTGCCTAAATTGTTGCCTCCCGTGTCGAAGTAGCTGGCCCCTCGTTCTCCTTCCCTCCCAACTCCCGCTTCCTGATCCAACTCCCTCCTGCCTCCTGACCCACCCACCGCCTCTCCAATTGGCTCCTCATACCGTCTTACTCAGACCATTACCAACCCTCCCCAGGGCAGCCCTCTGCCCGTGCAGAGTTACTTCTCGCCATACTACCCTACCACTCAACCTAGAAACTAAACCATTGTAAAATCTTCATACTGTGTTAGCACTAAATTTAGAAGTTTGCACTTACAAACATGGTGGTGGTATAGTTGCATTCATAAAACGTGAAATTAACCGTTGAAGTGTGAATCTAGAAGTGTGCCTTGTAGCATCCCCTGGTTGTCTTTAGAAGTGTGCCTAATATCCTCTCTGTGCAAAGTTAGAAGGTGCCTAATAGCACCCCCTAGTTGACTTTCAAGTGTGCCTAATATCCTCCCTGTGCAAAGTTGAATTAAGACGGTGCCTAGTTGCGTCCCCTGGTTGTTTTTAGAAGTGTGCCCTGTGCAAAGTTGAATTTAGAAGTGTGGCTAACATCCTCTCTGTGCAAAGTTGAATTTAGAAGTGTGCCTAATATCCTCTCTGTGCAAAGTTGAATTTAGAAGTGTGCCCAATATCCTCTCTGTGCAAAGTTGTATTTAGAAGTATGCCTAATATCCTCTGTGCAAAGTTGAATTTAGAAGTGTGCCCAATATCCTCTCTGTGCAAAATTGAACCTAGATGGAGCCTAGTAGCATTCCCTAGGTGACCATAGAAGTGTGCTTATTATCCTTTCTGTGAAATGTTGAATTTGGAAGTGTGCCTAATATCCTCCCTGTGAAAAGTTACATTTAGAAGTGTGCCTAGTAGCGTGCCCTGGTTGCCTTTAGAAGTGTGCTTAATATCCCCTCTGTGCAAAGTAGAATTTAGAAGTGTACCCAATATCCTCCCTGTGCAAGTTTCAACTTAGAAGGAGCCTAGCATTCGTACCCTAGTTGACCTTAGAAGTGTGCTTAATATCCTGTCTGTGAAAAGTAGAATCTAGAAGTGTGCCTAATATCCTCTCTGTGCAAAATCACCTTTAGAAGTTGAATTTAGAAGTAGCCTAGTAGCTTTCCCTAGTTGACCTTTCGAAGTGTGCTTAACATACTGTCTGGGGAAAGTTGAATTTAGAAGTGTGCCAAATATCCTTCTGGGCAAAACTGAATTTAAAAGTGTGCCCAATATCCTCTCTGTTCAAACTTGAATTTAGAAGGAGCCTAGTAGCATCCCCTAGTTGACCTTAAGAAGTGTGCTTAATATCCTGTAGTGGAATGTGGAATGTTGAATGTAGAAGTGTGCCTAATACCCTCCCTGTGCAGAGTTACACCTAGAAGTGTGCCTAGTAGTGTGCATAACCTATTAGCGTCCCCTGGTTTCCTTTAGAAGTGTCCCTAATATCCTCTCTGTCCAAAGCTGAATTTAGAAGCGTGCATAATATCCTCTCTGTGCAAAGTTGAATTTAGAAGCGTGCATAATACCCTCTCTATACAGAGTTGAATTGAGAAGGTGCCAGGTAGCATCGCTTAGTTGACTGTAGAAGTTGGCATAATATCCTCGCCATGCAAAGTTGATTTTAGAAGTGTGCCTAATGTCCTCTCTTTGCAAAGTTGAATTAGAAGGTGCCTAGTTGCGTCCCCTGGTTGTCTTTAGAACCGTGCCTAATATCCTCTCTGTGCAAAGTTGAATTTAGAACTGTGCCCAATATCCTTCCTACGCAAAGTTACATTTAGAGGTGTGCCTAGTAGCATCCCCTGGTTGTCATTAGAAGTGTGTCTAATAGCCTCTCTGCGCAAAGTTACAGTTAGAAGTGTCCCTAATATCCTCTCTATGCAAAGTTGAATTTAGAAGGTGCAAATCCGTAATTACAAGTGTGTCCGGCTTCCTCCCTGTGCAAAACCATAGCTAGAAGCATGTCTGACTTCCTCTCTTTAAAAAATCGACTTTAGAAGCGTACCTAATATCCTCTCTGTGCAAAGTCGAACTTAGAAATGTGCCTAATAGTGTGCCCTTGTTGAATTCAAAAGTGTGCCTAATATCCTCTCTGCGGAAAGTTGAAGCTAGAAATATGCCTAAGACCCTATCTGTGCAAAGCCAAACTCAGAGGTGTGCCTAATATCCTCTCTTGCGAACTTAAATTTGGTGCCTATTAGTGTGCCCTGGTTGAATGTACAAGTGTACCTAATAATGTGCCTTGGCTGATTTAAATTCTGTGCCTAATATCCTCCTGCCCTGGTTAAATTTATAAGTGGACCTAAAAACGTGCCTTGGCTGACTTTAATTCTGTACCTAATATCATCCCTATCCAAAGTTGAATTTAAAAGGGTCCCTAATATCCTCTCTGTGCAAACTTGAAAGGGTCGGCTAACACCAACTCTGTGTCCCTAATACATATAATTCTGTGCCTTGCCCGATCTCAGACGTGTACCCATCTCGGTGCATAGCTGACTTTAGGAGTGTATATAACAACATCACCTTGGCATAGCGGAATTAGACAGTGTCCCTAAGAGCGTCACTGTACCAAAGCCTTGAAAGTCTGTTCTATAGCGTATGTGTGTCATAACTGCTCCTAAATTCCACCTACAAGAAGTACCTGAAAACAATATCTGTGGTGCTGTTACACTCGAAACACTTCCTAAGAGCATACCTGTATCCCAGCTTTGCAACTTAGTACTTTAAAAACTAGTATATGTGAATAATTTCACCCTGCTTAGTTTAACCTATAAACCTTGAATAAACTCAGTTTGTTTGTTTGTTTGTTTGTTTATTTATTTAGTATAGCGCGCAAAACCCAGAGGTAACAGGGCGCAACAGAGGTCAGGAAGATAGGATTACATAAAAACTTGGTTACAGAATAAGATAGGCATGAGAAAAAGAGCATTACATTTACAGTTACATTGTGTGGGATGTGCATATATACATATAATTGAGCGAAAGCTTACAAATTTACATAATTAGTGCTGTGCATAGGGGCAGTTCGGTTGCATTTACATATTTACATATTTAAGGCTGTGCATGGTAGTCAGGTTATAGCACTGGCATGATCAGATTAGATGGCAGGGTTAGTCGTGAGGATCATTGGCCCGCAGCCAAGTGAGGGTGTTTCGCCTGAAGCTATAGTAGGATTGGTCTGTCCTAATGTAGAGTGGGAGGGCGTTCCAGTGTTGGGCTGCTAAGACAGGGAAGCTGCTGCCGCCGGTTTTCTTTTGTCTGAAATTGGGTACCTGCAGGCAGTAGGAATTAATCGATCTGGTGGGGCGGGTGGACGTTTTTTTCTTTATTCTGGATGCGAGATAGGGGGGGGCTGCGTTGTTTAAACATTTGTAGGTGAGTGATGCCGTTTTGAGGGAGATGCGGTCGTGGATTTTAAGCCATTTGTGTTCTCTCCTTTTGTTGGAGATGTGTTCCTTGGAGGGTAGGTTGAGGGCTGTTCTGAGAGCGTTGTTTTGTAGTGTCTGTAGTTTGTTGGTTATGCATTTGTTGGCTCCTAGGTACATGGCGTTGCAATAGTCCAGTTTGGATAGTATTAGGGCGTTGGCTATGATGATGCAGCTAGCTTGGGTGAGGAAGGCTCTACTTGCCCTAATTAGCTTGCATGTGTAGGCGGTGGAGGATGCTAGTGAGATAACTTGTTTTTTTAGTGACATGGTTGCATCAAGGTGAAAGCCTAGTGTTTTCACTGTTTTGGCCACTGTGATGGTGTTGCCATCAATGTTGAAGGCCTTATAGTTGGAACTGAGTTTTTTGAGATTGGTATTGGATCCGAGGAGCAGGATTTCGGTTTTCTCATCATTTAGACATAGACCGTGTGTGGCCATCCATGCCTGAATGATGAGATATATTTTGTTTACCAAGGCCGTATCTGAAGCGTAGTTGCCTGAAAGGGGTATGAGGATCTGGGTGTCATCTGCATAATTGGTATATGAGACACCCAGTCTGTCCAACTTGTCAAATAGGGGCTTGGTAAAGATATTGTAGAGGGTGGGAGAGACGCAGGAGCCTTGGGGCACCCCACAGGTTATTTTAATGGGGTCTGCTGAGGCTAGGGTGGAGAAGACCCTCATAGTTCGGTTGTCCAAGAATGATTGGATCCAGGCTATGGCCTCTTTCGAGAAGTGGGCTGCTGAGGCCAGGTGTTCGCACAGGACTGCGTGATCTACCAGGTCAAATGCTGCCGACAGATCGAGGAGTAGTAACATGGCAGTGTTCCCTTTGTCGTTAATCTCATTGATCTGGGTTTTAAGATCGATTAAGGCTGTTTCGGTGCCGTGCTTCGGTCTGAAGCCTGATTGGTGGGTGCCTAGTAGTTTGTGAGTTTCAAGATATTGCTGAATCTGCAGGTATGCTACTCTATCTATTATCTTTAACAGGAATGGCACCGTGGTGATGGGCCTGTAATTGGTGGGAATAGCGGGGTCTAGGGTTTGCTTCTTGAGGAGAGGCAGGACCCAAGATTCTTTGAGGTTACTTGGTATGGTGTTGGAGGAGAAGGATGCGTTGATCAGCTTGGTTATAAAGGGGGCTAGATCCCTAGCAGCATCCTTGATTATCTGGGGAGGGCAGTTGTCGCCTTTGCAGTTAGATGGTTTAAGTGAGGCTATAACTTTTTCTGTTTCTGGGATAGATATTTTGGTAAATCTGAAGAGATTCTGGCCTGGACGGTTGGCTGTTTTGTCGTGGTTGCTGGGAGATGCTTCATTGGTGGTGAGAGAGTCTTTTTTCAGAGCGATTTTGGTTTGGAGAGTTTTGATTTTATTAGTTAGGGCGTTTTGGACGCTGGTGCACCATACTTTATCTTTAATTATATTGTCTGGTGGGGGTATAGGGGATTCTAGTTCCCTTAGTATAGCAAATAGTTCTCTGGTGTTGGAGCTCGATTTTTCGATTCTTTCATTGAATAGTTTCTTTTTGGTGAGTAGAATTTCTTTTTTGTAGTTGTTTGCATAAAGTTTGAGTTGTGATTTGTTCTCTTCTGTAGGGGAGTTGCGCCATTGGCTTTCAAGTTTTCTTTTGTGCAGTCTAAGTTTTTCAGATGTGGGGTGAACCAGGTGTTCAGGTGGGCTTGCTGTTTGCTTTTTTGCAGTTTTAGAGGGGCAATGATGTCTAGTCCTTTTTTTATGGTATTGTTATAGTTTTCTACTAGGCGTTCTGGTTTTAGATTATCGGGGAGAGCATTGAGGGTTGGCAGTAGTAGTGGTAGGAGGTTGTCAGGGGTTATGTTTTTTTTTGCTCTAGTGGGTAGTGGTGGTGCCATGATTTTTCTTTTGTTGACTTCTTTATTGAGAGATAAGGTGAAGTCAATGAGGTGATGGTCTGTCCAGTGCTGGGGAGTGGTTTTGGTGATGACGGTGTCGCAGTTTAGAGTGGCGATCCAGTCCAAGGTCCTACCTTTATTATGGGTGGGGGTGAGCACTCTTTGGATTAGGCCGTGTTCATCTAGCATGTTGGCTATAGCTTGTGCTGATTTGTCGTCAGGGTCGTTTAGTCCTAGATTCAAGTCGCCTAGCAATAATATTTGGGTGGTGTCTTTTATGTTGTTGGCTAGGAGGCTGGATAGGTCTGCTTCGAATGAGCCAATGGGGCCGGGTGGCCTATATATTAGAAGGATGGTTAAGGTGCGACAGTTGGAGATGGGTAGTTTGGCTACTAGGAGTTCGCAGGATTTGAGAGGTGCTTGAGGCAGTGGTCTTAGCTCGAGGTTTGTTTTAGCTATGATGGCTAGGCCGCCTCCTCTGTTGTTGGGCCTGTCCATTCTGA
The DNA here is from genome assembly GCF_040938575.1 of Ambystoma mexicanum. Lineage (NCBI taxonomy): Eukaryota > Metazoa > Chordata > Amphibia > Caudata > Ambystomatidae > Ambystoma > Ambystoma mexicanum. The sequence continues at coordinate 836,966,781 of NC_090936.1, forward strand.
TTATTTGGTAATTTTCTGGAATGGCTATTGAGAGTGCTGGGCCTGCTGCTTCGTGCAGCCATGATTCAGTGATAGCTAGAAGGTCGAGGTTGTTTGAGGATAAGGTGTCTGCTATTTCTGTGGCGTGGGCCATTATCGATCTGGCGTTGATCAAAGCTCCGGATATAGTGGTAGTGTTGGGTGTATCCTGGATTGTTATAGGGATGAGTTTGGTTTGGGTGGAGTTGTAGCAGGGTGTGATGTGGCTCGGGTGGATTTTGGTGTGTTGCAGGGTGGGTCTCTTGTTGTGGTAGATGGGCTCGTAGAGACGGGGTAGTCTGGCTCGTAGTCTAGTGTTTCTTTCTAGGGTTGGACAGGGTGCATTTTCTGCAGGGTACATGGTTATGGTGGCAATGAAGATGGTAAGGTGTAATATATGTACAGTAGGGTGGCTGTTTGGCTCTTGCTGAGGTACATTGTACGGTTTGGCATGTGTAAATAGACAGGGGGTTTACCTGAGTTCGCAACTCAGGCTAAGAAAGGCATGTGTAAATAGATGCAAGTAGGCAAGGGGTTCACCTAAGAACAGTAATCACATTCGGGCTAAAGGTGGCATGTGCAAGTAGATGCAAGTAGGCAAGGGGTTCACCTAAGAACAGTAATCACATTTAGGCTAAAAATGGCATGTGCAAGTAGATGCAAGTAGGCAAGGGGTTCACCTAAGATCAGTAATCACATTTAGGCTAAAGGTGGCATGTGCAAGTAGATGCAAGTAGGCAAGTAGTTCACCTAAGAACAGTAATCACATTTAGGCTAAAAATGACATGTGCAAGTAGATGCAAGTAGGCAAGTAGTTCACCTAAGAACAGTAATCACATTTAGGCTAAAAATGACATGTGCAAGTAGATGCAAGTAGGCAAGGGGTTCACCTAAGAACAGTAATCACATTTAGGCTAAAAATGGCATGTGCAAGTAGATGCAAGTAGGCAAGGGGTTCACCTAAGAACAGTATTCACATTTAGGCTAAAAATGGCATGTGCAAGTAGATGCAAGTAGGCAAGGGGTTCACCTAAGAACAGTAATCACATTTAGGCTAAAAATGGCATGTGCAAGTAGATGCAAGTAGGCAAGGGGTTCACCTAAGAACAGTAATCACATTTAGGCTAAAAATGGCATGTGCAAGTAGATGCAAGTAGGCAAGGGGTTCACCTAAGAAAAGTAATCACATTTAGGCTAAAAATGGCATGTGCAAGTAGATGCAAGTAGGCAAGGGGTTCACCTAAGAACAGTAATCACATTTAGGCTAAAAATGGCATGTGCAAGTAGATGCAAGTAGGCAGGGGGTTCACCTAAATTCGGTAATCACATTTGGGCTAGAAATGGCTACAGACATATAGATAACTCTGCAAGTTGGACCAGTTAGTAGAAAAAGACTACCACATGGTCGGGGGGGCGCATGATACCAAGAAGGATCTGTGGTGTTGAGGGCATTGCTGTGTATGAGTAAACATGTATTCGTGTCTACTGTACTTGCTTCTTGAGTACTATAGAATGATAGCTGTTCAGTAAGTGAGAGAGCTCCAATCACACATTAAGAAATGCGTACAATTTGTTTAACGTTAGAAAATCTCAGAATTTGCGCAGCTGGTGATTGTTACCGCTTTTGTTGTTAGAAAATCAACAATTACAAATGTAGGTGTATCGCTTCAGTTATTTCTTAAAAGAACTTAGCCGTCTTATGTAGTTAAGCATTACTCACCAAAACAGTTCAGTTAAGCTGATAGGTATCATGGTGCTGTACATGGCCAATGTACCATACATGTTTAGAATCAGTATAATGCGGCTGAGGGCGTCTCCAACTTCTGATAGTGAGAGATCCTGGAGTTGAAAGGGCAGAGATCCTGGCCCCTGGCTCCTACGGCTCCGAACAGGCACCCAACAGGCCTTAGAGTGGCCTTGGAGCTGGCCGCCGGCGTGATCCGCCTGCCGGCGGTTACCGCTGATGTAAATGAGGCTCAGCCTCGGTTTCAGGCCGCGCTGCGCCCGGCATGGGCGAGTCAGGCGCCGTGTGGGGACAGGGTCAGGCAGGCCCTGTCCTGTTCCCCGCCTGTCGCGTGGTTCCTCTGCTGGGCTGGGGGTGCTGGGGGGGCTCCTGCCCTCGCCCCACGATGAGGAAGAGTGGAGTGAGGGGGTTAGCAGGCACCCAACAGGCCTTAGAGTGGCCTTGGAGCTGGCCGCCGGCGTGATCCGCCTGCCGGCGGTTACCGCTGATGTAAATGAGGCTCAGCCTCGGTTTCAGGCCGCGCTGCGCCCGGCATGGGCGAGTCAGGCGCCGTGTGGGGACAGGGTCAGGCAGGCCCTGTCCTGTTCCCCGCTTGTCGCATGGTTCCTCTGCTGGGCTGGGGGTGCTGGGGGGGCTCCTGCCCTCGCCCCACGATGAGGAAGAGTGGAGTGAGGGGGTTAGCAGGCACCCAACAGGCCTTAGAGTGGCCTTGGAGCTGGCCGCCGGCGTGATCCGCCTGCCGGCGGTTACCGCTGATGTAAATGAGGCTCAGCCTCGGTTTCAGGCCGCGCTGCGCCCGGCATGGGCGAGTCAGGTGCCGTGTGGGGACAGGGTCAGGCAGGCCCTGTCCTGTTCCCCGCTTGTCGCGTGTCAGTTCACCCAGTGGTACCACTTATCCTAACCATGAGTGCACCCATTCCACTAAGGTGTACCGGAAAACACCACCAGGTACCACCACCCCTTTCCACCCAACCCTACCTCCTGTTCCCCCTCCCCAAATCAGCCCACCCTCCACCCCATCCCCCACCCATCCCCTTACCAAACACCAAGCCAGAGGTGCATGATGGCGTGCCATCCACCCTAAAACCACTACTCTTACGAACCCCCAATCAGCCTACCGCAATCATACACCCTCCCCTCACAAGCCTCCCAAATACACCCTGAACAGCAATCATGCTCCTGCGTTTCTCCTATAAACTCCCACCTCCATCCAGCCACGACCACACTCCTTCCCCTCCCTAAAAACGTCACGCCTAGGCCTAGCAAGAACGGAAGCCTCATCCCTCTACCCCTCCAACCCCCCTAACCTCTCGCACACACCACTTGCAACAAAGACACTAAAGAGGAAACGTACCTGGTCCACTCAATCTCTCAGCACGCATCCCCTCCCCTGTCTCAACCCACCACCTCATTCCCCCTTCAGCACCCTCACCCCGCGCCTCACCCAGCTTGAAACGCCTCTCCCTCGATTTCTCACCAACCAGTGCTGAAACTCTTAACCCAACACACCCCACCTTCAAATCCCCAGACAACCGCAACATCCCAACACACACATTCATCCACTCCCACCCAACACCCACCAACTTCTCCGTCTGCCCACTCTTCCCATCGACCATCAACCACCCCGCCCCTCTTGCTCTCCTCTCTCCACCCTCTATCCCCCTTTCGTCCATCACTGCAGCTCCGACATCAACCTCTTCTACCGAAGTGAACTGCATTCTATTTAATGCCCGATCTGTAGCAAAAAACAGACACAGCATCTATGACCTCCCAGCCTGTGACAAACCAGACCTGGTCTTCATCAGCGAAACCTGTTTCTCTGACAACTTCACCCTATTGCCAATGAAGCCTTCCCCCCGACTACTTCCTCATCCCACTTAACTGTCCTTCTAGAAGAGGAGGAATGGCATTCGCCTTCAAATCTCATTTCCACGCCTCAATCGACAACCAACCTTCCATCCATCCATTCCTGCAAATCCCTCCTAGTTAAACTATCACTTTCCCAGTCATTCTCCCACAGCTTCCTAATAATTTACAGACCCCCTGGCTATGACAGACAATTCTCAAACAACCTCTGCGACTCTATTGCCGCACTCCAACTAAACCATCCTAACCTCACCCTTCTGGGAGATTTCAACATATGGCTCGACATTCCCACCAACCCTATGACTCACTGTCTTGTTGACGGCCTAGACGCAATCAACCTCCAACCCCACATAAACGGCTCAACCCACCATAAAGGACACACTCTAGATGCCATCTACAGCTCCACAACCAGATACATCTAAACCCCCCAACCCCTATCATCTGGTCCGATTATTTCATTGTCTCATTCACCATTCGCTCTCCCAACACGCCTCCCGTATCCGAACCTGAACCTCTGACTATACGCAAATGCTGGTAGAAACTAATAATGCTTCCTGACCTAGCCGACGCACTCCTCCAGTCCCCCGCCTACCTGCCTACCCAATAATCAACTAAACCCCAACACCTTTGACTCTTGGCTCAACACCTCTCTGACGCGACTCACACCCACTTGCAAACCATCAGCCCGCCGTGGCCACTTTCCTATATGGTTCACACCTGAATTGAAGACCTGTAAACAAATGTACAAATACCTATAAAGCAAATGGTGGAAAGACAAAACTCTCCTGAGCAGATTCACCTTAGCCCGGCACCTCCATCAGTACAAGGCTAACATCTGAAAAGCAAATAAAGCCCATTACAACTTCCGAATTCTTCCACCACCGCACCGACCCCTTCTCAATTGCTGGGCAACTCACTCTCTCTCCACTTTTACACCACAGCCCTCGAAAGAACGAATGCTCTAACCAACAAACTCGCTCTCTTATACCCACCAGGCAACCCACTGTCTATACCAGCCATCCCACCGCCAGCGACCACTAGCCAACCAACGTTCAACTCCTTTAGTCCAATATCAGCTGACCAATTTCTCAAACTCCTCTCCGCTCGCAAACCTTCCGGCTCCCCGCTTGACCCTTGCCCGGCCACAACCCTTAAAGAAATGTTTGCATCTACCTGCGCAGGAGAACACGCAAGAACCATCATAAATGACTCTCTTGCTTCAGGAATTTTTCCCGAGCATTCAAAATTGTTCACATCAAACCTCTATTAAAAAAAACCTTCCCTCAATCCTCTTGAGCAAAAAAACTACCGCCCCATCTCAAACACAAGGTTCCTTGCCAAACTCATCAACCGAACCGCCTATGCCCAACTAAATGCCTTTGTCGAAGCCAACAATCTCCTAGACCCTGCTCAATCAGGTTTCAGAGCCCGACACGGAACTGAAACCACCCTAACCTTAATCTGGAATGACCTTAAAATCACGGCAGATGCCGTGGGATGCACTGCATTAATCCTTCTCGACCTATCAGCCGCCTTCGACACAATCAATCGCTCAATCCTCCTTGACCGGCTCCACTCTAGAGGAATTTGTGGAACCACTCTAAAATGGATAGCTTCGTTCATCAAAGATAGGTACCAAATAACGCTACTCTCCAACTATTCCTCCCAAACCCGACCAGTCGACATGGGAGTTCCACAAGGAGCATGCCTATCTGCCCCCCTGTTCAATCTCTATTTGATCACCCTCCCACCAATAAATCGCTCACACAACATCCTGTGTTACAAATACGCTGATGACACTCAACTTATTCTAAAACTCCTGAACTCAAAATCCAATTGCTGACCTGACCTCGCTTCCTGCCTCCTCGACATAGAGCTCTGGATGACCAAAAACCACCTCATGCAAAAACCCTCCAAAACCGAAATCATGGTATGTGGCAACTCTGAACTTCTTCCACACCCACTACCCTGGCCATCTGCCATCGGCAATTCACCGACTCCCTCTAAGCCAGTAAAAAACCTTGGATGCACCCTTGACTCTGACCTAACACTCTCGCGCCAAGTCAACAGCGTCTCAAAGTCCTGCCACTACCACCTTAAAACTCTTAGGCGTATCTTTCCATATCTCTCCTTTCCCAACAGACTGTCTGCGGTCCAATCAATTGTTATATCATGACTGGACTACGCTAACCCACTCTACCTCGGAATCCACGCCTACCAACTGAATAAACTACACAGAGCACAACATTCTGCAGCCAAACTGCTGCTAGCGCTCGGCCCGAGAGACCACATCTCCCCAGCCCTGAAAACTCCTTCAAAACCTTATGCATTTCTCACCGAGCACTGCATAAAATCGGACCTTAATATCTTCAAGACAAGTTAAAACCCTATCACCCTCCACGTACTCTGAGATCTAGCTCAGCCGGCCTCCAAGTCATACCTAAAACAAACTCAGTCAGGTTAGGCGGATAATCATTCTCAACCTTGGCCCCCATGCTGTGGAACGCACTCCCACCCCACATCCGCCTCACTGAAGATCTAATGTCTTTACGTAAATTACTGAAAACTTGGCTCTTCCCCTAAAACTAACCCTGTACTAAAACTAACTCAAACTGAATAACAGCATCGTACAACATCAAGATCCAAGCGAGAAATCGACAACTAATAACCGCTAATGTAAACTAAAAGGACAAACAAAATAAAATGAGGAAAATAGATCAATACAGTGAAATGGATAAAAGAATAAATCATATGAAAACAATAATTGCAGTTTACATTAATGAAATGGATGTAATGATTTCAATTGACAAATGAACAAAATGAACTAAATGAATAAAGAGAAGACAATGGAAAGATGAATACAGGAGACTGATGAGTAGACAGACAGATGACATGGAGTGCATGAGTGCATGCCATAAATTGAAAGTACAGAATAGGCTATAAAGTACATGAGACGGGTGTAGAACATGAAACAGATAGAGAGCACGGAACGGATCCAGTACGTATGGCAAGTGACATGGCCTGAACCGATAATGCATGAGGAATGAACAAAGTGAGTAGAGTGGACGAAACCGGTTTAATGGTTGAAGCGCGTGGAACGGATGAGTGCGCTGAGCGGATGAATGCGTTGAGCAGATGAGTGTGTAGATCGGATAAGTGTGTAGAACAGTTGAGTGTGTAGAGCGGATGAGTATGTAGAGCATAGAAGTATGTAGAGCGGACAAATGCGTAGAACGGAAGCGTGCTTAGAGCGGATTAATTCATAGAGTGGACTATTACATAGAGTGGACGAGTGTGTAGAGCAGATGACTGTATAGAGCGGATGAGCATGCAGAGCGGATGAGTGCTCTAAGAGCAGAAGAGTGGTAGACCTACAGGAGTGCATAGAGCAGTTGAATGTGTAGAGCGGGTGAATGTATACAGCAGATGAGTGTGTAGAGCGGACAAATGCGTTGAGCGGAAGGGTGCTTAGAGCGGTTGAATGCATAGAGCGGACGATTACATAGAGCGGACGAGTGGGTTGAGCAGATGACCGTTTAGAGTGCTGAACGTTTAGAGCGGATGAGTGCGTAGAGCGGATAAGTGTGTAGAGCGGACGAGTGTGTAGAGCGGGCGAGTGTGTAGGGCAGACGAGTGTGTAAGAGCGGACGAGTGTGTAAGAGCAGACGAGTGTGTAAGAGCTGAGATATACTTAAGTGCGGATGGGTGCATGGATGGATGGGTGTGCAGAGCAGACGATTGTGTGCAGGGCAGACGAGTGTGCAGAACGGACAAGTGTGCAGAGCGGATGAGCGTGCAGAGCGAACGAGCATGCAGAACGGACAAATGTGTAGTACGGGCAAGTGTGTAAGAACGGAGGAATGTGTAGAGCGGATGAATGCGTAAGAGCGGATGAGTGTGTAAGAGCGGAGTAGTGGGTAAGAGTGGAGGAGTGCCCAAACTTGATGAGTGCATAGAGCGGATGGGTGCGTAGAGCGGATGGGTGCATAGACCGAATCAGTGTGCAAATCGAGTGAGTGCGTAGAGCAGGTGAGAGCGTAGAGTGGGTGACTGCCTAGAGCAGATGAAGGGCATAGATCGGGCGAGTGAGTAGAGTCGGTGAGTGCGTAGAGCGGATAAATGCGTGAGTGATGAACAGGGAGCTAAGTGGATGGAATGGGTGATGTTTGTGGATAGAACAGGTGTCTTATATGCATGGAACGGGTGACATATGTGTATAGAACGGGTGACGTATGTAGATAGAACAGGTGAAATATGTGCATGGAACGGGTGAAGTATGTGGATGAAACGGATGAAGTATGCAGAAGGTACTGGTGTAATATGTGAAAGGTATGAGTGAAATATGTGGAGGGAGCGCATAAATCAACTTGGAATATACAGACCGGATGTGAGTACATGGAACAGATTAGAGTGCATGGAACTAATTCGAGAGCGTGGAACAAGTTGGAGTGCATGAAATGGATCGGAGTGCATGAAATGGTTCGGAGTGCATGAAACGGATTGGAATGCATGGAACGGATTGGAGTGCGTGGAACGGATTGGAGTGCGTGGAATGGATTGAAGTCCATAGAACAGATTGGAACGCATAGAATTACGTGACATACATGAAATGGCTTAGAGTGTACAGAATGTTTGGACGAGCATGTAAACCATCATATCACATCACCACGCTTACTCTCTTCTTTACACCACCACTCAACTAGAACACAGAGATACTATGACACCACTCGGTATAGCTGTTCTCATACCAACATCCGCCTCATACACCCCATCACTCTAACTAAACACTGCTGGTTACACACCCTCCAGTCAGGCGTTCTCGTCAGGCCTAACGCAGCCAGAACCGGTCTGGATAAACCTGCCAGAACGAACACATACTCCTGAACTCTCAACCACTGCACCTAATGCTAAGAAGCAGCTATTACACGAATGCCACACCAGCTGCACATATACGGTGCTCACACGCACCTCTGACGCTTCTCTACTCTTTCTACTGACGTGAACGGAAACGACAAGTGCCTGGAACAGTTATGTGCGTGGAGCGGATGAATGCGAGGAACGGTTGAGTGCATGGAACGATTGAATGCGTGGAGCGGATGAGTGCGTGAAGCGGATGAGTGCGTAAAGCGGATGGTGCTTAGAGCGGATGGGTGCATAGAGCAGATGTTCGCATAGAGTGAAGTAGAGCGGAGGAGTGCGCTGAGACGATGAATGCGTTGAGCAGATGGGTGTCTAGAGAGGATGAGTGCTTAGAGCGGAAAGGTGCTTAGTGCGGACGAGTGTGTAGAGCGGACAAGTGTGTAGAGCGGACGAGTGTATAAAGCGGACGAGTGTGTAGAGCTGACGAGTGTGTAAGAGAGGACAAGTGTGTAAGAGCGGATGAGTACGTAAGTGTGGATGGGTGCGTAAGAGCGGACACGTATGCAGAACAAACGAGTGTACAGAACAACGAGTGTGCAGAGTGGATGAACGTGCATAGCGGACGAATGTGTAAGAACAGAGGAATGTGTAGAGCAGATGAGTGCGTAAGAACGGATTAGTGTGTAAGAGCGGAAAACTGCGTAAGAGCGAAGGGTGCCCCAAACCAGATGAGTTCGTAGAGCGGATGGGTGCGTAGAGCGGATTGGTGCGTAGAGCAAATCGGTATGCAAATCGGGTGAGTGCGTAGAGTGGGTGAGTGCATAGAGCAGATGAAGTACGTAGATCGGGCGAGTGAGTAAATCGGGTGAGTGCGTAGAACAAATGAATGCGTGAGTGATGAACAGGGAAGTATGTGGATGGAATGGGTGATGTTTGTGGATAGCACAGGTGTTTTATATGCATGGAACGGGTGAAGTATGTGGATAGAACGGGTGACGTATGTGGATAGAACGGGCGAAATATGTGCATGGAACAGGTGAATTATGTGGATTGAACAGATGAAGTATGTGGAAGGTACTGTAGTAATATATGGAAGGTACGGGTGAAATATGTGGAGGGAGTGTATAGATCAACTTTTAATACACAGACCCGATGGGAGTGCATGGAACAGATTAGAGTGCATGGAAGTAATTTGAAAGCGTGGAATGGGCTGGAGTGTATGAAATGGATTGGAGTGCATGAAACGGATCGGAATGCACGGAATGGATTGGAGTGCATGGAAAGGATTGGAGTGCGTGGAACGGATTGGAGTGCATGGAACAGATTGGAGTCCATGGAACAGATTGGAATGCATAGAATTATGCAACATACATGAAATGGTTTAGAGTGTACAGAACATTTGGAAGAGCATGTGAACCATCATATCACCTCACCATGCTTACTCTCTTCTTTACACCACCACTCAACTAGAACACAGAGATACTATGACACCATACTATAGCTGTTCTCATACCAACATCCGCCTCATACTCCCCATCACTCTAACTAAACACTGCTGGTTACACACCCTCCAGCCAGGCGTTCTCCCCAGGCCAAACGCAGCAAGAATCGGTTTTGATAAACCTGCCAGAATGAAAACATACTCCTGAAGTCTCAACCACCACACCTAATGCTAAGAAGCAGTGTTAGGGAGAATTCTCTGTTTAGGCTGAATTTCCTAACCTAGTGAGTCCCCCAGCAGCTTTGCTGGATTTCTGGAGTTTGTTTTTTTCCATCCTGCCAAGAGTGCGACTCTTTTTCTCCCACTCTTGGACATGAATGTGTGTAATTTCTTTGAATGTCAATGTGTTCTATGGGCTATGGGGTCTTTTACTCCATAGGGTCTCATATGTTTTTCTATGTGTGTTACACTGTACCCTACATGCCGTAACACTGGGGCGTCCAAGCGGACCTCCATGATAGACTCCATACCCGGGGACTGACTACCGTCTCCCCGGGCATGTAAAGTCACCATTGGCTTTACTAGACCTAAATTTACTAACAGAACTGGTCCAAACCATCCTATTGTGGACGTACTAGTAGGAGAAATTTGATTACTCCTGGGTCTGTTATTCGAGGGGGCACTGTCCCATCCCCCCTCGTCGAGTTTTGGCTGGTGGCAGTGGAAACTACTTGTTATATTCGACCCCGAATAGAACCCTATGGGATTCTTCCCATTGTTAGAGATTGATACTGTTTCTCGTTAACCTCTAACATACCTCCGGTCTACTTATCTTAAATAAGTCTATCGGATGGTATTTTCTGCCAGAACTCGGCTTTTTAAAATGGCGTCTGTGTTCGTCTCTGTGACTCCTAAATCAAAGGTTGAGCCCTTTTGTTCCACTTTTGGCGGGCTTCTGTACAGAGACCCTCCAAAGTGGTGCCATTCTGTCTGGGTTACCTCAGGGGTGTGGGAGGGGGTTTAGGCACCCTGGACCGAGTTGCCTTGCCAACTCCGGTCGCACTCTGGTGTGATTGGCCCAAGTGGTGAGCCTCCCCGCTCACCACTTAGCATGTGTTGATTGACAGCTAGGCTGAATGAATGGGGGTTTTCTGCATAAAAGCAGGGCTTTTGGGACTGGATCTTCAGAAGTCGCCACAGGACCTAAGAATCCGACGAGGGTAAAGCTGAGCCGACCTGCAATGACGACACCTCCGGTGGAGCTCTGCTGAACCGACTCACCACTTCCCGACGACAGAGGAGATCTCCCTGCCGGAGAGTCTCTTCCCCTGACTGGTGGGAACAACCAGTCCCCTTTGCTTTTTCTTCGCCTCAGGACGCAGTGGTCGGATTGCCCGTGCAGAGCAGCTCGGCAACCGGATAGCCACTACCCCTGTACCGCGACCAAAAGGTGGTGCCTTGTGACGGAGCACTCCGCGGCTGGTCTCTTCCCTGGTGGTGCACCGGACTTCACTTTTCTTCGACGACGAGATCATCTCTACTCTTGGCAAAGACCCGACGTGCATCCACCACCAGGAACAACTGCCCCCACCGGAACTGTCTCTCCACAATCAAGGTACTGTGTCCGCCTAGCTTCCCTTGTTGCCGGATAGAGTGAGGTGTCTTAATCCTCGCCTTTCCATAGGGTCGCCTCCAAGCTTTCTCTAGCTCGTTGTTCTGAACTAGTCCGACCTTCCAATAACAATTTGCTACAAAGACTGAAACGCATTTCCGCTAAGATACTTTTTGGGACATATCGCCTTGCCTCTCTCCGAGTGGGCCTGGCCTCTGAACTTTATGATCTATTGTGGTTCTTGCCTTCTTGCCTTGCATTTTTTCCGTGAAGTATTGAACTGTGTTGATTTCGTAACCTACTTATTTTTCTCTCCCATCCTAACTAATATTAGAGTGCCATCTAGGTTGAGGCATACACCTCTGTCTGCAAATAAGTGATGCTGGTAGAACCTAGACTTGTCGAACTATTGTTAGGGGGATTGAACTTTTCTTCTTCGTAGAGTAATTGTAATTGAAGTGTTTGCCGTGATAGTACCAAAGTGTTTTCTATAGATGTTCCGTTATAAACAAAATACCTTAATATCTTTACACTAAAGCCTTGTTGCGTGTTTGCTTGTCTTACTGTGAAGAATTGCCCTATTTTGTATACTCCACATACTGCTTAACTCTTCTTGAGGGAAGTCTGACTGCTCAGCCACAGCTACCAAGTGAATCTGTGTTGTACAGACTGCTACCAAGTGGGTTTACTGCCAAACACCTGTAGTCCTAAATCTTTTGCAGTGGTCTCAGAGGGAGCTGCACAGGTTTCCTCCTAACAAGCAGCTATTACACGAATGCCACACCAGCTGCACACATATACGGTGCTCACACGCACCTTTGATGCTGCTCAACTCTCTCTACTGACTTGAACTTCGAGGGAATTCAACCAACCAGCGCCTTGAGACTATACCAATGGTACAGAAGGCGCTATATAAATGCAAAGTAACATAACATAACAATACTTCATATACTTTTTTGATTATCCTTAGATTGCACCATTTTGAAAACTGGTTGAGCTTTCGAAGGAGTTAATTGTAACAAGTTTCCAAAAACAAGTACATGTTTACCTCAAAACAAAACATTGTAGTCTGTTTTCAAAACCTCTTGCATTCCCAACTGAATGAAAGCTAACATCAAGTTAGGCACCATACTTACTTCATCTAAAATCAAGGTGTTTCATTTTTTAAGAACTTGTCCTACCCCCACCCACCCAGCATTGACGGGCACCTGACAGCAGGCCCCGACTCATGTCCCCCTGCACCCCACCCTCCCAGCATTGACGGGCACCTGCCAGCAGGCCCGGACTTATGTTCCCCTGCACCCACACCCCCCAGCATTGACGGGCACCTGCCAGCAGGCCCGGAGACTTATGTCCCCCTGCACCCCCACCCCCCGAGCATTGACGGCACCTGCCAGCAGGCCCGGAATCATGTCCCCCTGGACTCCCACCCCCCCAGCATTGGTGGGCACCTTCCAGCATCCCCCGACTCATGTCCCCCTGCACCCCCACCTCCCAGCATTGACGGGCTCCATTTCTACCAAGGAGCTCGGTAAGTGTCTTTAGGCATTAACGCCTGAATCTTTGCCCGATTGTTGCCTAAATTGTTGCCTCCCATGTCGGAGAAGCTGGCCCCTCGCTCTCCTTCCCTCCACACACACACTTTCTGATCCAACTCCCTCCTGCCTCCTGACCCACCCACCTCCCCTCCAATTGGCCCCTCATACCGTCTTACTCACACCATTACCAACCCTCCCCAGGGAAGCCCTCTGCCCGTGCAGAGTTAGTTCTCGTCATACTACCCTACCACTCAACCTAGAAACTAAACAATTGTAAAATCTTCATACTGTGTTAGCACTACATTTAGAAGTTTGCACTTACAAACATGGTGGTGGTATAGTTGCATTCATAAAGCGTGAAATTAACCGTTGAAGTGTGAATCTAGAAGTGTGCCTTGTAGCATCCCCTGGTTGTCTTTAGAAGTGTGCCTAATATCCTCTCTGTGCAAAGTTAGAAGATGCCTAATAGCACCCCCTAGTTGACTTTCAAGTGTGCCTAATATCCTCCCTGTGCAAAGTTGAATTGAGAAGGTGCCTAGTTGCGTTCCCTGGTGGTTTTTAGAACTGTGCCCTGTGCCCTGTGCAAAGTTGAATTTAGAAGTGTGCCCAATATCCTCTCTGTGCAAAGTTAAATTTAGAAGTATGCCTTATATCCTCTTTGTGCAAAGTTGAATTTAGAAGTGTGCCCAATATCCTCTATGCAAAGTTGAATTTAGAAGTGTGCCCAATATCCTCTCTGTGCAAAATTGAACCTAGAAGGAGCCTAGTAGCCTTCCCTAGGTGACCATAGAAGTGTGCTTATTATCCTTTCTGTGAAAAGTTGAATTTAGAAGTGTGCCTAATATCCTCCCTGTGTAATGTTACATTTAGAGGTGTGCCTAGTAGCGTGCCCTGGTTGCCTTTAGAAGTGTGCCTAATATCCCCTCTGACAAAGTAGAATTTAGAAGTGTACCCAATATCCTCCCTGTGCAAAGTTCAACTTAGAAGGAGCCTAGCATCCGTACCCTAGTTAACCTTAGAAGTGTGCTTAATATCCAGTCTGTGAAAAGTAGAATCTAGAAGTGTGCCTAATATCCTCTCTGTGCAAAGTTACCTTTAGAAGTATGCCTAGTAGCGTCCCCTGGTTGAATTTAGAAGTGTACCCAATATCCTCCCTGTGCAAAGTTACATTTAGAAGTGTGCCTAGTAGCATCCCCTAGTTGACCTTTAGAAGTGTGCTTAATATCCTGTCTGTGCAAAGTTGAATTTAAAAGTGTGCCCAATATCCTCTCTGTTCAAAGTTGAATTTAGAAGGAGCCTAGTAGCTTCCCCTAGTTGACCTTTCGAAGTGTGCTTAACATCCTGTCTGGGGAAAGTTGAATTTAGAAGTGTGCCCAATATCCTCCTGTGCAAAACTGAATTTAAAAGTGTGTTCATTATCCTCTCTGTTCAAACTTAAATTTAGCAGGATACCTAGTAGCATCCCCTAGTTGACCTTTAGAAGTGTGCTTAATATCCTATAGTGGACAGTTGAATGTAGAAGTGTGCCTAATACCCTCCCTATGCAAAGTTACACCTAGAAGTGTCCCTAGTAGTGTGCATAACCTAGTAGCGTCCCCTGGTTTCCTTTAGAAGTGTCCCTAATATCCTCTCTGTCCAAAGTTACATTTAGAAGTGTCCCTAATATCCTCTCTGTCCAGAGCTGAATTTAGAAGCGTGCATAATATCCACTCTGTGCAAAGTTGAATTTAGAAGCGTGCATAATACCCTCTCTGTACAGGGTTGAATTGAGAAGGTGCCAAGTAGCATCCCTTAGTTGACTGTAGAAATTGGCATAATATCCTCTCCAGGCAAAGTAGATTTTAGAAGTGTGCCTAATATCCTCTCTTTGCAAAGTTGAATTTAGAAGGTGCCTAGTTGCGTCCCCTGGTTGTCTTTAGAAGCGTGCCTAATATCCTCTCTGTGCAAAGTTGAATTTAGAAGTTTGCCCAATATCCCCCCTACGCAAAGTTACATTTAGAGGTGTGCCTAGTAGCATCCCCTGGTTGTCAATAGAAGGGTGCATAATATCCTCTCTGCGCAAAGTTACAGTTAGAAGTGTCCCTAATATCCTCTCTATGCAAAGTTGAATTTAGAAGGTGCAAAACCATAATTAGAAGTGTGTCCGGCTTCCTCTCTGTGCAGAACCATAGCTAGAAGCATGTCTGACTTCCTCTCTTTGCAAAATCGCATTTAGAAGCATGCCTAATATCCTCTCTGTGCAAAGTTGAACTTAGAAATGTGCCTTATAGTGTGCCCTTGTTGAATTCAAAAGTGTGCCTAATATCCTCTCTGCGTAAAGTTGAACCTAGAAATATGCCTAATATCCTATCTGTGCAAAGCCAAACTCAGAGGTGTGCCTAATATCCTCTCTTGCAAACTTGAATTTGGTGCCTATAGTGTGCCCTGGTTGAATTTATAAGTGTACCTAATAATGTTCCTTGGCTGGTTTTGATTCTTTGCCTAATATCCTCCTGCCCTGGTTGAATTTATAAGTGTACCTAATAACGTGCCTTGGCTGACTTTAATTCTTTACCTAATATCATCCCTATCCAAAATTGAATTTAAAAGGGTCCCTAATATCCTCTCTGTGCAAACTTGAAAGGGTTGGCTAACACCAACTCTGTGTCCCTAATACATATAATTCTGTGCCTTGCCTGATCTCAGACGTGTACCCATCTCGGTGCATAGCTGACTTTAGGAGTGTATATAACAACATCACCTTGGCATAGCGGAATTAGACAGTGTCCCTAAGAGCGTCACTGTACCAAAGTCTTGGAAGTCTATTCTATAGCGTATGTGTGTCATAACTGCTCCTAAATTCCACCTACAAGAAGTACCTAAAAACAATATCTGTGGTGCTGTTACACTCGAAACTCTTCCTAAGAGCATACCTGTATCCCAGCTTCGCAACTTAGTACATTAAAAACTAGCATATGTGAATTATTTCACCCTGCTTAGTTTCACCTATAAACCTTGAATAAACTCAGTTCACCCAGTGGTCCCACTTATCCTAAACATGAGTGCACCCATTCCACTAAGGTCTACCGGAAACCACCACCGGGTACCACCCCCGCTTTCCACCCAACCCTACCTCCTGTCCCCCCTCCCCAAATCATCCCACCCTCCACCCCATCCCCTACCCATCCCTTTACCAAACACTAAGCCAGAGGTGCACAATGGAATGCCATCCACCCTAAGACCACTACTCTTACGAACCCCCGAATCAGCCTACCGCAATCATACACCCTTCCCTCACAAGCCTCCCAAATACACCCCGCACAGCAATCATGCTCCTGCGTTTCTCCTATGAACTCCCACCTTCATCCAGCCACAACCACACTCCTTCCCCTCCCTAAAAACTGCACGCCTAGTCCTAGCAAGAACGGAAGCCTCATCCCTCTCCCCGTCCAAACCCCCTACACTCTCTCACACACCATTTGCAACAAAGACACTAAAGAGGAAATGTACCTGGTCCCCCTCAATCTCTCAGCATGCATCCCCTCCCCTGTCTCGACCCACCACCTCATCCCCCCTTCAGCACCCTCACCCCACACCTCACCCAGCTTGAAACGCCTCTCCCTCGATTTCTCACCAACCGCTGCTGAAACTCTTAACCCAACACACCCCACCTTCAAATCCCCAGACCAAACCGCAACATCCAAACACACGCATTCATCCACTCCCACCCAACACCCACCAACTTCTCCGCCTGCCCACTCTTTCCATCGACCATCAACCACCCCACCCCTCTTGCTGTCCTCTCTCCACCCTCTATCCCCCTTTCGTCCATCACTGCAGCTCCGACATCAACCTCTTCTACCGAAGTGAACTGCATTCTATTTAACGCTCGATCTGTAGCAAAAAACAGACACAGCATCTATGACCTCCTAGTCTCTGACAAACCAGACCTGGTCTTCATCAGCGAAACCTGGTTCTCTGATGACTTCGCCCCTATCGCCAATGAAGCCTTCCCCCCGACTACTCCCTCATCCCACTTAACTGTCCTTCTAGAAGAGGAGGAATGGCATTTGCCTTCAAATCTCATTTCCACGCCTCAATCGACAGCCAACCTTCCATCCATTCCTGCAAATCCCTCCTAGTTAAACTATCACTTTCCCTGTCATTCTCCCACAGCTTCCTAATAATTTACAGACCCCCTGGCTATGACAGACAATTCTCAAACAAGCTCTGCGACTCTATTGCCACACTCCAACTAAACCATCATAACCTCACCCTTCTGGGAGATTTCAACATATGGCTCGACATTCCCACCAACCCTATGACTCACTGTCTTGTTGACAGCCTAGACGCAATCAACCTCCATCCCCACATAAACGGCAAAACCCACCATAAAGGACACACTCTAGATGCCATCTACAGCTCCCACAACCGGATACATCTAAACCCCCCAGCCCCTATCATCTGGTCCGATTATTTCATTGTCTCATTCACCATTAGCTCTCCCAACACGCCTCCCGTATCCAAACCTGAACCTCTGACTATACGCAAATACCGGTAGAAACGAATAATCCTTCCTGACCTAGTCAACGCACTCCTCCAGTCTCCCCCACCTACCTGCCTACCAAATAAACAACTAAACCCCTGACACCTTTGACTCTTGGCTCAACACCTCTCTAACGCGACTCACACCCACTTGCAAACCATCAGCACGCCATGGCCACTTTCCTATATGGTTCACACCTGAGTTGAAGACCTGTAAACAAATGTCCAAATACCTAGAACGCAAATGGTAGAAAGACAAAACTCTCCTGAGCAGATCCACCTTAGCCCAGCACCTCCATCAATACAAGGCTAACATCTGAAAAGCAAAAAAAGTCCATTACAACTTCTGAATTCTAAACTGTAAAAACCCCAGCAAAGAACTTCACAAAATCATAACCGAATTCACCAAACCATCATGTACCACCACCACACCGACCCCCTCTCAATCGCTGTGCGACTCACTCTCTCTCCACTTTTAAACCACAGCCCTCGAAAGAACGAACGCTCTAACTAACAAACTCGCTCTCTTATACCCACCAGGCAACCCACCGTCTATACCAGCCATCCCACCGCCAGCGACCACTAGCCAACCAACGTTCAACTCCTTTAGTCCGATATCAGCTCACCAATTTCTCAAACTCCTCTCCGCTCGCAAACCTTCCGGCTCCCCGCTTGACCCTTGCCCGGCCACAACCCTTAAAGAAATGTTTGCATCTACATGTGCAGGAGAACACGCAAGAACCATCATAAATGACTCTCTCGCCTCAGGAATTTTTCCCGACGCATTCAAAACTATTCACATCAAACCTCTATTAAAACAACCTTCCCTCAATCCTCTCGAGCCCAAAAACTACCGCCCCATCCCAAACACAAGGTTCCTTGCCAAACTCATCAACCGAACCGCCCATTCCCAACTAAATGCCTTTGTCGAAGCCAACAATCTCCTAGACCCTGCTAAATCAGGTTTCAGAGCCCGACACAGAACTGAAACCACCCTAACCTCAATGTGGCAGATGCCGTGGGATGCACTGCATTAATCCTTCTCGACCTATCAGCTGCCTTCGACACAATCAATCGCTCAATCCTACTTGACCGGCTCCACTCCATAGCAATTTGTGGAACTGCTCTAAAATGGATAGCTTCGTTCCTCAAAGATAGGTACCAAATAATGCTACTCTCCACCTATTCCTCCCAAACCCGACCAGTCGACATGGGAGTCCCACAAGGAACATGCCTATCTGCCCCCCCTGTTCAATCTCTACTTGATCACCCTCCCACCAATAAATCTCTCACACAACATCCTGCGTTACAACTACGCTGATGACACTCAACTAATTCTAAAACTCCTGAACTCAAAATCCAACTGCCGACTTGACCTCGCTTCCTGCCTCCTCGACATAGAGATCTGGATGACCAAAAACCACCTCTTGCTAAACCCCTCCAAAACCGAAATCATGATATGTGGCAACTCTGAACTTCTTCCACACCCACTACCCTGGCCATCTGCCATGGGCAATTCACCGACTCCATCTAAGCCAGTAAAAAACCTTAGACTCACCCTTGACTCTGACCTAACACTCTCGCCAAGTCAACAACCTCTCAAAGTCCTGCCACTACCACCTTAAAACTCTTAGGCGCATCTTTCCATATCTCTCCTTTCCCAACAGACTCTCTGGGGTCCAATCAATTGTTATATCACGACTGGACTATGCTAACCCACTCTACCTCGGAATCCATGCCTACCAACTGAATAAACTACAAAGAGCACAACATTCTGCAGCCAAACTGCTGCTAGCGCTTGGCCCGAGAGACCACATCTCCCCATCCCTGAAAACTCCTTCAAAACCTTATGCATTTCTCACCGAGCACTACATAAAATCGGACCTCAATATCTTCAAGACAAGTTATAACCCTATCACCCTCCAGTTACTCTAAGATCTAGCTCAGCCGGCCTCCTAGTCATACCTAAAACAAACTCAGTCAGGTTAGGGGCCTCATCATTCTCAACCTTGGCCCCCATGCTGTGGAACGCACTCCCATCCCACATCCGCCTAACTGAAGATCTAATGTCTTTACGCAAATTACTGAAAACTTGGCTCTTCCCCTAAAACTAACCCTGTACTAAAACTAACTCAAACTGAATAACAGCATCGCAATAATACCAACACAACAAACTACTAGATCTTGAATAACAATAAGACAAATAACAATACAACATCAAGATCCAAGCGAGAAATCGACAACCAATAACCGCTAATGTAGACTAAAAGGACAAACAAAATAGAATGAGGAAAATAGATCAATACAGTGAAATGGATAAAAGAATAAATCATATGAAAACAATAATTGCAGTTTAAATTAATGAAATGGATGTAATGATTACAATTGACAAATGAACAAAATGAACGAAATGAATAAAGAGAAGACAATGGAAAGATGAATACAGGAGACTGATGAGTAGACAGACAGATGACATGGAGTGTATGAGTGCATGGCATAAATTGAAAGTACAGAATAGGCTATTACAGTACATGAGACGGGTGTAGTACATGAAACAGATGGAGAGCACAGAATGGATCCAGTACATATGGCAAGTGACATGGCCGATAATCCATGAGGAATGAACGAAGTGAGTAGAGTGGGTGAAACCGGTTTAATGGTTGAAGCACGTGGAACGGATGAGTGCGCTGAGCGGATGAATGCGTTGAGCAGATGAGTGTGTAAATTGGATGAGTGTGTAGAACAGTTGAGTGTGTAGAGCGGATGAGTATGTAGAGCATAGAAGTATGTAGAGCGGACGAATGCGTAGAGCGGAAGCGTGCTTAGAGCGGATGAATTCGTAGAGCGGACTATTACGTAGGGTGGACAAGTGTGTAGAGCAGATGACTGTAAAGAGCGGGTGAGCGTGCAGAGCGGATGAGTGCTCTAAGAGCGGAAGAGTGGTAGACCTACAGGAGTGCATAGAGCAGTTGAATGTGTAGAGCGGATGAGTGTATAAAGCAGATGAGTGTGTGGAGCGGACAAATGCGTAGAGCGGAAGGGTGCTTAGAGCAGTTGAATGCATAGAGCGGACAATTGCATAGAGTGGGTGAGTGGGTTGAGCAGATGACCGTTCAGAGCGCTGAATGTGTAGAGCGGACGAGTGCGTAGAGCGGATGAGTGTGTAGAGCGGATGAGTGTGTAGAGCGGGTGAGTGTGTAGGGCGGATGAGTGTGTAAGAGCGGACGAGTGTGTAAGAGCAGACGAGTGTCTAAGAGCGAATGAGTACGTAAGTGCGGATGGGTTTGTGGATGGATGGGTGTGCAGAGCAGACGAGTGTGCAGAATGGACAAGTGTGCGGAGCGGACGAGCGTGCAGAGCGGACGAGCATGCAGAGCGAACGAGCATGCAGAACGGACAAATGTGTAGTGCGGGCAAGTGTGTAAGAACGGAGGAATGTGTAGAGCGGATGAATGCGTAAGAGCGGATGAGTGTGTAAGAGCGGAGTATTGCCTAAGAGTGGAGGAGTGCCCAAACTTGATGAGTGCGTAGAGCAGATGGGTGTGTAGAGCGGATGCGTGCATAGACCGAATTGGTGCGCAAATCGAGTGAATGCGTAGAGCAGGTGAGTGCGTAGAGCGGGTGAGTGCGTAGAGCAGATGAAGGGCATAGATCGGGCGAGTGAGAAGAGTGGGTGAGTGCGTAGAGCGGATGAATGCGTGAGTGATGAACAAGGAAGTATGTGATGGAATGGGCGATGTTTGTGGATAGAACAGGTGTCTTATTTGCATGGAACGGGTGACATATGTGTATAGAACGGGTGACATATGTAGATAGAACGGGTGAAATATGTGCATGGAACGGGTGAAGTATGTGATTGAAATGGATGAAGTATGCAGAAGGTACTGGTGTAATATGTGAAAGGTACGGGTGAAATATGTGGAGGGAGCGCATAAATCAACTTGGAATACACAGACCGGATGTGAGTACATGGAACATATTAGAGTGCATGGAACTAATTCGAGAGCGTGGAACAAGTTGGAATGCATGAAATGGATCGGAGTGCATGAAATGGTTTGGAGTGCATGAAACGGATTGGATGCATGGAACGGATTGGAGTGCGTGGAACAGATTGGAATACATAGAATTACGTGACATACATGAAATGGTTTAGAGTGTACAGAACATTTGGAAGAGCATGTAAACCATCATATCACATCACCACGCTTACTCTTCTTTACACCACCACTCAACTAGAATACAGAGATACTATGACACCACTCGGTATAGCTGTTCTCATACCAACATCCGCCTCATCCCCCCCCATCACTCTAACTAAACACTGCTGGTTACACACCCTCCAGTCAGGCGTTCTCCTCAGGCCTAGCGCAGCCATAATCGGTCTGGATAAACCTGCCAGAATGAACACATACTCCTGAACTCAAAACCATCACACCTAATGCTAAGAAGCAGCTTTTACGTGAATGCCACACCAGCTGCACACATATATGGTGCTCACACGCACACCTGATGCTTCCCTACTCTTTCTACTGACTTGAACGGAAACGACAAGTGCGTGGAGCGGTTGAGTGCGTGGAGCGGATGAATGCGAGGAACGGTTGAGTGCATGGAATGATTGAATGCGTGGAGGGGATGAGTGCGTGAAGCGGATGAGTACGTAAAGCTGATGGTGCTTAGAGCGGATTGGTGCATAGAGCGAAGGTGTGAGTAGAGCGGATGAGTGCGCTGAGAGGATGAATGTGTTGAGCAGATGGCTGTCTAGAGCAGATGAGTGCTTAGAGCGGAAAGGTGCTTAGTGCGGACGAGTGTGTAGAGCGGACGAGTGTGTAGAGCGGACGAGTGTGTAAGAGAGGACGAGTGTGTAAGAGCAGATGAGTATGTAAGTGTGGATGGGTGCGTAAGAGCGGATAGATGCACAGAGCGGACAAGTATGCAGAACCAACGAGTGTACAGAACGACGAGTGTGCAGAGTGGACAAGCGTGCATAGCGGACAAATGTGTAAGAACAGATGAATGTGTAGAGCAGATGAGTGCGTAAGAACGGATTAGTGTGTAAGAGCAGAGAAGTGGGTAAGAGCGAAGGAGTGTCCCAAACCAGATGAGTTCGTAGAGCGGATGGATGCGTAGAGCGGATGGGTCTATAGAGCGAATCGGTACACAAATCTGGTGCGTGGGTAGAATGGGTGAGTGCATAGAGCAGATGAAGTACGTAGATCGGGCGAGTGAGTAGATCGGGTGAGTGCGTAGAGCGGATTAATGCGTGAGTGATGAACAGGGAAGTATGTGGATGGAATGGGTGATGTTTGTGTATAGCACAGGTGTCTTATATGCATGGAACGGGTGATGTATGTGGATAGAATGGGTGACGTATGTGGATAGAACGGGCGAAATATGTGCATGGAACGGGTGTAGTATGTGGATTGAACGGATGAAGTATGTGGAAGGTACTGTAGTAATATATGAAAGGTACGGGTGAAATATGTGGAGGAAACGCATAGATCAACTTGGAATACACGGACCGGATGGGAGTACATGGAACAGATGAGAGTGCATGGAAGTAATTCGAAAGCGTGGAATGGGTTGGAGTGTATGAAATGGATTGGAGTGCATGAAATGGCTTCTCTACTCTCTCTACTGACTTCCCAAGGGAATTCAACCTACCAGCGCCTTGAGACTATACCAATGGTACATAAGGCGCTATATAAATGCAAACTAACATAACATAACATAACAATACTTCATATACTTTTTTGATTATCCTTAGATTGCAGCATTTTGAAAACTGGTTGAGCTTTCGAAGGAATTAATTGTAACAAGTTTTAAAAACAAGTACTGTTTACCTCAAAACAAAACATTGTAGTCCGTTTTCAAAACCTCTTGCATTCCCAATTGAATGAAAGCTAACATCAAGTTAGACACCATACTTACTTCATCAAAAATCAAGGTATTTCATTTTCTAAGAACTTGTCCTACTTCTTCTGCTGCACTTAATACAAGTTTTCGATCCTCTAATTTGTTGTCATGTTCCACTGGCAGTCTGCGCCAGCCGCGTGCGCCAAAATCCATTTCCACGCACAGCGTATTAATGGCCTCTAACATCCATAATGAGCCGTGCGCAGAGTGGCGCAGCAAACCTGCAGCAGCGCCAGTTACACCCCCAACCCCGCCCTGTGTGCATGAACAGCACCCAAATCCCGTACATGGTGCACAGGCCAGTGGACCAGCATACAGCCCCCCAACCACGAAAACGGCTTTAAAACTCCCTGCGCACCCCTCTGAATACACAAACCATGCTCGTAGCGGGGTGCGTGTGGAGAATATCACACGATAGGCCTTGTGCAAGCGGGGTACAGGCCTTGTGCAAGCGGAGTACGTGTATTTCAGGGGTGCGCGTGGCGAATCACACGCGATAGGCGTTGTGCGAGCGGGGTACATGTATTTCAGGGGTGCGAATGCAGAATCACACGCAACAGGCCTTGTGCGAGTGGGTATGTGTATTTCGGGGGTACGTGTGGAGAATCACATGCGATAGGCCTTGTGCGAGTGGGGTACGTGTATTTCGGGGGTGCGTGTGGAGAATCACACGTGATAGGCCTTGTGCGAGCCGGGTACGTGTATTTCTGGGGTGCGCGTGGAAAATCACACGCGACATGCTTGTGCGAGCGGGTACGTGTATTTCGGAGGTGCGGATGGAGAATCACACGCGATAGGCCATGTGTGAGCGGGGTCTGTGTATTTCGGGGGTGCGCATGGAGAATCACACACGACAGGCCTTGTGCAAGCGGGGTACATGTATTTCAAGGGTGCATGTGGAGAATCACACGCGACAGGCCTTGTGTGAGCGGGGCATGTGTATTTTGGGGGTGCGTGTGGAGAATCACACGCGACAGGCCTTGTGCGAGCGGGTACATGTATTTCGGGGGTGCGCACGGAGAATCACACGCGATAGGCCCTGTGCGAGCGGGGTACGTGTATTCTTAGGGGTGCGTGGGGAGTTCCAAATGTGATTTCGCAGTGTGTGTCCTCCCAGGTGTGCCCTGTACCCCCTCCCCAGCCCCTGCAGCCGGCCCACACCCCAGGGGACTACCCTGCACCCCTGGTCATGTCCTGTAGGCAGCCCATCCACCCTGGCCATGCCCCCCAGCCAGCCCACATGTCACCATGCACCAGTGAGCACCGAGTCATGTCCGCCCGCACCCCGCCCACCCAGCATTGACGGACACCTGCCAGCAGGCCCTGACACATGTCCCCCTGCACTCCACCCACCTATCTCTTCTTTTGGCAGGGGTATTGGCTACGCGTGTTTTTCATCATCACGCTAGTCTGACGGTGAGTCACGCACGCTATTTTTCCCACTGTGGGTGCCCCTGTGTATCACGTACCCCTATTTCGAGGTCATAGTAGCCTGCGTGTCACACGTGTACGTGTTTTTCATGTTCCTGGGTGCCACCGCGTACTGCGGGAAGTTAATTCCATGCACATAGGCTGCAGGGGTTGCGTGCACAGTTTTACAGCAGTTTTGGGGTGCCTGAGCGTTGTGTGACCCGTCACTTCATCACCAGGGTCACATACAGCTTTGCAGGTTCAGGGGTGCTGTTAACATCTTGCATCCCACCCCCTTCACCTCAATTGCCCAGGACAATTGTCGTGTACACCTTCTATTGGCACTTCTCCATCTGTGCCGGCACTACTCCATCTGTGCCATAGTTGGGAGGCCACCAAAGCTGAGGGGCGCCTCAGCTGGGCGTACTCCTCGTGGCGGGCGTTGTCAGGGATGTGGCCGGGGTGACCAGGAAGTAGGGGGACTCCAGGGTGTACAGGGTGGCTGCAGAGGGGGAAGAGGCAGGGGTGAGCCACTTGGGCACAATGTTGTGTCCTGGGTTGGTGCAGTCATGCCATCACCCCCTATGGTTCCGGGAGATGCAGCTTGCATGTGACCCGGCAGTCCGTTTCATCGACTGCCACGGGACCAAGGGTAGTGGTAGCCAAAGGTGCAGCTGTGGACACCACCACCCAGGCTCAGGGTCTGGCAGCGCAGACTGCGTTGGCACTTGAAGAGTCCATGGAAGATTTCCAACAGGGCAGGAGGAAAACCATAGGTGCACCCAGGGCTGCCCTGACAGACATGTGTCCCTGGGGCAGTAATGTCATCTGCTGCCCCGACCAGCCGGGTGTTGGCAAGTGCAGGGGCAGATGCAGCCAACAACACCCCGGTTGTGAGTCTACCAACCAGAACAGTTGCGGTCAATGACCCTGCCACAGGGGATGTTGCTGCGCAGGGTCCGTTCAAGGGCAGCCAGCTGCCACTGATGCAAGTCAGGCCTTTGGTCGTCCTTCCACCTGCCACTCCCTTGGCTCAATCCACCGGTGCCACTGCCCATAGTGATCATAGCGGCATTTGCCAGCCAGGGTCTGCCCCAACATCCAAGAGGAGGAAGGTTGCACCTGCAGCACAGGCTGGGACCCCACACATAGCCACAACCTCCTGCACGTCAAGGAAGAAGTCTTTCTGTGCGCAGGAACTGGACTTCCTCATGGACTACGTGCGGGACCACAACCGTGACATGCTAGTGGGGCCTAATTGTCAAACTACGGCTGCCCATCGTGATACCCACTGGAAGCAAGTTGCGGAACATGTGAGTGCATTCGGCCATGAGGTCCGCACGGCGCAAGAGTGCAAAAAGCATTGGAATTATCTCAAACGCAGCACTAAGGCAAAGCGTGCCTCATTTTACACATGATTCTGGTGACTGGCAGTGGGCCGGCACCTTAGGAGAAGACCTCACTCCGCACGAGTCACTCGTTGCGGAGTTCATACCACCTGAATCGGTTGAAGGAGTGGGAGAAATGCCGGACTTTGATGCTCAGTCCAGTAAGTGTTGCTGCATGTTTGTCGAGGCCATGTGTGTTTTACTTGTGTGCTGTGTTGTGCATGACTGCCACTACATGTAATGTGTACATGGCTCAGATGTGCAAGTAATGCAATGCTTCACTGATGCATGGCTGCTTTGCAGGATGGTGGACATGTGGAGCAGACAGGGACTGTCCTCATCACCACACGTGTAGCCTACTCACATGCTGGTCACCTGGATGCCCCTCCGGTCCATGTTCCAGCTCACGGGGCTTCTGCATGTAGCATGGGGTGTCGTTCCTCTCAGCACTGGGACTATGTCATTGCATGACTGACGTGCATGTGTCCTCTGCCTGCATGCGGGTACTCACGTAGGCATGCTCCCTTTCCCCTCCACCCCCCCGCACCCCAATATCACCTTTGCACTGGTCTGCATCATTTTGCCGTAATGCAATGGCCTGTTCATGCATCCTGTGTACATGCTAACTTCCATCAGCCAACCTGCCAGACATGTGCAGTGGGGTACATCCTTTGTACTTGATGCAGGGTGTCTCACTTGGACTGTGCAGATGTCAGATGCTCTGCAGGGAAATGAGTGCCCATTCATGCTCCATGTGCATTCCATGCATGCCCCTATGTGTCCTTGACTGGATGATCATTGTAGTACGTGTCCAGGGTGACCTACATTTCATGGCATTTCATCAGCCTTCCCATGGCCACTGTGGCTCAGTCCTGCGTCCCACATACTTTTAGGGTGTGACAGTCTGTGTGGGTCACAGGCTTCAGCCTGTTTCATTCCCACTGACTCTGTCCAACTGGTGTAGTGTCTTCTGTACACGTGGGTGTACTCCTGAGGGTTCATCTTTTGTCCTGCTTACTGTCCCATCATCATCTGCTGTGTTGTCACTTGACTCAGATGATGGAATTGATGCTAGTCAACACTGTCTGCCAATGCACAGGTCTCTGGTCATCATTTTGATACCATGCAAGGCATCCCTGCATTTTCACTTCGGGTGAGAGGTGGTTTGCTTGTAGCCATGCAACCCATCGCATGCACATTTCACGTGATGCCTGACTTGACCTTGCACTGCCTTTACGTTTTCTGATACACATCATGAAGTACTTGTACATGTAGATAGTGAGTAAGTTACAAATGTCCAGCACTTCATCGACCCACTTCTCAACGGTATAACACCCTTCTACATGCCTAATCACAGAAGCAAGGTCAAGTTCACCCGGCGTGCATGGTAGGTTCTCTTTTGTGTGTAACATGTTTGCTTCATGTGTTGGCTGTCTGTGTGATGTCCTTGTGTGTGTGTGTTGTCTGCTATTAAAATGTGTAGTGATCTGTTTTTCTCTCTAATTTTCAGATGAGGACGCAATGAAGCCAGAGGATGGTGTTGTCATGCCAGGCACAGGTTGTTATCACTACAGCAACCTGGCACAAATGGGGGTCGTGGGGTGGTAGGCCACGAGAACCCACATGTGCTACAGACCATCTTGTCTTTGGCTGGCAATGAGTCCAGCCCAGATGACCACTCTGACGGCCATGTCGAGTTGGATGTGCATCAGGTCCATACGTCAGGGGTGAGTGATTCTGATGTGGACACTCCTCTGTCCGTGACACCTGCACTGAGGGGTTAGACAGTGGTGGTACCTCCGCCTGTGATGGATCGGGATGCAGGGTCACCCTCCACACCAGTCGCTGATGGGCCTGGGCCATCACATCGATGGGGACATGTAGTCGTGCAGCCGTGGGCAGTGCCAACCCAATGAGAACGGCCAGTCCTTAGGTCCCGCAGGTGTCAAGCCCAGCAACGCGGTGGCCGCGCGCCACCGAAGTATACTGAGTGGGAGAAAGACATGACTGCCAATTCAGAACGCCAGGGGGCAGCAATGGAAAACATCGCTGTGAGCATGGAGCATGTGGCCCAATCCGTGCTCCCCCCTGCTAGGCAGGTGCTTCGCCAGCAGCGGGCGGCACAGTCCACGGCCTGCTCGCTCAGGCTGGGCATGGTGGCCTCATACAGGGTGCGCCAGGCTGAAATGTTGTCATTGCGTCAAACAATTGCTGCTCACGCAGAGGCACACATGGAGGCCCTGAGGGCTGAGTAGGAGTCCCTAAGATCCACTCTGGGTGTCCTCTTGATGTCCCAGAGGGCACGGTCAGAGGAGAGGTTTGCGCACCTTGAGCGTACCATCTCGGCTGAGCTACATGCTTGCCGGGAGGTGCATCAGTTGTCCAGCCAGGCCTTGCAGGAAGAACTCTGTGTTACACGTGTTAACTTGCAAGAGGAAACCCGCGTATCACGGGAGGTTCTGCATGCAGACCTAGGTGTCATCACCGCACAGAACCAGGCTCACCCGTCCAGCAGACTTGCTGCTGATGAGGGGCAAGCTGCGGCTAGGCGTGGTCAGACTCCTGTGCCACGTCCTCCTTTTCAGGAAGAGCCAGACTTGAGGTATCTCCCACACAGGTCAGGCTGTGCAAGCGTTGAGCCCATGGAGGTTTTATTTTACCTCAACATCATCACATGTGGGTGTTGAGCAGCACCCTATACTTCCCCCCCTCCTTGGTGCCTCACCCCCCCGGGTTGTATGTGGCCATTTTTGATTTTTCTTTTTAGTTTAGTTAGTTAACTTTCAATTTGATAGTTAGTTTAATTAGGTAATGTAGGTTTTTTATAGTTAGTGTAATTAGTTAATATAGTTAAAAATTGCTTGTCTATTGTGCTTTAATGTGACGTTGTGGTACTTTGTGGCTTTTGAAAGCATCCACTGTCTGTTCCAGCTGGTCCCTTCAAGCTTCTCTCGTGTATGTGTTTGTAGCTTGGGGTCCTGACTCACATAAGCCACTCCTGCTTCCCTTATCCAGGGGCTTGCAAGGATGGTTCGGTGTTACAGCCTATTTCACAAGGGCTTTGGACTGTCATATCTGTGGCGTGTCTGCTGCTGTACTACTTGTGTTAACTCCCTTAGTGGGGATTATAGGGGTCTTATCGGCCGCATTTCTTCTTTTGAGAGATGTGTGATTTCATGATTCATGTATACATTGTGTAGTATGTTTCTTATCTTTACTGTACATGTGCTTGATGCAATTCATGCTGTAGACAGTGGCTACCATGCCTGTCAAAGTCACACTGATGGTGTGAATTCTGATGTACGTCTCTGACATGGTCCTGTCATGACCTGCCTGAAGAGACACACACAGCGGAATTTCCAGCATTAATCATGTGTTTTGTGCCCTTTCTGCAGGGGAATGAGCCTCCAGACCACTTTTGCCAGCAGACATAGGCCATTGGACGCCTGGCAGCTGGACAAGTTCTGTGGTGCAGACATGTGCATGTGTGCACAAGCGGAGCCACAGGGATTGCGCTCATACATCCAATAGAAGCAACATGTTTCCAGGAACTCCAGGCAAGGTGAGCAGCACAAGGGGGCCACACCGCAGCCAGCCTTCCACCCGGCCAGTTGCACATACATGCTAAGTAGAGCCACTGATGGTCAGCTTGGACAGGTATTGTTGTTGAAGCGCACAGTACAGCTAAGTTGCGCTGGTGGACTAATGGCTAGTTGATGACAAAGTTGTCAGGGGCACACGCAGGGGCAGTTGCACATATCCTCTGGTCCACCATTGTCCATTGAGGCAGATGTATTAGCCCTGTAGTGTTCCGAGCCAGGGAAAGTAGCAGCGCACAGGGACACACAGCGAGGGGCAGACTCGTGTGCAGTGCATGTCATTTGCATGTTGAAATTGACACATGTACTACCTACTTCATTTGGGGGATGCCGGAACACGACTTGTACTGAAGTCGTACCTCGCTAAATGTGTCTAGCTACTTACCCATGGAAGATTGCATGTTGTGTGAATCTTGACACATTGGTCTTCCATTTGCCACGCACCCATGTGCACCGGACCTACTGCATTGACTGTGTATGAACTATCACAGGGGGAATCTTACGTATGGGTACGAAGCACCACACAAGATTGTTTGTTTCTAGAGGAGTTTGTTACTTTGGGGCATGTATGGTAGTGTGTGTGTGTGTTATGGGCATGCACAGATTAGTAACTCTGACTCTCTTTTCAGCATTGAACTGCTCCTGTTAATTGGCCGTGAGAGTGCACAGGCAGGAGGCCAGCACTCACCCCAGAAATAAATTTCTCTTTGACTTCCATTTGAGTCATTTGGTACAATATGCATGATGAACACATTTTGTCTGATTGTGTATGTGTTAATGTGAATAGTAGATTTTTGTACATTTCCTACTTTCCATTGACAATCCTACTCCCCTCTCCTGACCCTCTTTCCGGTTATCAAAAATAACAATGCCTGTCCCAACAACATATCCCTGACCCTCCTTCCCCACCGGCGTCTCAGAGGCCTGAGTTAGTTTGACCTGACAGGCACCCAGACCACGGTGGGGGTGGTTGGTTCGTGCCACTCCTGTGCCTGTACACCGGAGCTGTGACACTGCACATCGGTTTGTGGTGCATCATTGTATATTATGTACCAAACATGGTACACATCCTGTTGTGGCATTGTTTCACTGTGCTACCTTGGTTGTTCCATCATTGTGCTAGTACTTGTGCTTTGCTATTTACTGCTACTTCAAGTCATCTACTGGAGACTCTTCTGGTGTATTTTGCTGCATGCAGGCTTTTTGCTTGCCTTGTGTATTTGGTTCCTTTGAGTCCTCTTTGATTTGGTATTTTTGCCAGTCAAGGTGGGCTCTGAGGGTGCTGGACACTTTTTACACGCAAGGTGGAAGATGGAGACAAAGGGGAAGGGTTATCCTGTGGCCAGGTAGACTTCAAGGAAGAAGGCTACATACCCCAGACACAGTTGTTCAGTGGGTCATGGTGATATGTGAGGGGGGGGTATTTTGTTGTTGGACAGTTGGCTTGGCCTACAGTGTGATGGGCACCCTGACATTGTAATTGTGGTGTCCTATGTACATGATGTATTCTGCTGATCAATGCCTGTTCATGTGTTGTGTTTACCTTTCAGGTGTGAGGGGATTGGAGTGGTTTGGCATGCTGGGGTGTACACATGGGCAATGTTCACATGTGATGTGTAGAGGACACTGATGGTCACTTGATTGCACATGCATGTATTGAGTGCATATCCCCACTGACACACACACTCGCACTATGATCCACAACATGTACAACCACCCTTCCATGTCCACATCTGCACCCAGTTTGCCTTCTGGGGCCCACTGTGTCCCTGCAGCACATGATCTATGAACATGTGTGGATCCTGTACATGCGTCATTTGTTTTTTATTTTAGTTGGTCGTTTTCATGTGATGCTTAGGATGTGCGTCACACACAATGGCTGGTCACTATGCTGTGTGCTGAGCAGTGTGTTGCAGGAAATGGACACAGCTCACAGATTCTGCAGTGGTGATTTTGCCGTGCCCAATGTGCATGTAAGAAGGCATTCAGTGTTATGTTCATGCTACAACTGTTGGTATGCATTTGGGTATGACTTGTTTTGTGTGGGAGGTTATTGGTCACTCATTTCATCTGATTCCATGACAGGCATCATTGTCTGATGCCACTTTCCATTTTTCACATGTCAATTCGTACATTATTGGTACTGTGTTGGGTTTTGCTATTGCTTGCCATGTCATGGTGTGGCAGGCAAGGGTGATTTTGGAGGGTTTGGGTGACATACCAGTGATCGTCATGGTCTGTTTTGCAGGTGTGTGTGTGATACACACCTTGCATGTGTTCCTTTTGGTCACACAGGATTGGTTAGGTTTGAGTAGCTAGGGATGCACACAATGTGGCACTTCCATGGCAACATTCTCAGGGTGGTAAGGTTGTGACAGTTGACTGTCTCTCTGTCATCATCGATTGTCACCTGGTTTGTGCCAGGCCTGTGTGCACTCTGCAGGGGTGGGAGTTTATGTAAAAAATGTGGACACAAGCTGTGTCCGGCTGCCTTGCCACCTGCCCTATCCCCTCTCATTGGCAGCGCCTGTGCCTGTGGTTGGGGATGCGGGGGCACCACCATGTCCAGTGGTACGCCCTGCCGTGTTGTAACATTGAGCAGGACACATGCTGCCACAATGATCCTGCACACTACTGGGGGTGCATAGTGGAGCTGTCCGTCAGAGCGGTCAAGGGAGCGGAAGCGTGACTTGAGCACTCCGAATGTGTGCTCCACTATGCCCCTGGTTGCTATATGGGCAGCGTTGTATCTTACCTGAGGTGGTGTGGTGGGGTTCCGGATTGGCGTCATCATGTGGTTGCTCAGAGGGTAGGCACTGTCCACTGGAGAGGTGACAATGGATGTGGTTAATGGGCTTTGTATATTTGTCTGTGTGACATGCATGCATGTGCACGGCATTTGTACTCACCTAGGAGCCATGTGTCACCATGCGCCCAGCTTCCAGGGCCCGGCTCAGGGCGGACATTCTGTATATGAAACTGTCATGGGTGGAGCCTGGGTAGTTTGCATAGACAGAGGTGATGATTCCCTTTCCATCGCATACCACCTGCACATTGATGGAATGTCAGTGCTTGCGGTTTCAGTAGATGTGCTCAGTGGCCCTAGGTGAACGTAGGGCCACATGGGTGCAATCTATGGCACCGAGCACTTTGGGGAAGTGTGCCACCCTGGAAAAGTCCTGGACAACAGCCTGCCTTTCTGCGGGTGTTCTGGGCATCTATATGTGCCTGCGGACTGAAGGGCGCGCAGTCATGGTTGCCAAGACCTGGTGTAGGCAGCGTGACTGCGTGGCCTGTGAGACCCCCCCACTATGGCAGTTGTCTGCTGAAATTACCCAGTGGACAAAAAATGCAGGACATTGAGCACCTTCTCCAAGGGGCTCAATGCTTCGGAGCAGAGGGTGGGGGATGTTAGGTCATCTTTCCACTACCTGACCAGGTCTAGGATGATACGAGGTGGAAACCTATACCTGCCGTAGACCTGGTCGTCAGGCATCCCAAAAAGGCTAGTCTGGGGGAAAAAAATGTGGGCCCTGGCTATTCTCCTCCTCCTGCCGTGTCCCATGATCAGTGCTGCGACAAATGGGGCATTCATCGTAGCGGTATAAATGTGTTTGTTGTTTGCGTGCACTTTTATACTGTGCGTGGGGATGCTTACGCCTGCCGTCCTGTGGTGGACGTGTTGACGCCTGTGCGAGTCTTTTTGCGTGTGCTTGTTTCCCATATTCAAATCCATGAATACGATTTGTTCGCGTGCATGTGGGCGTTCCGTGTATTTCCCTGCAGTATTTCCCCAGTTATGCCTTCTTTTTCACGCATTGTTCCCCATTCCACGCATTACGCCCCGTGTCCCGCCCCCTTTTTGGTGTGTGCACGGACGTTGTGCGCTTTCCCTGTGTGTGCGCCACACACAGATATGGCGCACTACCAGTGGAAAACACGCACAGCCCCGTCCTTGAATCGCAAGCGTGCGCCACCTTACGCCTGCTTGCGCAGTGATTTTCGGCACACGTTTGTTCCATGAATCGGCCCCTTAATGCTGCTAAAATTGTTGGAGCAGTTACAGCACATGACAAAGAGTAATCGATTACATTTTGGATCGGAGCTCTTATTGCATGAATTATAAAAGATGTACTTGTTCCTGCTTGTCTACTAATATACAACAATACAGGTTTGTATTTGACACATGAACATATTCACCCTTGTCATGCTGTAAACCATGTTAAAATCTATCTTTAAATTTATAAAAAAACTCTTTTTTCTCTTTATTAAGTTTACTAACTTTTTCTTCACAATTCACAACTTTACATGGTTGCATTCATTTTCAACTTTCTCCATGGCAAGCCCAACATTAGTTTGAATAATTGCCATATTTTACTTCCTGCTGCATGATCTTGTCTTCCCTCAGGAATCTATTTTGCCAATTCAGCTGGCAAAAATCTATTTTGCCAATTCAGCTGGCAAAAGGTATTATTGACATAGTTCTTACTCCAGTAACTCCAAGTACTGCTCACATTTTGTATATGTAATTAAGCTGTTTTATTTAGCAACAAATGATTATTCAAAAATTTCACAGCATCCAAACAAATCACTGTCTGCACGCCATGGGCATAACACTGCAAAACACAAAAATAAAATAATTCCCTTTTCTCTGCAGTTTTTCAATACAGTTTCATGTGGTTAATGAGACTTGCCTTCTCATGTCTCACTAGACAACCAGTACATCCATGTACTTTAAACCGGCCTCGGTGACTGTTTGCTTCAATATTTCGATATGAGTAGCATTCTGCTACTTCATATAAACAAAGATACCCAACACTTTAGATCAATGTGGATAATATCTATCAATCAAGTTGGTTTTCAGAATCTCTGTACTGTTGAGTATTGCTTCAGCTAACTGCTCAATTTCACTGAAAGGATTTAGTACTCGATTTCTAGTACTAGCTAGTCCAAAACTTAACCAAAGTACACTAATGGTGTGTCCATAAAGAGAAAAACTAGTTAGCCAATCTGCTGCTTCATAGCTACCACACTCTTTATGTAAAAACATCTTCAGACCAAAGCTGTTACAACTGTCCTGTGGAATCGCACTGCTGCACACTTCCAGGAATCGATAACCGTGACACCCACGGTTCAACCCGGAATCGGGACTCTCAATGTGGAGGATCCAGAGACTGTAAGCTGCGCTCTAGTTGTTCCCGCTCCCCGGACCGCGGGATTAGCTCCAACCCCAACTTCGGAATGGTATTACCGGCAACAGGAACTTCAGCACTGCGCGTTGATTCTCTATTCAGAGTCGCGCTGCTCATCGTAAGTTTGCTACCTTCTTATCTGAAGTTATTCTTCTGCTGCTTTTCAGTGGATCGTTCCTTGTAGCTTCAATCCCTTTTCTCCTTACTTTTCCGTTTCCTGAAACTTAGAGATCTCGATTTCCTTCCGAGCCCAGCGGATCAACAAGAAGTCACCTCCTGTGTTCCCGACTGTTCTCTCGGGTAGTGTTTTGTTCTGTCTAGCTATTTGTGTTTCCGTGTCTCTCACAGGGTTTTCTCCCTCTAATCTTGCTTATCTATAACGTCAACATTAGATTTCAACTTCAGACCTCCTATTCAGTCTTCAGTCCCCTCAAGCTCAAGCCCTCTATCCTGCTCATTACAATTCCTACCTTGGGCTATCACCTGTTGGTAAGACTCCAATTCCTATAACATTCTTTGCATCTTCGTGTCTTTACTTTTGGACTTATCCTAACCTCTTTAATATCATATAGGCGCATTGCCAACTTTTCACATCCGATTGAAAAAGAAAAGCTTAGAAGGGAATAGGCTTGTCAGGGTAAGTTGCCTTTCTTATCCCTACCACTCTACTATTAGAGATTCGGTATCTTTACTTATCTGAAATTCTATTCTGTTTCTATCAGAATCCTCCCTGACTAGATGCCGGTTCACAGCCCAACCAGTGTGACCCTCCACCAGCTGCAGCAGGAATCCACTCTCCCCAGCGGCACCTCACGGGGTTTTTTACCTACGGGGTTTCCCCTGGAGACTTCACTTCAATCTAGCCTTTGGCTGGGTTTGAGAGGAGTTTTCAGGTAATTCCCTCCTGCTTCTATTTCAAAGAGAGCTGACCATCACGGAGGTAGGTGTCATTCTCATTTGCCGAGAGATAATTTGCTACAAGTGCTTTGTTAGTATAAAGTTATAACAGTAAGCAACGCCTGGTTGACCTAGAGAATTCTCTTATCTTCGGCATTTGTGAAGGACGACTTCTGTGATGGATCAACAGATTCAGCAGCTCATAGCTGCGGTACAATCTCTGACTTCAGAGGTGCAAAGTCTGAAACAAGAAAATGCTAATCTTTGACAGGCTCAGCATCAGTCTCAGCAACAAACTGCCCAGTTGGCTTCCCAACAGGCAGCAGCTAGCAGGGTTCTGCATTGCTCAGAAGTTCCTCCTGGTCCCTTACCAGGGGGTCAGTTCGATGGCAATCCACATAAGATAAAGGAATTCCTTGATGCTTGCGCAGTACAATTTGCCTTTAAGGCAGCCTTCTTCCACACTGATTGTGACAAAGTAGGGTATATGATTTCACAGATGGTGGGACCTGCCCTAGCCTGGGCTACTCCCTTGGTCACAACCAATAATGCTATATTAAATTCCCATTCTGCCTTCTGCAATAGCATTAGATCAATGTTCGGTAGGCAGGAGATTCGGATAGCGGCCCAGGAACAACTACTAGACCTTAGACAGGGCAATCAAGACATCCTGACCTATATTACTAGATTCAAACAGATTGCCAGTGAATCTACTTGGTCAGATGATGCACAGGTTACTCTATTCTGGAGAGGCCTGTCTGAGGATCGTAAAGATGAAGTATCTAGGGTCCCACGTCATTGACAGAATTCATCGCTTTAGTCATGCAAGTTGACTATAGGATAAAAGAAAAGAGCAGTGAAAGGCGCAAAGGGAAACTCACTACTCGTACATATTCCACTACTCCTGTAACACACAGAGGTAACTCAAATGAGGAACCTATGCAGTTAGGATCAGCTAATCGAGGGCCTTTATCTCCTGAGGAGAGATCACGCAGAAGGACTCAGGGATTGTGCATGTATTGTGGCTCAAATACTCACACTGTCCAGGAGTGCCCCATCACTCCCCCGAGACGATCGGGAAACGCCAGTTCCCGGTCGTAGGAGGAACCGCGTTCCGGGATTCTAAAGTGTCTTTAGGTTCCTCTCTAAATATGCCGGCCTCACAAGGAAACCAGCATTCTCACACTCTAATGTTTGTATTACATATCACCCTCACATCTGATAACCAGAAGATGACCGAGATTCCGGCACTAGTGGACAGTGGCTCCGCCGGAAATTTCATTGATGAAATTTGGGCTAAACAACATCATCTACCTTTGTTTTCTAAAGGTGAAGCCATCCCTGTTGAGAGTGTAGATGGTAGCCCTTTAACATCAGGGCCAATTATTTATCAAACCTGTCCATTAATCATGTCAATTCTTCCACACGACAAAGTCATTACCTTGGATGTTATACGAACTGCTCATTACCCTGTCATTTTAGGACTACCTTGGCTACGAATGCATAATCCCTACATAAATTGGGCGGCAGGTTCACTCTTCCTGGGATCAGAGTTTTGCCTCAATAATTGTTTGGGGAAAACTAGCAGGGTTTTTCATCCAAGACAAGAGGAGAACAGACAAGTCACTATTGTTGGGTCTGTCATCGGCCTTCCTTCTGAGTACCGTGAGTTTGCTGAGGTTTTTTCCTCCTCGGAATACTCACTGCTTCCCCCTCATCGCAGAGATGATTGTGTTATCGATCTTATTCCAGACAAGCCGTTACCCTTCGGAAGGATGTACATCCTCTCTTCATCTGAGAAGGTCGCCCTAAGGGAATACCTAGATCTCAATCTAAGGAATAGACTTATTACCGAATCTACATCTCCAGCGGCAGCCTCACTATTCTTCGTGCCCAAGAAGAATTCTTCGGAACTTCGACCCTGCATAGACTTCAGAGGGTTGAACAAGATCACCATTCCAGACCGATACCCGATGCCTTTGATTCCAGATATTTTAGAGGCCGTCAAGGGAGCCCTCATTTATACAAAGCTGGACTTAACGGGTGCTTACCACCTTATCAGAATCAGAAAGGGAGATGAATGGAAAACGGCCTTCCGCACACCTTTTGGCCATTTTCAATACCAAGTCATGCCATTTGGGTTGTCCAATGCCCCGGCCATTTTCCAGCGATTCATGGATCATCTATTTTCGGATTTACTATTACATTCTGTTATCGTTTATCTAGATGATATTCTGATCTTTTCAAAGGACATTTCTGAACATCAATCCCAGGTCAGTGAGGTATTACATAGACTCCAGAACAATCATTTGTTTTGCAATCTGGAGAAATGTTTCTTTCATCAGCCCCAGGTGACCTACCTGGGTTATATTCTTTCAGCATAAGGTATCGCAATGGATCCAGACAAGGTTATGGCGGTTCAGAACTGGGTTAACCCTCGATCAATCAAAGAAATTCAACGTTTTGTTGGATTCTCTAATTTTTATCGTCGGTTTATCCCCAACTTCTCGGCTCTTACTCAGCCTTTAACCAACCTTTTAAAAAAAGGAGTTCCATATGTCTGGAATGAGGAGACGCAAAAAGCTTTTGATACTTTGAAGAAGAGGTTCACTTCAGCGCCCATTCTCATGACTCCAGATCAATCTCGCCGTTTCATTCTCAAAACAGATGCCTCCCAATATGCCTTGGGTGCTGTTCTCCTTCAAGAGGATGATCAAGGTTTGGAACGCCCCATTGCATATTTATCCAAGACTCTCTCTCCGGCAGAATTAAACTACACCGTTCTTGAGAAAGAGCTATTGGCGATCAAGAGGGCTTTTGAGGAGTGGAGACACTTGCTATTGGGAGCTCAGTTTCCAGTGGAGGTCCATACTGACCATCAAAACTTAACAATCCTTCAATACGCTCAGACATGCAACAGCCGACAGGCTAGATGGGCTCATTTTTTCTCCCCTTTCAGGATCATATTTTCATTCATACCTGGGAGATGTAATTTACAAGCTGATGCCTTATCGCGTAAAGAGATCACTCATCAATTATCGGTCAAATCAGAACCGATTTTTCCCCGTTGTGTTCTGAACATCAAAAGGAATTACAAATCTACGGATTTTCTCAAACGTCTGGAACAAAGCTCTGTGCCCTCCATTTTGAAGAGGTTTACTAGGAAAGAGTTGAGCCTCTTGTCCAAAAAGGAAGGGTGTTATTTCCGTGGTAAACAGGTTTTTGTACCCACTAAATCCTTACAGAAGGAAGTTCTAAATATGTGCCACGACTCTAAATCTGCAGGACATAGAGGTAATGTCAATACCCTTGAATTGGCCTCCCGATATTTTTGGTGGCCTTTAATGCGAAATGACATTTTAACATATGTCAAGTCTTGCCCTGTCTGCCTGCAAAATAAGAGTCCTAGACATTCTCCCTTCGGAACTCTGGTCAGAATGCCAATACCCACTCGACCTTGGGAGATTATTTCGACAGACTTTATTGTGGATCTTCCAATTTCTGAAGGATGTTCGACTATTATGGTTGTAATTGATTCATTTACCAAACTGGCTCACTTTCTCCCCTTCTCTGGTCTCCCTTCGGCGGCTCAATTGGCACGAACTTTCATTTCCCGAATTTTTTCTCTTCATGGTCTACCTGAGACTATCATCTCCGATAGAGACTCTCAATACACATCAAAATATTGGAAACAGGTCTGTCAAATTTTGGGTATCACCCGGGCTTTGAGTTCCGGGTATCACCCACAAACCAACGGTCAGACTGAAAGATTAAATCAGACCCTGGAAGGATACCTACGGAGCTACATCTCAGCAGCTCAAGATAACTGGCTAAGTTTACTACCAATTGCTGAATACGCTTATAAGAATGCGTATCATTCCGCGATTAAGACCTCTCCTTTCTTTTGTTCCTATGGATTCCATCCTGCTTCTTTCCCTGACAAAAGATCTTTGGATGACAGATGTCTGGACGTGAAGTCTCTCTTGGAAAAGATACATCGGGGTCAACACGCAGCCGCTCAGGCTCTTAAATCTACTCAGGAAAGAACAAAGAAGATGGCAGATCGCCTCCGATCTAAAGCTCCCATAATACGACCTGGAGATCTGGTTTGGTTATCTTCCCGATTCCTACCTAGACACCTTAGGCCTTCCAAATTTTCTCCTAAATTCATGGGCCCTTTTCGGGTGATTTCGGCCATAGGGGCAGCAGCCTTCAAGCTGAAGTTACCCAAAACATGGGCTCGGATACATCCGGTTTTTCATGTTTCTCAGCTGAAACAAGACATTCAAAGTACTTTCCATCCTATGGTTTCTTCTCGTCCACCACCTGTTCTGCACCATACTGATGTGGAGTACGAAGTCTCAGAGTTATGTGACTCACGTATTCACTGTGGAAGACTTCAGTATTTGGTGGACTGGAAGGGCTACGCCCCTTCTGATCGGACTTGGGAATCAGAATCCAGTATCCATGCTCTGCGGGTAATTAAAAGGTTTCACAAGAGACACCCGGTAAACCAGGGGGTAACGACTTTAAGAGGGGGCATACTGTTACACCTGTCCTGTGGAATCGCACTGCTGCACACTTCCAGGAATCGATACCCGTGACACCCGCGGTTCAACCCGGAATCGGGACTCTCAATGTGGAGGATCCAGAGACTGTAAGCCGCGCTCTAGTTGTTCCCGCTTCCCGGACCGCGGGATTAGCTCCGCCCCCAACTTCCGGAATGGTATTTCCGGCAACAGGAACTTCAGCACTACGCGTTGCTTCTCTATTCAGAGGCGCGCTGCGCATCGTAAGTTCGCTACATTCTTATCTGAAGTTATTCTTCTGCTGCTTTTCAGTGGATCGTCCCTTTTCTCCTTACTTTTCCGTTTCCTGAAACTTAGAGATCTTGATTTCCTTCCGAGCCCAGCGGATCAACAGGAAGTCACCTCCCTGTGTTCCCGACTGTTCTCTCAGGTAGTGTTTTGTTCTGTCTAGCTATTTGTGTTTCCGTGTCTCTCAAAGGGTTTTCTTCTTCTAATCTTGCTTATCTATTACGTCAACATTAGATTTCAACTTCAGACCTCCTATTCAGTCTTCAGTCCCCTCGAGCTCAAGCCCTCTATCCTGCTCATTACAATTCCTGCCTTGGGCTATCACCTGTTGGTAAGACTCCAATTCCTATAACTTTCTTTGCATCTTCGTGTCTTTACTTTTGGATTTATCCTAACCTCTTTAATATCAGATAGGCGCATTGCCAACTTTTCACATCCAATTGAAAAAGAAAAGCTTAGAAGGGAATAGGCTTGTCAGGGTAAGTTGCCTTTCTTATCCCTACCACTCTACTATTAGAGATTCGGTATCTTCACTTATCTGAAATTCTATTCTGTTTCTATCAGAATCCTCCCTGACTAGATGCCGGTTCACAGCCCAACCAGTGTGACCCTCCACCAGCCGCTGCAGGAATCCACGCTCCCCAGCAGCACCTCACAGGGTTTTTTCCCTTCGGGGTTTCCCCTGGAGACTTCACTTCAATTTAGCCTTTGGCTGGGTTTGAGAGGGGTTTTCAGGTAATTCCCTCCTGCTTCTATTTCAAAGAGAGCTGACCATCACGGAGGTAGGTGTCATTCTCATTTGCTGAGAGATAATTTGCTTCAAGTGCTTTGTTAGTATAAAGTTATAACAAAAGCTTAGAAGTTTCTGACTAAGACTTTTATCTGATGATAAATCTACCCATACTTCAGTTGCATTGCTCTTTTTAGCTTTTGTCATGTATGCTGTAACATAATGAGCAACAGCTGTTGTATCATCAGCAATATACTGTACATAATTTTTGCATTCCAAAGCTGAGCAATGACAGAATTATAATCATAATTAAATTGGCATTCCTTATTTCTTTTGAAATTATATGTATTTCTTGGTGATTTATCCATAACATGGTGTTGAACAGATGACATCAAACTATTCACTCGACTAACTGCTGTCACAGGCCTTGTAAAGCCAAATCTCTACTGAGTGTAGGACTTGTCTTTACTTTTGTATGTTCTCTGACAGTACTTTCCACATGAGTGCCTTGGAAACCTTCCCATCTTGTTCCGTGGATCAGCATTCACATGCTGAGCAGGAATGGAACAAGTAACATATCTGTCAATGAACTCCATCACACACCCATCACTTTCCTTACCAAACTGAGGAGCATCTTTAAAACAGCATATGTATATGTGGAACCCCATGTGCCTGCTACTCTTTCCTCCAAAAGAAATGTTCCACAGTGCCTAATGGACCACTTCTTTATTAAATCTAAAGTGGATAATGGCAAACAAATCTGTGATGAAAGAACCGTGATACACTTACAGAGTACATGGAACACATTTCTCCTTGTGTCATACGTTCTAGGTTTTATTTCTCTGCATTAGTTTTATGAATCCAGTCAGCAAGATCATCCCAACCATACTCAGAACAACTTAAAGTCACAAACCAAGTTAGAAAGCCCAGTTTTCTGATCATGCATCTAACCTTGCAGTGTCTCCTATACCAATACAATTCTAAACTGTCGCCCATGACTTCACTTGAGTGTAGAGGATGAATAGTGTAATGTTCATACAAACTAATCCCTTCTGCAACAGATAGATGTTAGAACTGACCTTCACTGCTTTTGTTTGTTGACTCACCATCAAGCATAGACAGGTCTGGTACTGTCAGACTACTTTTGTATAAATCATTTGTGCTCTAATAAAAACTCCAATGAATTTTTCACTTTTACAATATCTATACATTGTTTCCAAATGCTCTTATCTTTAGTGGCAACACTATTTACTAAAGCAAACAAATAATCTGCAATGTCACACCTCACTCCTAAAGTGCTCACATTTTCTTCTAAATTGAGAGGTTAATACACAACATTGTCTCTCATACCTTGTAATCATGATTTCTTAGACATATTTGGCATATTTGTTTGCAATCTAACAATACATCGGAAAGTATGAACAGTTTGCAATGCAATCACTTCAAACATGTTCAATTTCTGAAGAACAGAAGTGATTTTAGGTATCTGTCCTTCAAAACACTTCTTGGAGGAATACTTCTTTGATTATAAAACCCAACACAGTGTCTACAAACATAAAGTGCCTCTCTTGTGCCGAATTGTTCTTCTACA
Source organism: Ambystoma mexicanum (assembly GCF_040938575.1). Classification (NCBI taxonomy): domain Eukaryota; kingdom Metazoa; phylum Chordata; class Amphibia; order Caudata; family Ambystomatidae; genus Ambystoma; species Ambystoma mexicanum. The sequence continues at coordinate 837,009,921 of NC_090936.1, forward strand.
AACAGATGGTGATAAAGGCATTGAAAGGCCAAGTGCCCTGAACAGTCCCAGAATTCTACAGTAGCAAACCTCATCAATATTGACCTTGCCCCATCCCAAAAAACATGTCATTAGTAATTCATGACATACTGTATCCATACGTTCAGAGTGCTATTCCCAAACCAGTTCTCAAATGAACACGTTCACTGCAAACTAACCAGTACAAATGTACCACAAATAAAAAAAGAACATTTCCCAACATGATAACCAAACTAGGATTAATCAGCAGCATTCGAATATAACACTTGTCAAATTTAAAACTACATTCAAACACTTCCACAAATGTGACATAAAGGGAGTTACTAAAATATTCTTATTTCTTTTTCTATAGATATGCCTTGGCAAATCCCATAGTTGGTGCCTATCTTTCACTGCCTATATGCATCCTTTATCATGAATTCTTATGCTGGGAAACAAGTGTTCACTATAATCTACACATAGCTCAGGTTTCATTCGGGCCTAGCATCTTGAAAATGTACTATGCAAAACACAAATGCATCTCAAACAGAGAAACTCAATTACCACCCATTCAAACTATAATGTTTCATCTTATTTACACTACATGCAATCCTTCACACACATTCTCCAATCGTATGAGGCTAATCTACAAAAGGTATTTCAGCCTACTAAACAAAAGACATTCCTTCACCAGAAATACGCGTACAAGCTCTTCTCTCTCTACATTTATTGATCACGACAAACTAAAGGTGCAAAGTGGGCATCTTAGGCCTAAACACAATAAACATACAATACCATCATTTCTTATTACACATTTATAAAGGTGTTGCAAGATAATCTATGCTTTCATGAACCAACCTACCATTCATGCATCTCTGGTGTGTCCTCAATTAATAAGTAAGGTAATAATCGAACAGAGCTACAAGAAAATACACTGCCACTTAGTTTCTCAACCGAGCTCCAGTTTTCATGCCTTACACGCCTCTACTTAACAACTGTAGGCCATCTCCATGCACACAACATTGGGTATACTGCTGCTCACATAACTGGACCCTGCCACACCTTTGCTTCTCCGGCCACCCATTTAATCAGTCTTTCTTAGCTGTCCCCATCAAACAACATGGACATTGAACCACCTCACCTGTTCCCACCTATTTAAGCATCATTAGCTAATAGCCTAACCCACTATCCTGCCTTCAACTACAAACTAATCACTACTACTGCTATTCAACAACCCATATCAGCATGTATGTCCTCTCTCCATTGCCCATCCCCACTCTCACTGGAGTTTGAATGGCCAAGTGCCCTGGGCAGCCCCAGAAAGCTAAACTACCAAACCTAATCAATAATACCGTGACGCCCATACCATTATACATTTCTTCGATAATACCTCACATGCTCTACATATAATGTCAAAGTACAATTCCCAAGCAACTTCTAAAGAAAAGAAATGTTCACTGGAAACTACATGACAAATGTTACCATCATTTCTTCATTCACATTCATAATCTCTAACACATCTTTGCTTTCATGTACCAAACAACTATTCATTCACCTCTGGTGTGTCCTCAATTCATAAGTAACATGATAAGAGAAAATAGCTTCAGGATAATGCACTGCCACTTAGTTGCTCGACCCAGCTTCAGTTTTCAAATGTTAGCAGTCTCTAAGTAACAACTGTAGGCCAACTCTAGGCTTGATCCCCTTAACAGTATTGCCAGATATGCCCTAAATCTTGAACAGCTGGACATTGTGCATGAGGCTGTGCAAGAATGGCAATAGAAAGATGTAGGAGCAATGATGATAAATACGTCACTGAATTGCTCCAAAAGGCATCCATCCTAGGTGGTTCAACAGAAACTATTACCAATATCACCAATTTGGATGAGTTAACACAGTTGAGAAAAATGTTAATCCAGACATAACTTCATGGCTCCATCATGTTGAAGTATTTGAGAAAAGGCACCTTGCTCCAAGGTTTAGTTGTGCGAAACGAACCCAGGCTCTTCTTCGATAACAAGAATTTTGTGCTGCATTGGAGTTATGTGGCTAATACATTTGGATGGGACTGGATCATTTTGATTATTGATACAGCCAATGAAAGGACTGAAAACATATTAATAGATCTTATTACCTTAGAAGAGGAGATCAAAAAAGCCATCCCATTAGAACTTTAAAAAAGAAAGTTGACTCTCTGTTATTGGAAATGAATATCTTTAAAGAAGAGACATTACGGGATAGAGTTAGAAGAATGAACAAAGGTCTTACTCAACTTGATACACGAAAAAAATGATACCCCCCAAATGACCTTCCAAACACTCACAGCAGCGCAAAGAAAAAGAGAGTGAGTTTTCAAACAACGTAATTTAGTTCTAGTGACGGGAGTAACTATGGAAAAGCAGGTACAAACTGTGGGGGGTATACCGTAGACAACAAGGAACGAGGAATAACTACTGCAGTAGGAAAAATAGCAATCAGGGGTCCCGAGGCAAACAAGGTAATGGAGCCCACCACCATTTTTTTCGAGCAGGGCCCAGAGGCTTGGGATCTAGAGCCACATATAACACACAGCATGAAAGCCTTATTGTAAATTTCTACAAATACACCTACTGAAGAACAACCTCAAATTTTGGAAAGAGGAATGGTTTGTGTAGCCTCTAACCAACACAAGCAGTTTCCGTTTCGATTTTTTTTTGAGAAAATGACATTCGCAACAATTCTTTCAAGATAGAAAACCGGAAGATGAAGACTCAGACTTAGGTCTGCACAAAATCCCTTTTCTGTGTACCTCTACAGACTGTAACTGCAGAACTGCAGAAGCACACGTGTTTGAAAATAGGGTGCTTTGGGATGTGACCAAACTGGAGAAATCCCTAGGAGGTAAATCCTTCTTCCAGAATACCAGTAACCGTGAAAAGATGGCCATGAGTAACTTACTATCCAATAGAACTATCGTAATCTGCAAAGCGGATAAGGGTGGTGCAATTGTTATATAGGAGAGGGACGTTTACATCAGAGAATGCAACACACAGTGTTCACGAATATTCACGAATATCTGCAGCACAGTTGAACTCAATTTCTTGGACATTGCCATAACAGCAGAGAGGAACAAGAAAACTCTTTTTGTGAAACCCTACCATAAACCAACTGACAGGAACTCGCTTCTCCACTACAATAGCTTTCATCCATGCCATGTAAGGGATAACCTCCATTTAGGACAGTTTTTGTGCCTCAATTGCAATAGTAATTCTGTCTCACACGCCAAGGGAAGAGGGGGGAAGAGGGCCTGAGCCCTCTCCCCCTCCTAGAAGCTACAATCAAGCTTCTCCTCGCCGCAGCAAACATGCAGAGGCCTGCCTGAACCTGTCTCGGTACCCTGCCTGACCCTCGCATGCCGGGCGCATCGTGGCGCCGAAACAAGGCTGAGAGCGCCTTTTTTGAAAATCTGCATCCGCCGGTAGGCGGATACGCTGGCCACAAACAAAGGCCATACTAAGGCCCTGTTTGCGCCTGTGACCCCCATTCTGTCTCACACGCCAAGGGAAGAGGGCCGGAGCCCTCTCCCCTCCTAGAAGCTACAATCGAGCTTCTCCTCACTGCAGCAAACATGCAGAGGCCTGCCTGACCCTGTCTCGGTACCCTGCCTGACCCTCGCATGCCGGGCACATCGCGGCGCTGAAACGAGGCTGAGAGCGCCTTTTTTGAAAATGTGCTTCCGCCGGCAGGCGGATATGCCGGCCACAAACGAAGGCCATACTAAGGCCCTGTTTGCTCCTGTTTGCGCATTGGTAGTGCTCAGGCGAAGTACCCCATCTACCTCTCACCATATCTGCCTCTTGTAACATCCTTATACCCTGCCTTAACAAAAACGTTGCACTGGACAACAACGGATGCAGGCACCTCCACATACGACATCATCGTCTACTGAGCAACACAGACATACAGTTTTGATCAGAACGATTCGAATGCAAACGTAAGTCGTCTATGCCTATCCTCCAAACAGACCGCAAGACCCACTCACCATGAGAAACAATTGTACACAGTCCCTGATAATCTCACTCATCCTGTATTGATTTGGACTTTTTCCATTCATGCTAGTCTGTGCCTAACTGCATTGTGACCATTCCTGCTAGTCTGTGCCTAACTGCATCTTACCCATTCCTGATAGTCAGTGTCTAACTGCATTGTGCCCACATCATGCTAGCTTGTATCTAACTGCATTGCGCCCACATCATGCTAGCCTGTATCTAACTGCATTGTGCCCATTCCTGCTAGTCAGTGCCTAACTGCATTGTGCCCACATCATGCTAGCCTTTATCTAACTGCATTGTGCCCATTCCTGCTAGTCAGTGCCTAACTGCATTGTGCCCACATCATGCTAGCCTGTATCTAACTTCATTGTGTCCACATCATGCTAGCCTGTATCTAACTGCATTGTGCCCATTCCTGCTAGTCAGTGCCTAACTGCATTGTGCCCACATCATGCTAGCCTGTATCGAACTGCATTGTGCCCATTCCTGCTAGTTAGTGCCTAACTGCTTTGTGCCCATTCCTGCTAGTCAGTGTCTAACTGCATTGCGCCCACATCATGCTAGCCTGTATCTAACTGCATTGTGCCCATTCCTGCTAGTCAGTGCCTAACTGCATTGTGCTCATTCTTGCTAGTCTGTGCCTAACTGCATCTTACCCATTCCTGATAGTTAGTGTCTAACTGCATTGTGCCCACATCATGATAGCCTGTACCTAGCTGCATTGTGCCCATTCATGGGAGTCAGTACCTAGTTGCATGTGGCCCACTCTACTGTACACAATCCCTGCCTGTGAGTAACTTTGCTACTACTTACATCAATATATTTAAAAGCACTGCAACCTCACCCACAGCATGTACGCCCTGCCCCTCTACGTATTCTTGCTTAGCTCAATACTCCATGATACTAATACACCCAACCTCCATAGCCTAGACATTAACTACCACAACCAAAACACCTTCAATTGTGCACCCACAATGGACACAAGCATGCAGGCATCCAACCTGCACCAAAGATTAGTCAAACTCAGATCCCGCACCCTCCCATCTCAGTACCATGCCGCTCCCACACGCACACTACACAGAAATGATCGACTTAGCTCACGCACCACCATAGTGAACACACACACCTACCACGACAATTCCTCCATAGACCACAACATTAAACACATACATCATGCCACACCCAGCAACTATTCCTACATATCAGGTACAGCATCACCTAAGTTAGACATGCCACCCATACCGGTAACGAACTTGTGCCCCTCGCCTTACAAATGCGCCTTACTCAATGTACGCTCTCTTCATGCCCACGCCTTAGAAGTTAATGATCTGATAACCACACAAGACATGTTAGCCCTTCCCCAGGGTACGCCATACTTAGACAAGACAGGATAGCCAAACTTGGAGGGGGGTAGCCCTTATATACAAAGAAACACTATCCATCAGAATCATACCACACCCAGAGGAAGGAAATGTGGACACCCTATCAGTCAAACTAGCCCTCTCGCCAAACAGTACTATAAATATTCATATCATATATCGACCACCTGGCCCCGCTGCCAATTTCATAGGCCACGTCAATCACCTAATAGGTAACAATATCAAGAAATCCACCACATCACTTCTCATAGGAGACCTCAACCTAGGATTCAATGTCCCCAAGGACAAAACTGCCATCTCCCTAGCAGAGGATCTTCAGGACCTAGAATTCACACAAAAAATCACCTCACCTACACACGCAAAAGGATGCACCCTGGATTGGATCATAGACCATAATTGTAACACGACCATTACTTCTAATATTAACCTCCAATTCGACATCCCAGTCCAAACACACATGAAAGTACCTACCACTGCTCCGGCAACCTTAGCCAGAAGTGCAAAAAAACTCACTGCTGACAACCTCATCACACATCTCAATCTGCCATGCCTATCACCCCAATTCTCCTCAGACCCGAACATCCTTGCAGAAATATTCAAATACACTATTACTGGGGCTGTCAATACCATTGCCCCACTAGAAAACAAAAAAGAAAATAAATCCTTCCATTCCAACTCTTGGTTCACAGAGGAACTCCAGACACTACACAAAAACAAACGCCAGGCGCTCAACGAATGGCAACGCAATCCTTGTGACACCGCAAAAGATCATTTAAAATCCATAGCCAAAAAATATAAAGACGCCATCTTCATCGCTAAATCCGAAGCCTACAACATCCGCATCTCCTCTGCTAACTCCCACTCCAAAGAACTCTTCAGTATCTTTAAAGAACTAACTGTACCACCGTCCTGCCCTGATGAAATCGTTAAAGTCGAAGCATGGTGCACAGGCATACAATCAGCCATGTTGGCCAAAATAAACCTCCTGCAAAACAAAATATCCCACCACTGTAAAACTCTATCCAAGCAAAGCCTGCATCCACAAACAAAACCTAATGTTAGAACTAGCAACATGCCCAAATACTCATTCACCGAAATCCCCGAAAGCGAGGTCATTGACATCCTTAGACACCTTAAACCTTCACAATGCAAGGGTGATGTGTGTCCCCCACATTTCATTAAGAACTGCGCAGTACCACTCGCACCTCTTCTCACAGCATTCATCAATGCTTCATTCAAAACGGGCATAGTCCCAGACAGCCTTAAAGAGGCCTGGGTGCTCCCCCTTCTAAAAAAAAACATTGCTAGACCCCGCCGACCCCAATAACTACCGACCCATAACAACAGTCCTTTTCCTCCTGAAATTACTATACAAGGCCGCCCACAAACAGATTCAACTCTACCTTGAATCTAACACAATCCTAGGAAAGAGACAATCTAGGTTCCACAAGGGACACGGAACAGAAACCACCCTCTAGACTTAAAAAACAAAATCACTAACATCCTCGACAAGGGTAAGCCTGCCCTCCTCCTCCTCAACCTCTCAGCAGCGTTTGATTTGGTAGACCATACCACACTCACCAGTCATCTGAAGCATGCAGCCCACTTCACTAAGGACGCAGCATCATGGGTAACCTCCTTCCTAGAGGGCAGAGCTATGAAAGTATTCTCAAACATAGCCAATGCTGCACCTTCCATCATCCACTGCAGTGTCCCACAAGGCTCATCTACTGCCCCCATGCTTTATAACCTCTTTACCAAGACTCTCTTCGATAAACTGGTTGATCTGGGGATCACATACACAAATTACGCGGACGACACCCAGGTTCTCCTTCCCCTTACGGGGCATTATCATCAAGACACCACCACCCTACAGCAAATCTACTCCACCATACAAGCGTGGATCGCTACTAACAGACTCTGGCTGAACGGAGACAAGATCAAAATCCACACTCTCCAACCTCGACCCACTCTATCTCAACTTCAATATAGATAACTGCATCATCCCAGTATTATCCTCAGTCAAAACACTTGTGGTGCACATAGATGCAACCCTTTCCATGGACAAACAAGTTAGCGCCATAGTATCGGCCTCCGCACTGAGCAACAAACTCATCAATGCAATCAAACCATTCCTGACCAAGGACAACTTCCTCTCCATAGCTAGAGCAACCATAGGAGCCAAACTAGATTACTGTAATGTTGTCTTAGCCGGCACCTCCAAAAAAAACCTGTCCAGGCTCCAAACAACACAAAACAACGCCCTTAGAGCAGCCCTCACCATACCTAAAAGAGACCATATCACGCAAGCCAGGAAGTCAGTTCACTGGCTCCCAGTCAAGGACCGCATCTCATTCAAAATCCTTACTACCGCTCATAAATGTATCTACCTCACAGCACCCTCATACCTATCGGACACACTACACAGATCACAATTCACTAGACCGACCAGACAACAATACACCAACCAACTCACCATACCTCGCATCAATAGGACTAAGGCAGGAGGCATAGGCTTCCCCTTCCTCTCACTTAAACTTTTGAACTTTGTCCCCGCTGACCTCAGAGCGGAAACATCTCTCACCTCCTTCCGCAAAAAACTTAAAACTACCCTCTTCAACTAACCATACATTCCCAGCCACTTCCTGTCCAATGTAGGTATGCATGTAAGGATATTTGCGTCCAATGTAACACTTACAGACCTGAACTGTATGTAACTAAGTATAAGCAACAATGTAATTAGCGCCACGATGCCTTCGGTCTGCTGTGCGCTTAACAAATTTGAATAAATAAATAGTACCAACAAAGAAGATTTTCTGAAAGAAGCTGAAGGAACTAATTAACAATTACATCAGAGAGGCTATCCACCTGACCTTATTATGAAAGCATTCAAAAGAGCTAGAAATAATAACAGATAAGCCCTCTTGGAATACAAAGACCGACAAAAATTAAAAAATGACAAATTTGTCTTTGTAAATACTTCTAGTCACTTTTCAAATCCGATCAAAAAATCCTAATAAAACATTGCGATAAACTGGAGCAAGGGACAAAACCACTATCTAGACCGATAGTCGCTTTCAAAAGAAGCAGAAATCAGAAAGAACAAATCACGAGAAAATATATTAGTACCCTTTCCATGAATGAAAAACATTACCTGAACAGTGGAGTATACCAGAATTGGTTGGTCATTTCCCTTGTGGTAATTGCATGTGCTGACCTTCTACAATCGAAAGCACCCAAGTCAACATTGGCCTAACCACCCCTTGGAGACAAACCAAACTGACGAATTGCAACTCAACAATGCTAATTTACAGCATCTGGTGCCCATGCAATAAGCTTTATATCGGCAAAACCGAAAGGAAGATAAAAATTTGAATAAGCGATCACAAAAGCTGCCTCAGGCACCAGACCCTCAATGCCCTTTTAGTCGGCCATTGGATCGAGCAAATTCATCCATGAAAAGATCTAAGATGGACAGTCTTGTTAAAACTCAAACCTAGCGCAGATAGCAATTGCGATAAAAGAGCACTATTGAAAGAGCAACAACTCATTTTTTTGACCAATAGTGTAGACAATGGCCTAAATGAAAAAATGCATTGGATAGTGTAATCTCATGCCCCGCTGCAAATGAAAAAATTACTCTATACTATTTACTATAGTGGGTGCATTTGAGGGTGCCCCTTATCTGCTTACCACATTTTTTTAGGAATTCCATCTCGATTTAAGGCCAATGCAGCTGGCTTTGTACACTGTTATGCACGAGTAATTGGATTGAATGGTGTAATCTAATACCTCACTCATAATGAAAGCATTCTGGGTAAATGAAAATATTACCTAACATCAATTGTCACTGTGGGTGTATTTGAGGGTGCCCCTCATCCGCTTACTGCTTTCTTCAATGAATTCCATCTTGATTTAAGGCCAATGGAGGTTTATGCACGTGACTTTGCACACCGTTAGGCAGACCTTCCTCAATCCAAGTAGCATGGTAGCCTTCATGATTGTGATGTGAAACATTGCTGTCAATACAACACGGCTTCAACAGATAAAAAAAAGAGAACCCAACTCTGATCACACAGGTGGCGATCATGTGACCAAGAAAGCACCTATAATGAGAAATTTAAAATGTAAGGGTTAGAGCCCGCCCACCAACTTTACCCGAACGCTGGGAAGGAGAGAACGTTGGGAAGGAGAGAGGTCTGTGAGGATGGACCTACTTCGATCGATCTAATGATGTTACTAATATACACCAGCTTTTCTTCCATACATGGAACTGTATGGAAGCGAAAATCGAATTCAAAAACATATGGGATACTTAAAGAAATGTTTTCTTTTGTTTCAGGGAAGGATACTATATTCGATTTTGAGCAAAGTTACCTTTTTCAGAACTAGAATTTGAAGACGCCACACCAACTACTAATAAGTCCACTTGTTGGCCTGTCATGTGTTTTAGATGTGATCATTTGAATTTCCCTTTTTAATTGTCAAATTGCATTATTGTGGAAAGAAACATGTTGGGATGAGTGAGGTTGATTCAGTTTGAATGAGAGAATGATGATAATCAATGGTTTGGATGCTTTATGCGATTTTTAACGATTTTTATGCGATTTTTAACAAGTGATTTGTGTCTATTTAGCATTTACCACTTAATTGGGACTAGAAACATTCAACATACCAATTTTTGATGTCTAATTGTAACTCTCTGTTTAATGTACACCCATTTAGTGTTCAGTAACAAAAACAATTTGTAAGTAAATTTAATTTTTTGTGTGTATAATTAATAACATTGATATTTTTTTTAATACTATTACTCTGGTTCAAAATTAATTCAATTTGTAAATCACCAGTAAAAACTCTCAAATAGAGCAGCACTCGCTCAAGAGGGCATAGTTTCCCACTCTGAAACATTGTTTTGCTCACAAAATATTTTGTGACAGTTTAAGGTTTTGAACCCTTTTTCAGAGGGTTTTTGATGAAAAAAGTAATTGACCCTCATACCCCCTTTAGTGGCACACACCATTGAGTATACTGCTGGTCACATAACTGGGTCCTGCCACACCCTTGTGACTCACACCACCCATTTAATCAGTCCTCCTTAGCCATCCTCATAGAAAAATATGTAAAATGAACCACTTCACCTGTTTCCACCGATTTAATCATCAAAGCCAATGGCCTCACCCACTATCCTGCCTTTCACCTACAAACTAATCACTACTAATGCTACTCAACAAAACATATCAGCATGTATGTCCTCCCTCCACTGCCTATCCTCACTCTTGGTAGGATGTTAATGGCCAAGAGCCCTGTGCAGCACTACAAAGCTACCCTAGTGAACCTCATCAATAATACCATTGCCCCATCCCACTATACATTTCTTCAGTAACACCTCACATACTCTAACCATAACTTCAGAGTACAATTCCCAAACAACTTCTAAAGAAAAGAAATGTTCACTTTGAAACAAGATTGCATTAATTGGCATTATTTCTTCATTCACATTCATAAAGGTGTTGCAAGATAATCTGTAACACAGCTTTGCTTTGATGTACCAACTAACCATTCATGCATCTCTGGTGTGTCCTCAATTCACAAGAAAGGTAATAAGAGAACAGAGCTTCAGGATAATGCACTGCCTCTTAGTTGCTTCACCTAGCTCGAGTTGTCCCACCTTATAAGCCTCTCCTTAGGAACTGCAGACAGACAGCAGCATTCAATCTAGTGCTACTCACATGATGGGGCCCTGTCACACCCTTCCTCCACCAACCACCCATTTAATCAGTCCTTCTTAGTCGTCCTCATCAAAGAACATGTAAAGTCAAGCACCTCACCTGTTTCCACCTATTCAACCATCATAGGGCCAGCTGCCTGACCCACTATCCCACATTTCACCTACAAAGTAATCACTACTACTACTACTACTCAAGAAAGGATATCAGCATATATGTCCTCCCTTCACTGTCCATCCCCACTCCACTGGGGTTTGAATGGCCAAGTGCCCTGGGCAGCCCCAGAAAGCTCCCTTAGCGAACCTTATCAATAATACTTTCCCCATCCCACACTGCACCCCTATTTATTTGACAACTCCCTGTGTCAGTGTCTTGCATAAAAACATATTACATTACATGACATTAAACCTAAATAGATTCCTGCCATTCCAAAGAACACTATTTCCAAGAAAATTGGGAAACGGACAAATATGGTTTCTGATGTTTATTTCTAAATTACTACCAGCGATTACATCAGAGAAGAAATACTGCAGTATAAAAAAAAATGCCCCATCTACACCTCTCTTTTTAGTACATGAGTAATGTAATGTGGGATACTATTGAACAGCTCATATAGCATACATAAAATTAAAAAAGTAGAGTTTCACTAGGTGGGCATTACGTTTGCCGAGTTGTGATATATCTGTGGCGGGGACAGTGCATGTTTTGAATGATAGGCCTAAATGAAAAGTGAGTTAACAATGCATGATAAAGCACACACATATTTAAAAAAATATATGCATAAACCTTGTCATTTGCAAACTCATACCTGTATACAATGAGTCAAACACAGTTTATACATTACTGCACAAAAGTTGAAATGCCAACTATTAGACCCTAACCACTAAGCCACTATGAAATCACCTACTTCACTTTCCTTCATAATTTCTCACAAACCGTTTACCTGGTGTATTTTCCCTAAAACACAAAGGACGTTCAGTAAAACCTGGCATACTTCACAGTACAATTCCTAACCAATTCTCAAGAGAAAAGAATCCTAAAAACTGACCAGTTCAAATTAACTTCCCCAGTAAGCTAGCAGAATCCAAACATCTCCACAACCAAGCAAAATAACATTGTCCAACATAATAACCAAGTTTGCATTCACCACATGCACTGCCTCATAAAACTCCTCACTTTTAAAACCACAGTCAAACACTTCCACAATTCTAAGACAGTACAAAATCACTAATATGTGGTCACAGAAAAACAGCTTAATATCCGACTACAAAGCACACACATAGCTACAATATTTGTCAAGCATAGAGTTATGATGCTTGGTTCACACTAGGGTTTCTTATGCACACACGTTCATATCACATCTGCCAATGTCAGCGAGAAACAACCTTAATTTGGAAATACATTTTTTGTCACACATAACCATAGCATAGCATGTCATACTGCCTAATCACTCTCCTAAAAGCACTGAAGAAAAATATGGAAAAACCTACGTTCCAACCTATACTTATAAACTTGACTAAATCAGATACCTAAAATACTTAATTTATCTTAGAAATACAACAATTCACGATGTACATGAAATATAGAGAAACACACAATCGCTCACCTTCAGCTGCTCCAAATAATGACTGGATCTTGACAATAGCTAAACACAGAACATATGCACCCTCTGAGTTCTGGGATCAGAATGTCAACAGTTTACAAAAAGTTCACTTTCAAAACTTTAAGAAATCAACAGCACAAAAAGAGGACTGTAGAAAGCAAACAAGTAAAATGCCCAACACATTTTCATTACAACCTATAGCAATCAATAAACCCCAACACAATCCATCCAAAGAATACTTTGTAGAACATTGACATGATATAATAAAAAAACATGTTTTTTCTTAATTTGCCAAATTAGATAACCGTGGCTATAAACCCAGTTACACAATGAAAATCCATCTATAGACGCGGTTAGACATACATTTTTCGAATGTGCTGAAAAACACATTTTACAAAGCTTTCTAATTGAATTCACACATCCCTTCAGGTGTGAACATCCAAACAGAAATACATGTACAAATCTGTGCTAAAACATCCATAATATAATATGATTGCTGTACCAAAATACGAACATCAATAACCACAGGTACAACCAATGGGTTCATACCTGCGGCTACCAAAGCCTGCCACAAAGTTTGAAGTACGATTGGACTATTCATAGCTGTGGACAGAGTCCACTGCAAGTAGTTGCGGCTACCCATAACATTTTTAGAGATTTAAAAAGACATATTGATAAGGTGTAACAATTCAAAGACACAAATGTACACACGTGGGCAAAGATTCAGAAACAAATGTGAAATTGTGTAGTGTAAAATCAATAGAACAACATGATCAATGCACAGAAATTGGAATCGCCATACCCATGGCTAAGGCGATAGTCATAGATGTGGCTATACCCGCCAAAAATACAAGTCTCATTGGCTTGGTGTTACTTGCAGCTATAAACCATCTGACAGGAGATGGCATTTTTTGGCTGCTGTCGTAACCATGGCTATTTAAATATGTATTTTCCTTTTCCAATATACTTAGACAGTTCTCTGGGTGGCTTCTAAAAGAGCCTTTGGGTACTTTTACCAATATATAACCAACACATATATTTTCAATCAGAGAAATACTCATCACCTCTATTAAAAAAATGTATCTTGGAACATGTCTCTGTGCTCTTCTTTAGATGATTCATTAATGTTCTTTTGCCGAAGAGAAAAGAACCTGTGCTCCCTGTCAAACATATTTCTCCACAATTACAGAATAAACCTCTAATTTCAAACGCGCCATCTACCATAACATTATACAACCAAATAAACTTTGTAAGCCGATGCTTTGAAAAACAGTACCTATGTCCTCAACATCACTATGAACCCCATTCTCAAAATTCTCAAAACCTCCACAGTTCTCTAAACAATCACAATACTCTCCTTCTGAAATTCCCTGCATGTTTGCAATATCCAATCAAACAATACATACACCCCAAAAATAGCACACTCTCCAAGAACGACACCTCACTCGCAAGCAATAATAATGTACAGTGTAGAACAACTCTTAAAACAATGATACAATATAATGTACAGTTTTATTGGCATATATAAATATCACTAACAGAAATAAATTCTCTCATAGATTCTACAACATCTGGGGTACTTGAAATCCCATTGGCAGCCACCCACCACACAAACAATGAACAGCCAATCACAAAGCAAATACAAACATTCCACCTTATCTCATTAATCTTCCTCCATTCTTAATTCTAATTCTGAACTCATAAGCAGTCTCTAATAAAATGGAACAGTACATACAATGGCTGGAGGGCAATTAAACAGAATTAAACAGAATTAAAAGAACTATTAATTCATGTTCAAAAAGACACACAATCAATTTAAAAGGACATAGAAAATTTAAGACAAATCATGGACAGTACACATTCAGATAACTTGGCTACAGAATGAGATGTATCGTGTGTTCCACCTAAACCACATCCCCACCTGAATGAACCTGTTTTCAACAAACTGTGTTTGCATATTTATTTATCTTTTTCAAATATGTACACGTATATGTGTTATATTAATGAATACAAAGTATTTAAAATGTTACAATAACTATTTACAAATACTACACTCAATACTTCTTAAAAAGAAACGATTGCACATTTAATTAGTTTTTAAAAATGTTGCATAGCCGCTGTTACAACAAAAATACAATGCACACCATGTATTTTAGCCACGGCTATAGGACTGTGTGCGTTAATAAACTGAGTATAAAATATTAATAACAAAAGAGACAGTAAAAAGAGTACATAAAAAGAGCATACTTTTTTTCGCATTACAGCTATAGACATGGGTATAGTTAATCGAATCCGGAACTCCAACCCCCCCCACCTTCAGTCATTGCTGCCGTTACCCACACCTCCAAAATCCAACATTCTATTGAACTACACCGTAGCCACAGTTATTCATCTATGTTTAAAAAAATATAATATATCCTTCCAAAAGAAAAGATTATCAATTGAAAAATAAACTTTCATAAATGCAGTGTAATACACAAGTTGTTATGACCCTCATATCTTGTATTCAGTGCATTACATTCACTGTATAAAATATAACATGTGTACATTGGGAAAAGAAATCTAACTTGGATTTAAAAAAACATACAATAATATAACAAAGGATAATACTATACCACTACAAGAAAGAAACTGGGATTTATAAACTGGGTAAGAATAAACAAATGATGTTATACTGGGTGGTTGCAGGACAGAGTATGGGAATGTTAAGTGAACTTGGAGAACAATGATCTGCAGTTTCGTGCACCATTCCTGGAGCACCAAAAACTCGTTCACAGTCTGGTTCTCTCCCAATTTTCTTGTGCCATTATTCCTGAAACAGAATTTTGGGTTTTCTAGTGGCACTATCTGCAAGGGTCCTCCTCTGTCTTCGACCCATGTCAGTAGTTTTGCAAGCTTTGGCCATAATGGCTTGCATCCATTCTGTACAATGTCGATGGTGCCTTGGTAATGACCAGTGACCATCCAGGCTCTACATATTACTACTCCTTTCTCCCATCCTTCTGGTGAAAGCACTGTTCCCCTAATCTGCATTTGGCCTCTGTTCTTTCAACTTTGAGCCTCTTCTGGAGTTTTTCCTTGGACATTTACCTTCGATTTCACTTCCCATCTGATTTCTGCTCCTTTAACTCCCGGCTTCTTGTACCGGATTACATGGTTCCTAGTATGAGCTCTATTTCTTGTCTTTATGTCTTGAAAATAATCATCTTCATCCGGATAGGCTGTTTCAGTTGCCCATATTAGGAAAGCATCACTGCACATGAACTGGCCTCTTGTTTTGCACATGGCTATGTTTGAAAGACAGTGTGCTGTCTGGACATCAATTTCTAGATTTAGTATAAGGGCACCTGGCAATACCCTGAACAGCCCAGGTGGGCGTACTTGATTGAACAAAAACAAAAATTCAGGGTGAGAGGTCACACTAACCAATAGCAACATATAATAGTCATGAATACATAATTTCTAAACTGAACGTATTTAATAACATTTTTCCAAAGAATGGTAGGGATAGAGCACCCAGGGGTATTTTTAAAATACAATACAAATCTGTATAATCCAGTAGACAAAAGAGCTGGATTTAAATGTAACCAACATAAAACAGAAACACTGCAAAAATGTCATCAATTGTTTCAATTGTGCAGTTGTAGAATGAACATAAACATAGTTTCATGGACATTGGAGAAAAACAACCGAACAACAATGCTTGAACTGTGTATTGTTCAGCTGGTGTGATCATCGACACAACAGTGTTTCGGCCTAGAAAGAAACAGAAAGATATAGCTGTGTGGGCAGGCCTTCATCAGGACGTGTGTTGGAATGGTCCCGGGGTCTCTATCAACAAATAATGAATGAAATGTGGTGAGTAAAGGGGTGACCTCTAAAATAAAATAATAATTCATTAAGCTCCCTAAGGATGCTGCATTTCAGACAAAGAAAGAAGCTTCACGGAAGTGTAGCCTAGTTCTTACCAATAGCTTATCCAGAGCTTGGATGAGCAGCAATATCCTTAATTGGTGTAGATATCTGGGTGGCACCAAAGTGTGCCAATTCAAGGAGCAAATGTGTGCCTAGAACAAAAATGATAGAAACTATAAGGGAATACTCCAAGTCCAAACCATATCTCTCATTTAATGAAGACATAGGAGAAAGTAGGAAAAACAATAGGAAAAAAATCTCATCTCGGGCGGTAAGTAGTGTGTCTTCTTAGGTGGTAAAAATGGTGACATCCACTATATATGAATAGTGTCTTATATAGTTGAGGAAAAATGGAGACTGTCACTGAACTCCAAAACTGACTGTTCGTATGTTGCCCGACCTATGTGTCAAAAGAAAACGCAACCGTGTGATTATCGCGGTGCGTTAACACATACAAAATAGCCCGAATGTATTATAAAATAATGAAACCCAAAGTAGGGGGTGCATGTCCTCGGGAAAGTAACAGAGTGCCCCCTTGGTATGGGCACACACGAAGAGTGTGTACCAAGACTTACTTTTAACAGGTTTCATCAGCATTCATGCGGAACTAAACTGCACAGCGTCTCCTGCAGTGAGCGAGTGAAACTGTTTCTGTGGAAACCACAAATGAATACATCGGTGGAGCATCCTGATTGGATGTGCCTTGGCGCTCCCCTGTTGCCGCGTCATATGCGTAAGACGGGGAGGGGTTGCGGACCAAGACAAATAACAAAAAGCCGGCATCACAGATAAGTTGCGCACAATCAATCATAAATAATGTGCCAAGGGCACGTGTTTTGCAAAAGACTCGGCGAGGGCATGGGATAAGCGCCCAAGTAAAGAAAGCCTACTAACAGGGCTAGCAAATGTGGAAATAACTATCTACGTGCCTTTATAAATCAGCGGGCATATAAACCACTGTGTATGAACACAAGGTTCATGATTCACAGAGAACAGCGCAGAGAGCTTGTGCTGTATTGTGTACTGTGATTAATCTGGTGTGAGTGCGATGGTGCGATCTCTGAAGCAAAGGGACCAATAAATACAGGACCCGACCGTTGCAAGGTCAAAAAACACTGGAGTATCCTATGTGATCGGGATAAGTTACAACCAATGGAGAAAAGCGTTGTGTGATGCTAAAGTGCATAACGCCATTAGATATACTGGTAAATCATTTGAGGGACATGATTCTATATGTTGACATGTTGGCGGCACTGTGTGACCATGGAAGCAAGAGTGTGAGCGAATAACATTTGTGTATGGTCAACATTCGTAACTGTGATAAATTCACACCAGCTTCCTTCAAATAGACACAATTATTTAGGCAAGTTGGACAAAATATCTATCTAGGTGTTCGATGGATATGCAAGATTTAAATGTTAACAGGTCCCAGTAGAAAAAACTGATTATGGATTCAACATAACATGATAATATCTGCACAAGAAAGCATAATAGAGTATTTAACAGTATGTTCTCTTTCCAGAGCTAGTTGTGAAAGAAGCACCAATGTACTAATCTAAAACCCAAGAACAAGATATGGTAGGACCCGTAAATGCATGTATCAAAAGAAGGGATCTCAGGTGATGATGTACAGCCATATATGAACCTAGAACTAATGTCCTGTGGAAGGGTGAACTCCCCTCTCGAGTGATTAGTGTCCAAATTCTTCTCAAGTGACAAAGTCAATGGCTATTCATTGGTTGTAGAAATGTTTCCATTCCACGGAAATATTCAGTCCTGTTTTCACGGGTTCCAATTTGAAGACCAAATGCTGTTTAAGCATCATAAGTGCCTTTTCCCTGTCTCCTCCTCTCTTTTGTGGAGTGAGTTGTTGAATGATGGTCCATGAGAGGTCTTCATTGGTGTGTCCTAGTCGGCTAAAATGTTCGACCATGGGCTTGTCTGGTGTTCTGTTCTTAATACAGGACCTATGTTCAGAGATCCGCTGTTTCACTGGTTTTACAGTCTTGCCTACGTATAATAGATGGCAGGGACATTGTATCCCATAGATCACAAATGTACTGTTGCGGTTGGTGTGGGTCTGTAGAGTGTGATGGTAGTCCTTATTGACAAAAGTTTTGGTGGGGGTGGTGTAGCGACATGCCACACAGCTTCCACATCGATAGATCCCACAGTGTGTTTGGTGGTTTGTTTTCTTCGAAGTAAGTGTGGACTAACGAGTCCCTCAGGTTCCTGTTCTTTTTGAAAGTGAAAATGGGCTTTCTCTCAAGGGTACCTTACCTTATGGAGGATATACCGACGAAAACTTGAGCTTCATACCAAGCAGCAAGATAATCTGTTCGAATGTCTCATTTACAAAGTGAGGTCCATTATCTGATCTCATGACTTCACACACCCCCCACCTGGGGAACACTTCTCTCACTAAAAATTTGCCGCACATGGACCTGCCTCTATCCATCTAGAGAATGGACACACCACAACAATTAAGTATCTGTACCTGTTACATACTTGAATCATGTCGACGTAATCGACGTGCACGTTCTGAAAAGGCCCATTTGGCCTGGGGATGACTCCTCTCATTACTTTTAGTGTGTGCCCAGCTATGAATTGTTGGCAGGTTTGCAGTTCACTATAAAAAATGCAACGTGCTTGTTTTTTTTCTCTTCCTGTGGTACTTCCCCTTGGAGTTGCATCAACTGTGTTTGCCTTAGATTGTTATAGTTTGCAGGCGAAGTTCATGCAACCGTCATTCTCTGATTGGTATGAGTGACTTCCACTTTCATGATCAACTCATCCTTGGATGTCATATGTTTGGCTTCCATGTCTGCTGCTTGGTTTCCGCGTGAGATCAAATCTGTCCCTTTTGTTTGGGCGGTGCATTTCACGACTGCTATGCCCACTGGGAGCTGTAGTGCCTTCATCAGCCTGTCCAATAATGCTACATGCTGCACTGGCATGCCATCTGCTTGGAGGTTGTCCCTCCTTTTCCATTGCGCTAAGCCTGCGTGCACTGTTGACCTCACATGTCACTGTACATCGTTACTTCCTGGTCTGTGTGATTCTCATTGGCGAGTATCAACGCCAATAATTCAGAAGCCTTTGCTGAATAGCGAGATGGTATTCGTGCACTAACGAGTACTCCAAATTCTCCATTTGTGGTGTGTTTCTTTACCGCAACGTCTGTGTATCTTTTCCCATCATTTTGATCGATTCTTGAAGAACCGTAAATAAGGACACTTTCTCCTTCTGCCAAAGCATGTTCTTTCACTCTGGGGATCTCATAGAATTCTTCATAATTTGCACAGTCATGGATCAGTTCTTCTTCAGTGACTGGCTAAGCTAAAAACATAGCTGGGTTCACTATCTTACATCGGACTACTTTAATCAATCGATTCGATACGAACACCTCATGCCCTTTGGTTTCTCTAGAATAGCAAATAGCAAATAGTGAGTGCTCGACGTACAACGTCATTGACAATGGTTGTAGCTTTCTCTATGGTGAACGCTGCGCAGCTAAACTTTGTTCACACGGGAAATGGCCTCTCATTACTGGGTCCAAATTTCCACTATAGTCGGCCAGGGGCTTGTGTCCCAATGTGGTTCTCTTTGTGAGCACTGCCGTCATAACGCTGCCATTCATGTGTGAAACCAGGTAACATGCCTCTGCATAATTGGGAATCCCTAGAACTGGTGCTGTGCAAATAGCTTTTTTGAGTTCAGCAAATCCTTCCTCCATGGTCTCAGACCACTCAATTTTTTTCTTTCGTCACTTAGGCCTTCTTTAGGGCCTGAAGTAAAGGCTTAGTGTAAGAGCTATAGTCGAAGACCCATGCCCTAACATAGTTGCACAGGCCTAAAAAACTCTGCATCTATTTTATTATGTGTGGCTTAGCCGTGTTCAGTATGGCTTCAGCCTTTTCTGGGGTCACTCTTTTTCCCTCATGTGAGATCAATTGGCCTATCTACAGCACATCTTGTTGACAGTATTGTAGCTTTTCCTTGTCAACCTTATATCCTGTCCCAGCCAGTATAGTCAATAGCTTGAACAGAATCATGCATGCATTGCTCCTCTGTCGTGCTGCAGATTAAGATGTCATCCACATATTGCAGGACAACACTTTCCAATGCGATATTGCTCAGGTCCATTTGTAGGACCCTTTTAAAAATGGAAGGAGACTCACAGGACACCTGGGGAAGCCTCATGCTTTTCAGACGTCAGATCTTGTGATTCACAGTGCAACGGGATTGAGAGAAATGCATTTTTTAAATCAATCGCTGTGAAATATTTTGCCTCAATAGGTACATTACATAGAATTGTAGCCGGGTTCTGGACTAGAGGGAACTCGGCCTCAACAATATCATTTATTGGGCGTAAATTCTGAATTAGCCTCCAAGACCCAATTTTTGATCGGATAAACCGCAGTATTGCATGATGACTCTGATGTCACTAAGATGCCTTGCTCCATCACAGCTGAAATTGTCTTAAAAATCTCTTCATCTGTCTCTCTGGACATGGCATATTTTCGGGCTCTTGATAGAATTGCTCCTGGTTTCAATTTGATTTTCACTTCTCCAACCCCTTTCAATAGGCCAAAGTCATGGGGTCCTGTGGTCCAAACTGGGTCAGGCACCTGGGCCATGTCATCATCAAAATATTCATGACGGTTTCGTGCCATCATCATTCTCTGAGGCACTTCTCTTTTAATCATTCTCACCCAAAAGGTGAGACTCACTTACACCATTGTCTCTCCCATATCTGCTTGCTCTTCAAACAGATCGTCATCAGTGACATCAGTCAATCGATATCCTTCTTCAATGGCGATTACTGAGCACCATTGTCAGCCTTCATCGTCATAACCATCAATCAAGGCCATTCTCCCTCGTACTGCAGCTATGTGTATCATCAAGGGAAATACTTGTCCCTTCTCCTCGTACATCTGTATTCTTGGTCTAAATAGAAACTAATCTGGGTTTCTCATAATTCTGTTTCCAAGGCCTGGCAGCCCTGCCATTAGCACACGTATTCCATAGGCAAATATTTCTGGCTCTAATGGTATAGCCCTCATTGCTGTGTGTCCTTTCGTATGCTCTAATCATTTTGCATACGTTTGAATAGTGCATTCCTGGAGTTGAAAATACTATGCCTTCCCCCGTGAATTAGATTGTCATATTTAACTTTGTCATTAAATCTCGACCCAAAATGTTTACTGGGGTCTGTCGTGAATATAATAAAGGCACATTCATTTCACATTCTCCTATAGAGAATGGAAGTGCGTTTGTGAAGGGAACACGACTTGTAGCACCGGACAAGGAAAAATTGCCTTCACGTATACATGAGCGTGTTTGGCCACACGTCAACTAAGAAGGAATATTCTTTATCCCCTATAACGACATCCACCCTAGGTTCCTGGTGAGGGTTTGGTGTCACTGATAGGATAGAACACATCAGGTTTCCCAGTGAGCTGTCTAATCCATATATAGCTTGGGCCCACTGTGTGCTGATGGATTTCCCCCATTGGCAGTGTTATTTCCCATTCCAGGTTTCATGGTCTGCCTTGAGCTCATTTTTTGTGACAATTGCAGCGGTGACTGTTGGGACTGCCCTTGTGGAAAACTCACTATATTCTGAGGTTGCAAACCGTGTTGCACTCCTGGCGCTTGTTGTTACACTGTGTGATTTTATGCAACACCCTGCTGTAAAAATGTAGGTGGATTCGCTGTGCCTGCTCCTGTCCCTTGGTCGTTCTGCACCATGCATTGGTTTCTGCATGTGCGCGCTAAATGCCCTGTCATCCCACATAACCAACATACTTGCGGTGGTCAGATCATTTGCCCATTTGACATATCTAGATTACCATGTTGCCTATTTTGAAAACTTGCTTGATTATTCTGAAACCCTCCCTGATTGCTCTGCCATCCTCTTCCTCTAAATCCTCTTCCCTTTGGGTAAAACCCTGTATTGCCCTGATTATTCTGTTGTGGATTATTGACCTGCCGAATGCTTGATTCAGCTGTGCTAGTTATCATGGCTCCTTCAAGAGCATATTTCTGCTGCACCAATTTTGTTTCATCACCCTTTCGTGCAGCTTCCTTTTTGTGATTATTTTCTTGTAGTAGTCTGCAATAGTGTGCAATGGTCAGCTGTATTTCTGACCATGGCTTAGCCTTGAGTCCTACCAATTTCTTGAGCTGTTTCTGTACCGGCTCTGGCAGCCCTTGGCACAATACATGGCAGAACACAGGTATATATTTCCCCGAAGATTCATGATTCTCGAGTTCCCACTCATCTTGAAAATTTTGTATGTAAATTAACGGATCCTCAGACTCCTTCATTTTACGTGTCATTATAGCTCTCATATCAGAAGTGTCTGGGTAAAGCACTTGTAGTGCCTTCCATACTGCGGCTCTGCAGTTGTTAAATGGAGCTCTGTCATGCGCAGTATTGATTGTGGTCACACCGGGGTAACCTGCCCTTGTCCACACATCATCTGGTCTCTCATCAAGTATGGCGATTAGGAGACCTTGATATCCCCTATAGCTAACGTGTTCCCTCCTGTCATTTTTTCTAACTCATGTATCCATTTTCCAGCTCCCGATGTCAGCATTGGAAGCGTGTTTTTCAAATTTTCTCGATCCATGTGTGGCCATGGAATATAGTGTGGTCTCGCCCCCCCTTTCTCGAGTAACGGAAATTGGGGTGAATAGCTCTCTCTCTCTTCTTTCATTGTTCTACTATCTATTGCAGTAATATTCCCGCAGCGCTGCCTAGCTGGCAATGTCCTAAGCCTGCTCACCTAGGGCGGTGGAGACACCCCCGTCTGACCGTGAGATACTTCTTCATGTGCGTCTGACTGTGTGGCTGACTCTGATGCCCTCGGTGCTGACTCGCTAGTGTCCGACCACCTTATCCCTTTCTCCTGTGGGAGTCGTCTTTCGCTCCTTCTGTCTTCCTCCTTTTCCTCGCACTCCTCCATTTCTGAGTCGGACATTGTCTGTGCCCAACTCGTGCCACTTCTTGTATCTTCTTTGTTCCTACTTATTTCCAGTCTATCCACGGATAGTTCTCTATTCCCACTACTTCGGGAAAGATCCTCAGTGTTGTAAAGTTGAGTGCTCTCTAGGCGCTCGTCTTCCCCCTCCCCGTGGGGTATTTGTTCTAACCCCATTTCGTCATATATTCAATCGATAGTTTCTCCGATGCTTCTGGTGTCGAAGTCATTTTTCAGCTTAGGTGCATGTTTCAGCAATTGTTTGCCAATGGAGTTATGTCTTCCATGCTTAAATCTGTTCCCTTTCTCCTTTTATAGCACTTGTCAAAGCTTTACGTGACTTAAACAGTTCCAAAAATATGAGCAAGCTCCAATCCCGATTTTTTTTCCACCAAATATTATATCTTCGATTTTACTCTAAAAACATCAATCCGTATAATATATTATCTGAGCTATTCAATCGCGTCAAATTTAAGTCAATTTGTTAAAGAAAATGTTCAACTTATGATGTCACAACAAACAACATTTAAGACAGACGTTTAACAGACTAGACGAACACCAGCTGGTCACATGTATCTCTGCCTCTAAATTCTACCCCGACATGGAGTTTAAATGTATCCCTTTCATGGCTTCTTTAATCGCTGTGGTAGTCTTTTTGTTCCCCTTTATTTGGAACTCTGGGTACACATGTCTTCTAGCCGCTATATTAGTATAGGAATACGGCGAATCCTCTCCCTTCTCAGGTGTCCTCTCCGGTATCTTTCCTTTAGTTACTTCTCAGTTACTCTTGAGTCATTATTCACTTCCGCTTAGACATATGCATTCTTCTCTACATCTGGCTATATTTTGTTTTCCAGCCTCCCTCCATTACCTTTTCCCTTTATTTGTTCTAAAGCATGCACTTTTGCCAAAACACTCAGTCTTTTTCACTCACCGTTCGCATGTTTCCTCTCTGTACCCTCGGGATCACCGCCTTCGTTACCACCTTCTTTGGCTTTTCTCCCGCTCAGCTGCCCGTAGAAATGGGAAGGGGTTACGTGGGGAAGCACAGGTCCCTTCAGACCTTGTTCTGCAGGTTTTGTTTTCTTACACTACCGCTGTACACGGGGAGCTTTACAGTCTACTCAGCCGAATGGCAAAGGACTCATGATATTGCTGAAGTCCTAGGATTACTTTATGTCGACTGTCAATGGGTATGTTATCCTAATCGATAACCATCAATCTCTGCTACTACGTGTACTCCGAGACCCCTGGCCGGCCCATAGAGGCGAGGTTTTCTCAGAAGTACTTTAAGACAAGATAGCTGCATCCTTGAGATGGATGGGGGTGCAGATTCATTACTCCAACACCAATCAATAAGGACAACTCAATGGTTTGGCAAAGGGAGTCCGTTTAATGACAAGTACAGAAAACAGGGAGTTATGGATATCAGCAGTGATGCGATCATCCTTCTCACTTCAACTCCAATGAATTTCATACAAGTTGTAACATTTATACTCAAAAATCATCATCATTGACGTGTAACCCTCAAAAGTTAACATGCAATTCTATTGGTTAGGAAAAAGTAACTTTACTCTAGCTACTATATCTGTATATGGTAATGGAGAGAGGGGATTTGGTAAAACACTGTCAGGTGGGCGTCTAGGCCCTTCCTTCAAAAATGACTACTGTAGACGTCACTAAAAGTACGACGTCCCATTGGTTCTACTAACAATAGGACAATAGATTATTTGGTCCATTGTTATTGGGTTGGCACCAACCCCATGCATACTTTTCAATCTTCGCTTAGCAGCACGCAGAATGGTCAGCCAGGTGCGGGGTGCCCTTAGTTACCCAGCCTTCCTCCAATTATGGTTACAATCAATCATCATTTTAGTAGCCATGTGTCAATTAGTTCACTGTAGTTGGCCTCGGGACTGCATCTTCTGTCTGGAAAAGTTCTGATGTCTCTGCCTGGTCAGGTGCCAAGCGTAGGTGTGAACCCTCGCTTCTTCTAGCTCAACTGGTCACATGATTGCTACACCATGAATTTGTCTCTTTTCTCTCAATTTGGGTATTTGATTCTCATTTAGCCCACCACCTGCCTTCGTCTTCTTATCTTGACCTTTCAGAGGCAGGATATTCTGTTCTCAGTTTCAATTAGATGTAGCTACCGTTCACTTCTTTTATTAGTATGACCTTGGCTTTCCTGGCACGAGTTGCCTCTGCCGAGTTTCGTTTCAGCCGTCTCTTCTCGTTTTGCTAAATATAAATCTTTTTCATTTGGCCTTTAGTAACCTTGGTTGATTCTGCTTCTTGTGCAAAGTAGAAATACACTCATAATACTGTGCTTCATTTTGAGGTAGATTATGTATAATGGCGCTTGACACACTATTCTTCTATTAAGTATAGCAAGCTGCACTGTTTTCTTAGCTTTCTTGCGCTTCCAAGCATATTTACAGGTGTAAACTGGTTGACTGCCTTCATCTTGCTTACAGCTTTAAACTTCGTTGCATTTCAACATCGTCCTTTCACTTT
This sequence comes from Ambystoma mexicanum, assembly GCF_040938575.1. Classification (NCBI taxonomy): domain Eukaryota; kingdom Metazoa; phylum Chordata; class Amphibia; order Caudata; family Ambystomatidae; genus Ambystoma; species Ambystoma mexicanum. Next base: position 837,036,078 of record NC_090936.1, read on the forward strand.
AGGTTCACAATATCCTTATTCATGGCGTTTCATCTTTTTGCATCATTCTCGGATCATCAATTCTTCTATCTGCAAGTCAGTCTGGGTCCTTGTGACGTCATCATTCATCTTCCATTAAGACCTTTTTGGTTTCTTCCAGACTGTACTTGGGCAATATTCATTTCGTTTCGTTTGTTGATAGGGTTTTATTAATGGATACCTTACTGTCCATGGTTTTCTTGGTATTGGTACTTTAGTAGGTGCTGTTCTTCTGGGCAGAGCGCTTCTGCGGCTCTCTGCTGGTTTATTTGCTCGTCATACATCACATATTTTGGTGTGAACGTTCCTGGAACTTGAAAATGGACAATTGGAGTGCAGGCTTTATTTAGGACCTCCTCTACATGTCTGTTATGCTGACAGCCTAAACAGACTTACTTAGCATTTGAAAAATAGGAAAACACTCGTGGTGAAGAATGGCATGCATATCTTTTTTCGAAAGAGCACAGACAGACCTTTTGAACGATTGGTGACTTGTGCAGGTTACAAAAGCATACAGTGCCTAAAGCAGCGACTAAATTAAATGTAGGTCACATTTGGAAAATGAAAGGGTTGTGTAACAAAGTGCAACACCAACTGTATGAAATGTTATCAAAACCAAGAGAAAACAACAAATGTCCTACCTTCCGCACATTCCCACAGGGGTGCCAATATAAATGGTACCTCACATGTGTTGGTGTTCATTGTGGGCGCACCGGGAAAAGGGTAAACCACTGGTACATCAAATGTCCTGGGGAAGACTGGATTTGGTTTTGTAGACTACCCACAGATTTGGGCCTGGGGTGTTGCAGCCACGAGGAAAAACAGGCAACACCATGCATTTATGAAAAGAAGACACCTGTGGTAATCCAAAGAGTTCTAACTTTCGTGAATTGCCCTTGAATGTATTACCCACAACGCCCAGGAAAGTCCAAAAAGTTGGTGAAAAACCACATTTTGTAGACATTTGCCAGCAGGAAAACACTGAAACACACAGGCATTAAAACATGTCCTATCTTCTCATGTGCCCAAAGGTGGCCCGACAAAAACGGTAGCTCACATGTGTGGGTAAACTGATCTGGGCGCAAAGGGAAAATGCTAAAACACTGGTACATCAAACGCTCTGCGGAATACTGTATTTGGCTGTCTGGACAACCCAAAGATTTGGGCCTGTGGTGTCGCAGCTACTAAGGAAAACAGAACACCCTAGGCATTTCTGAAAAGAATAAAGATAATCCAGTCTTGAAGACAGAAAGAGCACTTAACTTGTCTTAACTGTAGTTGGAGAAAAAGTTAGCTGCTAATTGAGACAATATCCTGAGACTGGCCTGAAAAGAAGACACCCTTGGAATCCAAGAGCTCAGACGGCACAAATCGCACAGATCCATCCTGTAGCATGAGATGTGATATCCAACATCTTCCTATTCCTAACCAAGACCAAAATGTACAAAGCCCACCCACATGGTTTGATACTTTAAGTTGTGCAGAGTATGCATGGGAAGACTTGCACAGCTTCTTATGTGCTGCAAAACAAAACAAATACGGATTGGACATGAAAACACCAGGAGAACTCTGTACATTTATCAAGGTACTTTCACCATCGCTTCATTGCCATGCTGCATTTTATCTGCAATAAAACTACCACTCCACAGGAAGTCAAGACCCACTTGGGGAACCGCTCATTCTAAATGAAGCAGAAATAGCCATGATTGAGGTAGAAAATACCATGTATCAATATAAACAATTTGATGAAGGCGTGTCAATTCTGGAATCACATCTAAATGACGAAAAACTCACTGTTTAGTTGGAAGTCGCTCAAAAAATGTATCAGGGTTTTAAACATAAAACTAACAGACGTAGCTGTTAAAATGATAAACCTCTGCTCCTGTATGTAAGTTCTGAAGCTGGCTCTGGCAAAACATTCTTAATTAAAATAATCAGCACATTTCTGCAAAACTTAACAGACAACAACCTTTCGGCTGTAGTAACAGCCCCCACAGGTTTAGCTGCCTACAACATATGTGGTGTAACTTTACACCAACTGATACTCCTCCCCATAGAACAACAAAACAAATTAGAATACTACAAATTGTCAGCAGAAGCTGCTACTGAAGTATGTAGAATTCTAAAACAAATGAAAGTGCTCCTTCTAGAGGACAACATGTTATTGTTTTCAGAGATCCCCTAAAATTATCGCCAGTGAAAGGGCAGCCTATTCTCAAAACATTAGGACACAAAGAATGCTTCAATACTCTCGTCAGCATTGGAAATGTAAATCTCTGGCAACATTTTCACTACAGAGAACTAACTCAAAATATGCGCCAGTCTGCAGACCTCATGCTAAGATTTTAAAAAGCATTAGAACTGGGCTGCTTACTTAAGATGCTAAATCCATCTTAGATAGTAGACTAATCCATGAGCTATATAGGTGAAACACATCTTCTCCTCATGTCATGGAATGATGAACCTAACAAAATCTAAAATGTATGTCCTTAATGCCAACCCTTGCAAGCCATAGTAAATTTAACGAGACAATGTTGAAAAAAGAAATACAACACATACTGCGTATCAGCTCCACAGACAAACTAGAAGTACACAGCATGACACTTCCTATGTGTCAACAACACAGCCAAATCAGAGAAAATATTAACTTTGCATCTAAACTACATAGTCATTCTAATGCATTCTAATGAACAAGGTTTAGTCAATGGAGCAATTGGTACAGTTGTTGGCTTCCAAATATAGCCACATGACAACAACATTCAGTTTGTCAACATCCACTTTGACAAACTTGCAGAAGTGAAAAAAAGTTTAAAGGTTGGCTGGCAAATAGGACGTAACCTTCTTTTCAAAGACATATACGTATGTATAGAGCAATTTTCTCTGTCTCGTTCATATGCTGTCACTATTCACAAATCGCAAGGTCTAACCTTGGATCAAGCATCGATTGACATTGGCAGCACAGTCTTTAAGGAAGGTATGAGTTACGTAGCACTATCAGGTCTGTGAACACTCAATGGTCTATTCCTAGTTAACTTTGATGCAACCAATGCTGACATTCCTTGCACTCTGGAATAAAACGGGCTATGTGCACTATACACCCCATCTAGATATGTACCACGTACCTCAAAAAAAGAAACATTTTAAAAGACTAATAATAGAAGCTATAGCAGATTTCCCTACAATACCATTAAAAATGACCAACTCCTTCTGCATCAAACAATATTAGTACAAAATCAATTACACATCTATCACAAAAGAAACACATACATCAATCTTCTCCAGAAACATCTGCAGGCCCATCAAACGATCCACAAATAGAACTATCTGGTCGATTTGAATTCAAAAACACAACTGGAGTAAATTGGTATGCAAATGTGACAATGAATCTTCTCTTTCAATTGCCACCAATTGTTCACAACATTTACTTAAATGGCTCCGAACAGTTGTGTTTGCAAGTGCTCGTCCTTCAAAGAAATGCCACAAATAATCCCGACAACACTTACAGTGTCTTAGGTATAAGGCAAGAATTGGGCTACTGCACAGGAATAGTTCAATTTACCATAAACACACAGGAAGATCCACAAGGATTCATAATGTACTTACTGCAAGTATTAGAAACCAAAAACATCCCTATGAATGAAATCTTACAGATTTCATCCTCGTTGAAACATACATGCAATGTGTGCAACCATGTTTCACAAGACAACATCCCTAATGATCAATTTCTATACATATCCATACCAAATTCTGAATCCATTCCATTTCACCAGCTTCTGCAGAATGCAAATCATGGCATATTATGCCATTTTTCCAATTCAACCAATCGGTCCACCATACAGATGAAATCACAAATGTCAATATTTCATAATAATGCTTCCAAGGTACAATGCAGATGGTACCAACAATAACTGTAAGTTTACAGGCTTCATACATGGCCAAGTATCTCTTGGAAAGAAAACCTTCTCAACAGTAGGTACAATTTACCACACTGGTGCCACAACCATTTCAGGGCACAACACTGCCAGCAGGTATCGAACTACATCCATAATACTACAATAGCACTTTTGAAAGTTAGTCTAGTTAGAATACGCCAACAGATATCTAACTACTTGAAACACACCATTCATTGCAAAGCACTTCAAATACACCATCTCAATTTTTATACAGCAAAACATCTTCTAACCTCTAATGTAGTTAAAATACGCCAACATATATCTAACTTCTTCAAGCATTCCCTTAAGCACAACATACTTCAAACAAACATACTATCACCCTTACACTCACGTAAGTGTAATCAGGTTTTTTTTATTCCAGTACACATTTATTTTCCCATTGATTCAATTATTATGTAATGTCAATACAACATCGGTGTGTAATACACTAATGTTGTACCAAACTTACAGGGTAATTCATAGAATTTCGCAGAAAAGTGTCGCAAGCGGCTGGCGCAGAGTGTCCGCGTGCGATTGTCTGCCCCAGGCACGTGCGCTAAAACCGATTTCCGCGCACAGCGTATTCATGGATTCCATGCTCCCAAACCAGCCGTGGCGCAGAGAATCGCAGCGACCCTGCAGCAGCGCCAGTAACGCCCCCAAGAACGCCCTCGCGCAAGGAAAAGCCATCAACATCGCTAAATCATCGCAAAGGGCTGCGCTAACCCTGGACCAGTTTACATGGCTGCCAAACAAGGAACGCAAAGCGGGCAACCTTCATATCAGGAGTACGTGGGAAGTTTTACACGCGATTAGCCAGGGTACGTGTATTACAGGGGTACGCGGGAAGTTCAACACGCGATAGTCCAGGGAACGTGTATTACAGGGGTACGCGGGAAGTTCAACACGCGATTGTCCAGGGAACGTGTATTACAGGGGTACGCGGGAAGTCTTACATGCGATTAGCCAGGGCACGTGTAATACAGGGGTACGCGGGAATTATCACACGCGATTTGGCAGGGTACGTGAATTACAGGGGTGCGTGGGAATTATCACACGCCATTTTGCTGGGTACGTGTATTACAGGGGTGCGTGGGAATTATCACACGCGATTAGGCTGGGTGGGTCCTCACAGGTGTTCCCTGTACACCCTCCACGGCCCCTGCAGGCAGCCCACAAAACAGGGGACTACCCTGCACACCTGCTCATGTCCCCCTGCACCCCCACCCCCCAGCAGTGCAGGGGCATCCTCCACCAGGCCCCCACCCATGTCTCCCACCACCCCCACCCCCCAGCAGTGCAGGGGCACCCACCACCAGGCCCCCACCCATGTCTCCTACCACCCCCACCCCCCAGCAGTGCAGTGGCAGCCTCCACCAGGCCCCCACCCATGTCACTCACCACCCCCACCCCCCAGCAGTGCAGGGGCATCCTCCACCAGGCCCACACTCATGTCCCCTATCACCCCCACCCCCCGCCACCAGGGGCACCCTCCACCAGGCCCCCACTCATGTCTCCCAGCGTGCTACGTGTATTTCAGGGGTGCGCGGGAAGTTCCACTCGCGAATAGCCTGGGCGCGTGTATTTCAGGGGTGCGCGGGAAGTTCCACACGCGAATAGCCTGGGCGCATGCATTTCAGGGGTGCGCGGGAAGGTTTACACGCGATTTCAGCAGGGTACGTGTATTTCAGGGGTGCACGGGAATTCTCACACGCGATTTGGCTTGGTACGTGTATTACAGGGGTGCGTGGGAATTATCACACGCGATTAGGCTGGGTGGGTCCTCACAGGTGTTCCCTGTACACCCTCCACGGCCCCTGCAGGCAGCCCACAAAACAGGGGACTACCCTGCACACCTGCTCATGTCCCCCTGCACCCCCACCCCCCAGCAGTGCAGGGGCATCCTCCACCAGGCCCCCACCCATGTCTCCCACCACCCCCACCCCCCAGCAGTGCAGGGGCACCCACCACCAGGCCCCCACTCATGTCTCCCACCACCCCCACTCCCCAGCCACCAGGGGCACCCTCCACCAGGCCCCCACCCATGTCTCCCACCACCCCCACCCCCCCAGCAGTGCAGGGGCACCCACCACCAGGCCCCCACCCATGTCTCCCACCACCCCCACCCCCAAGCACTGTGGGGCACCTGCCAGCAGGCCCCCACCCATGTCACCCACCACCCCCACCCCCCAGCAGTGCAGGGGCAGCCTCCACCAGGCCCCCACTCATGTCTCCCACCACCCCCACCCCCCAGCCACCAGGGGCACCCTCCACCAGGCCCCCACTCATGCCCGACTCATGTCTCCCACCACCCCCACCCCCCAGCAGTGCAGGGGCAGCCTCCACCAGGCCCCCACCCATGTCTCCCACCACCCCCACCCCCCAGCAGTGCAGGGGCATCCTCCACCAGGCCCCCACCCATGTCTCCCACCACCCCCACCCCCCAGCAGTGCAGGGGCAGCCTCCACCAGGCCCCCACCCATGTCACTCACCACCCCCACCCCCCAGCAGTGCAGGGGCATCATCCACCAGGCCCACACTCATGTCCCCTATCACCCCCACCCCCCGCCACCAGGGGCACCCTCCACCAGGCCCCCACTCATGTCTCCCAGCGTGCTACGTGTATTTCAGGGGTGCGCGGGAAGTTCCACTCGCGAATAGCCTGGGCGCGTGTATTTCAGGGGTGCGCGGGAAGTTCCACACGCGAATAGCCTGGGCGCATGCATTTCAGGGGTGCGCGGGAAGGTTTACACGCGATTTCAGCAGGGTACGTGTATTTCAGGGGTGCACGGGAATTCTCACACGCGATTTGGCTTGGTACGTGTATTACAGGGGTGCGTGGGAATTATCACACGCGATTAGGCTGGGTGGGTCCTCACAGGTGTTCCCTGTACCCCCTCCACGGCCCCTGCAGGCAGCCCACAAAACAGGGGACTACCCTGCACACCTGCTCATGTCCCCCTGCACCCCCACCCCCCAGCAGTGCAGGGGCATCCTCCACCAGGCCCCCACCCATGTCTCCCACCACCCCCACCCCCCAGCAGTGCAGGGGCACCCACCACCAGGCCCCCACTCATGTCTCCCACCACCCCCACTCCCCAGCCACCAGGGGCACCCTCCACCAGGCCCCCACCCATGTCTCCCACCACCCCCACCCCCCCAGCAGTGCAGGGGCACCCACCACCAGGCCCCCACCCATGTCTCCCACCACCCCCACCCCCAAGCACTGTGGGGCACCTGCCAGCAGGCCCCCACCCATGTCACCCACCACCCCCACCCCCCAGCAGTGCAGGGGCAGCCTCCACCAGGCCCCCACTCATGTCTCCCACCACCCCCACCCCCCAGCCACCAGGGGCACCCTCCACCAGGCCCCCACTCATGCCCGACTCATGTCTCCCACCACCCCCACGCCCCAGCAGTGCAGGGGCAGCCTCCACCAGGCCCCCACCCATGTCTCCCACCACCCCCACCCCCCAGCAGTGCAGGGGCATCCTCCACCAGGCCCCCACCCATGTCTCCCACCACCCCCACCCCCCAGCAGTGCAGGGGCATCCTCCACCAGGCCAGCACCCATGTCACCCACCACCCCCACCCCCCAGCAGTGCAGGGGCAGCAGGCAGTCAGGCAGCAGCAGGTGGGAGCGTGCTCGGGGCTCTGGGGGGCAGTAGTTCGGCCTTCCGGGCAGGAGCGTGGTATTCCGCGTGCGTACGCGTGGCTAGCTTGGTACGGAGTGATTTTGCACGTGAAAATCCTGCACGTCAGCGTGAAAACTGAGGAAAGGCCCTCAGCGCGTAAGCGCTTCTGTGACGTGACCCGCACAGGTGTATCCCACACAGCACGTGATGACAGAGCACACGTGGAAAGACTGCACGTCAGAATGTAATCGCGTGTGATTGGTGGAAATGGCCCTACACGCAGAAGTGACAAAGCATGTAATTGGTGGAAATGGCCCTACACGCAGAAGTGACAAAGCGTGTAATTGGTGGAAATGGCCCTACACGCAGAAGTGACAAAGCATGTAATTGGTGGAAATGGCCCTAGCGCGTACACGCCGCGTAAGTGACGCTGGACGTGTGGGCCTGTATAAAAGGTACGTGTAGAACACGTTTTCCTTGTACGTGCTTTTCGTGGAGAGCGAGTGGGTGAATTCTGTACTTCTTGTCGTTTCACACGCGATTTACTTCACGGCGTTTCAAGTTCGTATTCCCTGTTACCTCTGACAGCTTTTTCTCTTTTACTGGTTTACCTGGCCCTCAAACAGTGTTCCCTTCTACTGTTGTCCTGTCTCCTCAGACAGCGTACAAATCTTCTTTTGGCGGGGGTGTTGCCAACCAAACGTGCTCCTTTTACACGCTCGTTTACCAGGCAGACGGTGAGTCACGCACGTATCTAACATCTGTGCTTGCCCCATGTGTAGCCTACCCCTTCAGAGGTCATTCTAGGCTGCGTGTGACACGCATACGTTCATTCTTGTGTTACTGGGTGCCACAGCGTAGTGCAGGTTTTTCTTTCTGCACACGTGGTCTAGGAGGGGTTGCGTGCACGTCATCTCCCTTTTTTGGACCTCCTGTGCGTTGCGTGACCCGTCATCTTTCCCCAGGGGTTACATTCAGCCTTGCTAGAGCACTAGGGTACAATTACCATCTGGTACCCAACCCCTTTGACCCCCAATTGCCCAGGACAATAGTCTACATCCACTCCCATACGCACATTAACATCAGTGCCATGGCTGGGAGGCGAGGATTCCGTAAGGGTGGCAAAGGTGGAAGAGCCACAAGTGGTGGCCGTGGTGGATCCGGTAGGGGACGTGGTCGTAACTTGCAGGGTGAGCCTGTCCCCCCATGTGTGGAGGACCAGTCACGGCACCCATAATCCCCCCCCCCCCTCCCGTTGAGGCTGATGTGGCTGACACCATCCATGCTCAGCCCTTGTTGGACCAGCCCATTGTGGCACCAGACCTGGCTGACTCCATGGCTGACTTCCAGGTCAGCAGGGCTACGACACGTGCGCTGGTGCACGTTGATGCCATCATGCCACGTGCATCTGGGGCAGCAAGGTCATCTGCTGCACCAAGGAGGCAGGGCGGAGAGGCTGCAGGGGCAGCTGCGGCTCCATCCACCCCAGCCCTCACACACTCAGCCAGGACAGTGTCGGTCCTAGTCCATGCTGCTGACATTCCCCCTGACACCATCACACTAGAGCCAATGCCTGCACCAACTCCCATGCTGAGTGTGCAATCCCACACTCCTGATACAGAGTCCACCAGGGCTCCTGCCCCTAGTGTCCAGAGCGGCGCAGGACACTCAGGATCACCACCACCTTCCAAGCGGAAGAGGAAGAGTGCTCGTCCGGCACAGGCTGATGCCCCAGACACGGCTACACAGTCCGGCCCGTCCAGGAAGCCCAGCTTCACGGATGACGAACTGAATGCACTTGTCGAGTATGTGTCCGGACATGACAACGAGATGGTCATTGTTGCAGGATCCAAGACCACACCTGCACAACGCCAGGCACACTGGCAGACCGTTGCGGACATCGTAAGTGCCCTTGGAATCGTGAGGCGCACAGCCAATGATTGCTATAAGCGCTGGAATGACCTAAAGCGCAGGGCAAAGAGTAAGCTGGCCTCAAGTCATGCCGCAACTCTAGTGACTGGAGGTGGGTCTCCAGTAGTAGACATGGAACTCACTCCACATGAGTCAGTCGCTGGGACCTACGTCACGGAGGAACAGATCCAAGGCGTGGGAGATCTGGCTGATTACGAGGCATTGTCCGGTGAGTGCACATGCATGTGTGTGTCATCCATGTGCATGGTGTGTGTGTGAGGGCTTCTGTTTGTGTGCCAGGTGAGAGTGTGTGCGCCTGAGTCGTATGGGTCAGCCATGTGCTTCATGCAATACTTCCTGCGCAGCTGCATTTGGCCATAGCAGTATCCCTTCTGCCAACAGTAGACATCTAGCCCAACTGCACGCCAGTTGCCCTTGAAGTGTCACCTTGCCACAAGATAGTTGCTTATTATTCACTGTTCATTCAGTCAGATTGTTTGCATTCCCCCACTTTTAATAGCCGTGTCGCTGTCCACTAGTCACATGTCTGACATGGCTATGGTGAAGTGGAGTGACTTTGTTACCTGGATATCATTTGTACACACATGTCCCTGTGCAATTGGACCATTTCAGACTGGCAGCTCCAGGTGAAAAATCTGACCTGTTAGAATTAGAAAAGCAATTACATGCGGGAACTGGACTGAATGAATAGGTGCTGCCCTCCTCTCCATCTTCACTCAATAGCAATGGTACATGCCATCTGTGTGATGGCATGTGTGTTTCACCTGGCAATCACAGGCCAATGTGTGATGCCACTGCCAGGCAGCATGCAGAAAATGTGTTCATTTTCCATCTTGGTGTCATCAATGTGTGCCATTTGCCTGCACTTCATACGCAGTGAGGGTGCATGCATGGGAGGGTTTTAGTCATGTGGGACATGTGTCAATCAAGTACTGGTTCTCTTGCTTCTCAGCCCTCATTGTGTGCCATGGTGCTAATGCCTGTTTCCATTTCTTTGTTTTCATGTCTTTGCAGGGGAAGACGCACCTGATACTGCTGGGGTTGTGGAGATGGTGCAGACCCAGGAGGGGTCCGAGGGCCGACCAACCACCAGTGAGGGACGTGGTGTGGTGGTGGGGGAGAACCCACAAGTGCTGCAGGTCGTGCTCTCAAGGGGTGTCTCTGGCTGCACCTCCCCCGAGCTGTACTCAGGTGTTGATTCGGATGAGACCTACGTGCCGTCGCAGGTGAGTGTTCCAGGGAGGGATTCTGTTCTGTCTCACCCACCTGCACCAGGGTCAGAACCCTCCATGGGGATGTCAGTGTTGGCAGCTACGCCTTTGGTGGTTACGGATGCAGGGTCACACTCCGCGACATCTGATCCTGTTCCTGGGCCAGCAGATCAGAGGGGGAATGCAGTCCTGCAGCCTCAGGCAGTGCCGGCACAGCAAGGCGCAGTTCGCCTTGCCCCAGGCAGGTGTGGTGCCCGCCGACGTGGTGGCCGTACGCCACCTGGCAATACCGCATGGGAGCAATCCATTTACGGTATGGCAACCCAACAGGCTGCATCATCCGAGATGATGGCTCAGGCCATGGATAGGGTGGCCACTTCCATTGTCCCCCCAGAAAGGCTGATGGAGCGACTAGAGCAGGCAACCGACTCCATCTGCCAGTCACACAGGGAGGACATGTTGGGGTCCAACAGGGACAGGCGGGCGGCACTGGCGACTCTGCAGGAGGCCATCTCCATTGAGTCCCAGGGCCACAGGGAAGCCCTGAGGCAGGAGCTCCTTCACCTCAGGACGACTCTTGTTGAGCTTGAGGCTTCAACACACCAAAGGACAGAACAGCAGCTGGAGCGTCTCACCCGTACGCTCTCAGCTGAGATGCAGGCAACGAGGGCGGAGGTCCGGGCATCCCGTGAGTTGTTGCATGGGGACCTCCGCACACTCATCCTCCAGAACCAGACCTACCACACCCGCATGCTTGCAGCCATGGAGGAGCAGACTAGGGCCTTGCGTGGGCTGCCTCCCATAGTGCAACCACCTCCGGATGCAGCTGCACAGGGTGATAATAGCGACAGCAGTGATACTCCCACAACAGGGTAGCCGTGTGGGCCATGAGCCCATGGAGGTGTTTTATTTTCCCAGGATCCACGCAGGTGGGTTCTGGTGTGCATCCTGTCCTCGGACCTCCTGGGTGGCCTCCCCAACCCCCCCGGGCCCATCAATGGCCATTTTTGATTGTTTCTTATTTTTATTTTTATTGTTATTTATTTTATTCCCTATTTTTTTGGGACGATTTGTTGGCTTCCGTGGTTCCTGTGGGCATACGCTGCATTGTGGCTGGGCACATGCAGGCTTGTAATGTATTTGGTTCAGATGCTTGGGTTTGAGTCACACACACCCCTCCTGCTTCCCGTTTCCATGGGCTTGCAAAGGGTGTGCCCAAGTGACAGTGAATTACACAGTGACGTTGGACTCCCATGAGCTGTGTGGGCAGTCTGTAGTCAATACTGTGTATACATTCCTAGTGCATATTGCTGTTGTGTTGTACACTGCATGTTGCATTGATGTGTAACTCATCTTCTGTGTCAACCTCCCAATTTGCAGGTCCCTTCCTCATGTCTACACAAGGACCTCTAGTCTGGAGATGGGGTCCATGTTGGCAGCAGTGCACCTACAACTCTACATGGCGCCAACACTGCACAGTTGGTGGTGGTAGGAGTGCAGGCATTTCCAGGTGGTGAGACTACTAATATGTAAAATTTGTGATGTCATGTTAATGGTAGTACGTGCTCAAGTATGTTGTTGGTCCGGCATTGCTGTGAGCATTTCAGGTGTTGCAGGTTTCCAATAGGGACACTGTACATAGTGACACTAGTGTCATGTTGTGGGGATTACTTTGTTTACCTGCAAATAGCATGACATGGCACGGTGTGTCGTGTGGCGGTGCTGGGGTTGGGTTGGCTGACATGGCACTGTCCTCTTGTTGCATTTTGCAAGTGGGTATTCTTTTTAGCTGCTTGAATGTGTAACTCCACAAAACTGCATTGGTGGTGTCTGTGTGGGTAGGGATGCACACATTGTGACACTTCCAGGTGAACAATCTCAGGCTGATATGGTATTCACGGTTCATTCTCCAGACATTCAGGATCAGTGTCAGGTTGAGTCATCATTGATTGTCAGATGGAATGTGCCAGGGCAGTGTGCACTCCACAGGGGTGTGATTTCTATGTGAAGTAATTAGCCACTAGCTGTGTACGGGCTGCCTCCCCACGTGCCCTTTCCCCTCCCACGTGCAGCGGCTGTGCATGTGGTTGGGGATGTGGGGCCACCACCATGTCCACGGCCAGGCCCGGCGTGTTGCAACGTTGTGCAGGACACACGCTGCCACTATGATCCTGCACACTACTGGGGGAGCGTATAACAGCTGCCCGCCAGAACGGTCAAGGGAGCGAAAGCGTGACTTTAGCACTCCGAATGTGCGCTCCACTATGCCCCGGGTTGTAATGTGGGCTGTGTTATATCTTACCTCGGGTGGCGTGGTGGGGTTCCGAATTGGCGTCATCATGTGGGGGCTGAGAGGGTAGGCACTGTCCCCTGTGGAGGTGGTGATTGGTATCATTGGTGGGGTTGTGACCTTGCTCAGTATCCAACATGCATGCATGTGCAGTGGCATACATACTCACCAAGCAGCCATGTATCGCCATGCCGCCCAGCATCTAGGTCCCGGCATAGGGTGGACATTCGGTAAATGAAGCTGTCGTGGGTGGAGCCGGGATAGTTGGCATATACTGAGGTGATGATTCCCTTGGCATTACATACTACCTGCACGTTGATGGAATGCCAGTGCTTGCGGTTCCTATAGATGTGCTCAGATGCCCTGGGGGGACGTAGAGCCACATGGGTGCAGTCGATGGCACCTAGCACTTTGGGGAATCGTGCCACACCGTAAAAATCCAGGGCGGCAGCATGCCTTTCTGCAGGTGTTCTGGGCAGGTATATGTGCCTGCGGACTGATGGGTGTGCAGTGATGATGTTCAAGACCTGGTGTAGGCAGCGTGACTGGGTGGCCTGTGACACCCCACCCACTATGGCACTTGTCCGCTGAAATGATCCAGTGGCTAAGAAGTGCAGTACATTGAGGACCTTCTCCAGGGGGCTGAGTGCTTGGGAGCACAGGGTGGGTGATGTGAGGTCATCCTCCCACTCACTCACCAGGTCCAGTATTATGTGTGGTGGAAACCTGTACCTTCCATACACCTGGTCATCAGGCATCCCGAAAAGGCTGGTTCTGGGTGTGAATATTCTGGCCCTGACTATCCTCCTCCTCCTCCTTTGGTAGCCCACTGCCACTGCTGCTAGGAACGGTATGTTCATCCTGGCGTCTGGCTTGTTATTGTTAAAGTGCGCAAATTCATGCTTTGCGCGTGTTCTAGGCGAGCGTGTGACCCGCGCACCCCTGGAATCCAGTTCCCAGTCCAATAGTGTGTGGAAATACACACGCACAACGGGATACAGGTGCGCTGACATACTTGCGTGTGTAAGTGCCCGCGCACCCCTGAAATACACGTACATAGGCCAATCGCGTGTACGCGCACTTTTGTCCAATTACACGCGATGACACTCTGACGTGCAGTATTTACACGTGTGCTCCGTCATCACGTGCTGGGTGGGGAACACCCGTGCGGGTCACGTTACATACGCGCTTACGCGCTGAGGGACTCTGGACCAATGGAATCGCGTATGCGTGCTTACGCGCTTACGCGCTAAGGGCCTTTCCTCGGATTTCACGCTGACGTGCCGAATTTTCACGTGCCAAATCACTCCGTATCAAGCTGGCCACGCGAAAACACACGGAAGACCACGCTCCTGCCCAGAAGGCCGAGTTACTGCCCCCCGTGCCCCGAGCAGCCTCCCACGTGCCATCTGCTGCTGCCTGCCTGCCTGCCTGCCTGCTGCCACCGTGCCCTTACATTTGGTGCCTGCACATCAGCCATCTGCAGGGGTCCAGTTGCTGTGTCCACCCCTGCTGGAACTGAAGACTCCCGACTGGGATTACATCGCTCCACAGCCCAGCCCCAGGACCCAGTTGCCCACCCACACCTGCCTCTGGGGTTGCCATGTCGGGCACTTCCACATCTGGCACCAGTGGCAACCCCAGGCCAGAGGGGCAGAGGGGCACCAGCTTCACTGCCACCGAAGTTGGTGTCCTGGTGGAGCATGTCCTGGGGCAGTATGATGCCCTCTTTGGATCGTCCCGCGCCAGCAAGGATGGACGGGAGAGGATCTGGGCCGACTGTGTGGTTGCCATCAACGCGGAGGGGGTGGCAACCCGCAACGTCCAGAAGATCAAGAAGCGCTGGGAGGACTTGAGGTCCAGGACCCTTGTGAAGGCCCGGCGCCTCGTGGAGGGGGGCCGGGGCCGCATGAGTTCCATCCAGATGAGGGTCCTGGAACGCGTACGCCCAGCGCTCCATGCCCAGATCCTTGAGAGGGAGGCCCGTCTGGAGTTGAGCGGTAAGTGTCCAAGCATTACTGTGTGACACAGGGCATGTTGCTGTGTGCTGGGTCTATGATACTTGCCTGTATGTGTGCCATAGGCCATGTATGCATGTATGTGTGCATGGACATCATGGTAATGCATGTGCAACCAGTGATGTGTGACCCACATGGTTGTTGCATGTGTTCAAATGCCGCATGGGGACCCCTATGCAGATTTTGAACATGAGAGCATGCCAGTCTCTGTACCGGGACATGGGTGGGGGTGAGGGATGGGTGCCGATGCCAGGTACATATGTGGTAGCCATGTCTGTGTGGCTGACCTGCGTGTCTGTGACTTGTGCATGCCATGGATGCATGACACATGTGTGTGACAATGCACAGATTCAGTGAAGCAGCCAAATTGCCCTTGTATCCGCTGTGTTTGTTGTGTTTGGGGCCAGATGGATGTGACTGAGGTGAAGTGTGTGCATGTGAAATGCATGAGCCATGATGCATGTGAGTTCCATATCATTGAATGTTTCAAGAGTCCATTGGACATGCATGGAAATGTCCATGGCATGCAGCATGCCTGTTACTGTGTGTGTTTTGCCTGGACTGACCCATGTGTTGTGGAGGGACATGATGGAAGTGTACTTTGACAGTGGTGGTCATCTGCTATTGCTTCCTGTCTAGGGGACCATTGTACAGTACCCTGATGCTTGTGTTCTTTGTCTCCCTCTACGCAGCGGCTAGTGAAGAAGAGGGCGGAGACGGCGCTGTGGAGCAAGGCGGCGGGGATGCCCCCACGGCTGCAGCGGAAGGGGTGGGTGAGCCCCCACAGGGGCCTGCTACGGTGGGAGACGGTGAGGAGCCATCCAGGTTGGTGGTTTGCACAGAGGAGGAGGAGGCCGCCACTGGGGCACACATGGGGCCTGGTGGGGGCATCCCTGCTGGTGCAAGTGGTGCAGTCCAGGGCCAGGGGCAGGAGGCAGCACAGGTCACCGTGGAGGGGCCTGTGCATGTCGCTGTCCCTGACCCTGTGAGTGCACCACCATGCACCAGCAGGGATGCCCCGTCCCAGGCCCGTCCGCAGGTAGAGGGGATGTCCATGTCACCTGACTCCCCTCCACCTGCGGACGTGGGAACCCCTGGCCGTGCGGAGAAGGTCCTGATTGGGGTCGCGATGCGCACGGCTGTGATTCGTGATGCCGTGCGTGCTTCCCGGGAGGAGCACGCACGTCATCACGAAGTGCACCGTGCCGACCTGGCCCAATTGGGATCGGCCATGTTCGGGGGTTTCCTGCATGTGTTGGCCAATGTGGCGGCCCTCTCCTCCTCTGTGCAGGCTATCCACCAGTCGTTCTCCTTGCCGTCTTCCAGCCCAGATGCCACCAGGGCCCCCTGTGGACCTGCCCCGACCAATGCAGCCAGCTCGGTGGGGATCCCATCCCTGCCACAGTTGGGAGTCGGAGGTCCAGCAGGGGTGGACAACACAGCAACTGGACCCCAGCCGATGGAAGATGTGACAGCATCATCAGGCAGGGCACGTGCACGACGGCGTTGGTGGTTTCCATCAGCCTGGATGCCGTCGTGCTGGCAGAGGCAGTGGCGTCGGAGGCAGCAGCGGGCTCGACGTGGGAGGCATCATGGCTTGGGGCCATCAAGATCAGAGGGGCAGGCATCGGCCGGAGGGCAGGGCAACCCTGGGATGGTGGTGTCTTCCGTGTGGGAGCAGTTGGTCCAGCGGATAGGTGCGGAGCGGCAGCGGGTGGAAGAGGAGCGGCTCGCCATGGTCAGGGCGGAGTTCTCCATGCGTCGGGCGTTGAGGCGGGCTGAGTGCCTCGAGGAAGCTCGCAGGGAGTTTGAGCTGGACATGGGGTTAGCCCTGCGAGACCTCGGGGCCAGGACAGAGTCCCGCCTCCAGGACATCGACATGGAGTTCGATGATGCCCTGGCCAGCAACATCACCGAGTGAGCCGCAGGACTTGCCCGCTGCCTTTGTATATAGTTATTTAGTTAGTTAGTGTTAGGTTTCCTTTATTCATTTTTATTTATTTGGACCGCTCGGACAATGGCCACTTTTTTGTATATATTTTTTCATTAGGTAGTAGTAGGTTTCATTTATGGTGTTGGGCTCATGGACCCTTGAATTTTCGTCTAAATAGTTTGCTTTTTAAATGGACATTTCTTTTATTTATTATTGTGTTCACCATGAGGACATGGTTTTTCATTATTTTCCTTCCACATGATTTTGCTTTGGACTACATTTGTTTTTGGATTCCTAATTTTTTATATTTTTTTACATTTGTTCTCGGACATGGACCTTTTATTTTGTTATCCCCATTGTTGTGTGTTTGATTTGTTTACTTATTTCACATCTTTAATACAATTATTTTTTACTTTCACTTGTGGTATTTTCTCATTGGTTTCATACATGTCATGATATGGGTTTTGACATTCACTTGCACCCATTGTGTATGTGTGTGTGACGGACATGTGTTCATTTACAGACTTGCCATTGGGGTTGTATCATGTAATTGCATTCACTATGTGGGTGGATGCAATCCTTGCCTGGGTGTTTGTGCTGGGTATGCTGCCCATTACTGCCATGATTGAGTATCGTCAGGACCTGGGGGCAGGGGGACATGTGTGGGTGCCTGGTGGAGGGTGCCCCTGGATGGTGGGGGTGGTGGGAGACATGGGTGGGGGCCTGGTGGAGGGTGCCCCTGGATGGTGGGGGGTGGGGGTGGTGGGAGACATGAGTGGGGGCCTGGTGGAGGCTGCCCCTGGTGACTGGGGGGGTGGGGGTGGTGGGAGACATGAGTGGGGGCCTGGTGGAGGGTGCCCCTGGATGCTGGGGGGTGGGGGTGGTGGGAGACATGAGTGGGAGCCTGGTGGAGGGTGCCCCTGCACTGCTGGGGGGTGGGGGTGGTGGGAGACATGGGTGGGGGCCTGGTGGAGGGTGCCCCTGGATGGTGGGGGGTGGGGGTGGTGGGAGACATGGGTGGGGGCCTGGTGGAGGGTGCCCCTGGATGGTGGGGGGTGAGGGTGGTGGGAGACATGAGTGGGGGCCTGGTGGAGGGTGCCCCTGGATGCTGGGGGGTGGGGGTGGTGGGAGACATGAGTGGGGGCCTGGTGGAGGGTGCCCCTGCACTGCTGGGGGGTGGGGGTGGTGGGAGACATGGGTGGGGGCCTGGTGGAGGGTGCCCCTGGATGGTGGGGGGTGGGGGTGGTGGGAGACATGAGTGGGGGCCTGGTGGAGGGTGCCCCTGCACTGCTGGGGGGTGGGGGTGGTGGGAGACATGGGTGGGGGCCTGGTGGAGGGTGCCCCTGGATGGTGGGGGGTGGGGGTGGTGGGAGACATGGGTGGGGGCCTGGTGGAGGGTGCCCCTGGATGGTGGGGGGTGGGGGTGGTGGGAGACATGAGTGGGGGCCTGGTGGAGGGTGCCCCTGGATGGTGGGGGTGGTGGGAGACATGGGTGGGGGCCTGGTGGAGGGTGCCCCTGCACTGCTGGGGGTTGGGGGTGGTGGGAGACATGAGTGGGGGCCTGGTGGAGGGTGCCCCTGGATGGTGGGGGGTAGGGGTGGTGGGAGACATGAGTGGGGGCCTGGTGGAGGGTGCCCCTGGATGGTGGGGGGTGGGGGTGGTGGGAGACATGAGTGGGGGCCTGGTGGAGGCTGCCCCTGGTGACTGGGGGGTGGGGGTGGTGGGAGACATGAGTGGGGGCCTGGTGGAGGGTGCCCCTGGATGCTGGGGGGTGGGGGTGGTGGGAGACATGGGTGGGGGCCTGGTGGAGGGTGCCCCTGGATGGTGGGGGGTGGGGGTGGTGGGAGACATGAGTGGGGGCCTGGTGGAGGGTGCCCCTGGATGGTGGGGGGTGGGGGTGGTGGGAGACATGAGTGGGGGCCTGGTGGAGGGTGCCCCTGCACTGCTGGGGGGTGGGGGTGATAGGGGACATGGGTGGGGGCCTGGTGGAGGGTGCCCCTGGTGGCGGGGGGGTGGGGGTGGTGGGAGACATGGGTGGGGGCCTGGTGGAGGGTGCCCCTGGTGGCGGGGGGGTGGGGGTGGTGGGAGACATGGGTGGGGGCCTGGTGGAGGGTGCCCCTGCACTGCTGGGGGTTGGGGGTGGTGGGAGACATGGGTGGGGGCCTGGTGGAGGGTGCCCCTGGATGGTGGGGGGTGGGGGTGGTGGGAGACATGAGTGGGGGCCTGGTGGAGGGTGCCCCTGGTGGCGGGGGGGTGGGGGTGGTGGGAGAAATGGGTGGGGGCCTGGTGGAGGGTGCCCCTGCACTGCTGGGGGTTGCGGGTGGTGGGAGACATGAGTGGGGGCCTGGTGGAGGCTGCCCCTGGTGACTGGGGGGGTGGGGGTGGTGGGAGACATGAGTGGGGGCCTGGTGGAGGCTGCCCCTGGATGGTGGGGGGTGGGGGTGGTGGGAGACATGAGCAGGTGTGCAGGGTAGTCCCCTGTTTTGTGGGCTGCCTGCAGGGGCCGTGGAGGGTGTACAGGGAACACCTGTGAGGACCCACCCAGCCTAATCGCGTGTGTAACTTCCCACGCACCCCTGTAATACACGTACCAAGCCAAATCGCGTGTGATAATTCCCGCGCACCCCTGAAATACACGCGCCCAGGCTATTCGCGTGTGGAAATTCCCGCGCACCCCTGAAATACACGTACCCTGCTGTAATCGCGTGTGGGACTTCCTGCGCACCCCTGAAATACACACGCCCAGGCTATTCGCGTGTGGAACTTCCCGCGCACCCCTGAAATACACGTACCCTGCTGTAATCGCGTGTGGGACTTCCCGCGCACCCCTGAAATACACGCGCCCAGGATATTCGCGTGTGGAACTTCCCGCGCACCCCTGAAATACACGCGCCCAGGCTATTCGCGTGTGGAACTTCCCACGCACCCCTGAAATACACGTACCCTGCTGTAATCGCGTGTGGGACTTCCCGCGCACCC
Source organism: Ambystoma mexicanum (assembly GCF_040938575.1). NCBI lineage: Eukaryota > Metazoa > Chordata > Amphibia > Caudata > Ambystomatidae > Ambystoma > Ambystoma mexicanum. Next base: position 837,056,026 of record NC_090936.1, read on the forward strand.
CTGTAATACACGCGCCCAGGCTATTTGCGTGTGCAACTTCCCGCGCACCCCTGAAATACACGCGCCCAGGCTATTTGCGTGTGGAACTTCCCGCGCACCCCTGAAATACACGTACCCTGCTGTAATCGCGTGTGGGACTTCCCGCGCACCCCTGAAATACACGTACCCTGATGGAATCGCGTGTGGAACTTCCCGCGCACCCCTGAAATACACCTACCCTGATGGAATCGCGTGTGGAACTTCCCGCGCACCCCTGAAATCCACGTACCCGGCCAAATCGCGTGTGAGACTTCCCGCGCACCCCGGTATACACGCACACGTATTTTTTGTCAGCGTGTCCGTGTTTGTGGGTACCCCTTTGCACGTCATTTGTCCAGGAGGGCCACAGTATAGGACATTCATCATGGCAGTATATGGGTGCTATTTGTTGGCGCACCTTTTGGCGCACATTTCTTACAGCCGCAGAGACGCTACCGCCTGCTTTCTTGTGGCGGTCGTGTTTGTGCCCGTGCGCTGGTTTGAGCGTGCGCTTTTTTGCCCTATTCTATTCCATGAATACGTGTTGTAGGCGAGCGTGTGGGCGTTCCGCGCACTTGTGCCCTGTACTTCCCCCGTGACGCCCACGTTTTTGCAAGTTGTTCCCCATTCCGAGTGTTACGCCTGTGTTCCGCCTACTTTTGTTGCGTGCGCCGCGCTATGTGCGTATTTCGCTGTGGCCTGTGCGATTTTCGCTGTGACCTGGCACACGCTGTTAGATGGCCTGTGCGCCAACGTGCGCGGCGCACTTTTTATCGCACATCCGCTGGTTTTCTCGCGCACGGACTTCCATGAATCGACGTGCGCTGCTTTTCGTGCGATTTTCGCACTTTCACTGCGATTTTCGCTATTCCACTGCGATTCGCACGTTTTTGCCCACTTGCGCCACGCTAATTATTCCATGAATCGGCCTGTTAGTACTTACAATGTACTGTTTATGAGGGTCAAAAAGCAACAATGTATATTGAAATGTGTATACAACTACAGCTTTTGAATGATCCTGTTTAACCAATTGTACTGATTTTTTTCCACAGAAAATAAACCAGAGATTACAGCTTTATAACGCTACAACAGCAATTATCCTCAATTGTACTGCAATAATAAGTACCATACACAGTTCAATTACATCATTGCTCCATATTACAAACACTGTGTACCACCCACTGCATTACCTACAATTACTGTTCACATATTGCTACTAATATAATTCTGCCCATATCCCTACTAAATTACATATAATTACTATAAACATATTACTGCTGTGGTGGTTGTGGCCAGTGCACATGTTCTTTGGGCCATGGCCTGCACCTATGCCCCCTAGAATCTGGCCACTGGCCTCAATCACCACAATACAATTAACTATAAAAGAAGTACGTACCATACACCGTCAACTAATACAACTCACCCTGACCCCCCCCCCTGCAATCGAAATGATGTCTGCGGACACGAAAAGTGGCCACGGACACTGCAGGATTTTCAAACCATATTTTACCTATAAAACAGCTCCACAGTACCTTCATTCCACTTCCCTACCATATCTATGCCCCTTTCCAGCGATCAAATAACCCCACATGTCTTTTCCAAGTTGCCCATTCATGGGTTGTCTGCAAACTACTGCAGTGTTTTTCAACCTACAAAAACAGTCCCATTTAATCTTTTTTCCACTTACTCACCCTTTCCAGCCCCTCTTTCAAGGCCCAAATTATATAAAATGTGTTTTCCAGACTATTTTGCCAACACCCGGTCTATAGTCAGCTGCAGCTGTCCGCGGATCCAACATGGCACGTGTTTCCTAAACTTACATACATATAGTCAATGGCTGCATCATGCACCATAGAAGTACAATATTTTTAATGTGGTAATGTTGGATAGTAAAATAATGAATGCTACCTAATCAGAGTATGAAGATCCACAATGCATATAAATTACAGGCACATACAGGGAAACAAAAGTAAGGAAGAAAGAAACAACACTGCCGGAAAATGTCAATAACATTAAAGTTCATCATTATGTATACAAATTAATTGTTTGTTTGTGGCCTGATTATGGTGGCTTGAGTTATGGTTGCTTAGAATATCATGGTGGCAAAGCTTGTAAGGTGGGCACCACATAAGTGAATATTTTAAGTTTTAGATTGTCATTGTTTGTTTTAAATCCACTATTTTAAAGGAGCTACCTGAAGAATAGTCCAGAGACACCCAGACTTACAAAAGATCATGCAAATAAGCTGGATAATATATCCAACTATTCAGCTGCTCTCATAATGTCCCAAAACTTGGGTTTCAAAACAACGTTGTATATATTCATCGAATGTATTCCTTACATTCTTGTTGGTAAAAATAGGCCAAAGTCATGAGTTCTTTTTTCATAAAGTAATCATATTTATATTTAGTTAGATTCACTAAATACTCAGGTGAGGCAGACTTCAGCACAAGTGTACATATCTTTAAGGATTATATTGCCAATGCATTTCGGAATGATTCCTTTGTCAGGGCAATCCTTTTCATGTATCTACTCAAAACATTATATCAATATAAGTATAATCATGCAATTTTACAATCCAAATGAAGCAAATGAATAAAACACATAGCATAGATTCAAATGTTTCATGTAGTTGTCAGCCCATGTAAGAAAGGGAAATATAGAAAGGTACATAAGTGTTTGGACAATGTCTTCCTAGTTTTAAAAGTGAGTAAGAACATTCTTTCCATGTTACCTTCAGACATTGGGCCTCATTCCGAGATTGGAGGTAGCCATGGTGCTATTTTCACCTGGGCTGCCTCCAATACTGGGTCTGGCACCGGTCTGGTTGAATGGGGACTTACCAGGTCATTCCAACCCTGGAGGACCCGGTAAGTCCCCATTCAACCAACCATTCCCCATTCCCATTTGAGACCCCATAGGTCTCAATGAGAATGGGGAAGGCGGTAATAATATTACGGTGTTCATTCCAGCGAATTGTAGCTGCTCTTGTAGATTTGCCTACATAATATTGTCCACCCGTGCATTTTATCCCATAGATAATATTAGTACTGTCACATGTTCCAAAGGTCTTCAGTTTTATCTTTGCACCTGTGTGTGGATGGTACACTGTATCACCTTTATTCACAAAACCACAGTTGGCACAATGCAAACAGGGATAGGTTCCTTTACGTTGTGTTGCTAATTCTCTTTTGGGTGGTTTGATTTCACCAGTTCATCTTGTAGGTTAATGCTTCTCTGGAATGCAAAAACCGGAGGATCCTTAAAAAGATGTTGAACTCTTATGTCGTCATTAAAGATCTTCCAATGTTTTTAATAGCGTTTTTATTCTACCGCTCTGTGTTGCAAATTTTGATACGTATACTGGGGTTATGAGTTCTCTACAAGAGCAGCTAAAATTTGCTGGAATGAACACCGTTCATGCATTAGGAATTGCAATACTAATTCAGCGGTAACTGGCCACTGGATGAAAAAAGGACACAATTTATCCCAAATAAGATTTGTGATTCTTGAATGAATTTGGAAAAACAGCCCACATGGAGACATTGATCTGAGACTTGATCAGAGAGAAACATTTTGGATTGATCGATTGGGGTCTGTTACCCTGAATGGAATTGTTATATTTAAATTGGACATCTGTATTGATCTGTTATATTTCAATTTGGGATCTGTAACCATTCTATGTATAGATAAGTGCAAACCAGAATGTATTAGTTGCTATTAACGACATGTAGCATTGTTGATTACTCATTTGATTGTATACATCTAACCTTCTCTGTATTGATGGGCCAGACTACATCTCCCGAACGTTCCTTTTGATGTTTGGGAACCAAGATGCCGCTTAGCGACACCATTTAGTCTGGCCCAATCACATATACTTCACAAGCAACTGTCATGTTTGACACATTAGTACATCCAATCACCTATGAGCACGCCTTAGTTACCATGGGAATCCACATCGAGCATGTGAGCAACAGCAACGTTTATTTTAGTTCCTTTTTTAATACAACCACCTTTAGACACACCGATTTCTGAATGCTCATGCGAATCAGAGATATACACTTTCTCCTTCGAATACACCGCTCTGAAACACGGTGAACATAACAAAGGAGTCTCGTTACTAGGGCAACAAACTGTAAACAGAAAATGTGACTCACACGGGTTTGCAGCGATGCACCCGTGAGGAACTGAAAGTAAGAACTACGTATATTACAGGTGCACATCATAGTTGCACAGTTACTCACTTTGAATCACATAACGGTCACGCTGGTAAAATAAACATAAGATCAGCATTCACTTCATTGAGCATGCCACCCGTGTGCGCGGCAGAATACAATGAAAGAGTCCCGTTGCCATGACAACTAACTATAAATTAAAGAATCAAGCCGTGCAGCCGGGGTAGCAGCTACGCGCCCGTGTGAAACAAAGCAGTCTACACGGAGAGGAAAGCAGGGGACACTTAGGATTCAGTCACCATAAAATAGTTATGTGAATGTGATATTAAACAAGGATGTGTTTATTGAATAGCTCATGAGTTTTGCAGTATGGCGGTTTAGCCACAGAATGGACTAATTCAGCACTTGTTAAAGACACAATGGGCCTCATTATAACCTTTACGGAATGGGTTAACGGGCGCCGCTAATGGTGGCGGACATGTTAAACCCATTTCGCAAGATTACGAGGTTCCCTCGCGGGACCCGATGAGGACAGCTGGTTTTGCCAGACGTCCATAGCGGGTCCCGCGAGGGAACCATGGAGCTAACAACGGGCCGGTCGTAATTGGCCCATTGTTAGCTCCCGCACCCATTCCCATTGAGCCCTACGGGTGCTCAAATGGGAATGGAGAAAGTCCGGGCCCGAGTTCCCTGTAGAAGGAATTACCGTGCCCTCCAAACTCGGAATGGCCCGGTAATTCCCCATTCAGGGAACCTGGCCCGGTTTTGGTGGCAGCCATGCCCTTATTAAGGGCATGGCTACCGCCAAAGCCGTAGTGAGGCCCAATGTCTGAAGGTAACATGGAAAACATTTTCTCACTCACTTTTAAAACTAGGAAGACTTTGTCCAAACACTTATGTACCTTTCTATATTTCCCTTTCTTACATGGGCTGACAACTACATGAAACGTTTGAATCTATGGTATGTGTTTTATTCATTTGCTTCATTTGGATTGCAAAATTGCATGATTATAATTATAGTGATATAATGTTTTGAGTAGATATATGAAAAGGATTGCCCTGATGAAGGAATAATTCTGAAATGCATAGGCAATATAATTCTTAAAGATATTTACACTTGTGCTGAAGTCTGTCTCAGTATTCAGCGAATCTTACTAAATATAAATATAATTACTTTATGAAAAAGGAACTTGGCCTATTTTTACCGACAAAAATTTAAGGAATACATTGGATGAATATATACAACATTGTTTTGAAACCCAAGTTTTGGGACATTATGAGAGCAGCTGAATAGTTGGATATATCATCCAGCTTATTTGCATGGTGCTTAGATTATCATAACTGGTGAATTCATTGGTTTTTTTGGTTTTACTTGTAACCATAACATCCCTTTAACAAAGTTTTTTCACTGAATTTCATAGGTTTTTAGTAGTGCAACTGAATCATAACTTCCCTTTAACAAAGTTTTATCACTGAATATATAAATATTACAGGGCCTACGGTAGTGGCCCTGTAGTTATGGTTAAGTTGCTCAACCGATAGGAAGGATAGTTTTTGGGCGGCTTATAATTTTACCCACCCTAGTCAAATTCTCAGGAAACTTTGCAAAAAGAAGTATATGGCACGGTCTGATTGATTTGTTAAGGCGGGCAAAGATTTAGGGTGGGTCCAAAAATTTGTGGTTTTTCCTATAATCGCAATGGAACAAATATTTGCTCACGTCTACAGCCGAAACCGCTGTACAGATTTTCCCAAAATTTGCAACAGGAGTGGCGGCCTGGGCCCAAAAGTGTGCTTTTGTAAATTTGGTGTACATTAGTCCAGTAGTTTTATTTGAAAACAACCAAAAAGTAGTACAAAAATGTGTGATATCTGGGTTTGGTCTGCAAACTGACTTCCCTGTTCGGTCCACGGATGGGCCCCCGATTGGCCCAGGGGCGAACATGATGTTCATGGGCATGAGACGCAGTCATTGATTTGGATGGTGAAGAGCATGAGGTGCATCAGATTTTTGGGGAACACCCGCCATGTTGGATACGCCACTGTCCATGAACATTGCAGCAAAAACATATTAAAAAACACAACATTGCACTTGTCAAACTAATGAAACTTTCTCTGGGGAGTTGAGGGGTGATGAGGATGGGATGGGATATGGCTTTAAAAAAACTGGTGTTTTTGTTTCCTGTTATCCGCAAACAGCCTGTGGCAGTCCTACAATGTTCACAAACATATCAGATGTTGGGCAGCATCTATGCCTATGTGTGAATTACAGGGTTGGTTAACAGCAGTTTTTGGATGGCTTATAACGTTGGTACCACTCAATGAAACTGCATGACATTTTGGAATTTCTGTGTAGACCTGACTCTGAATGGTTCTGCAAAGTGTCGAGATGTTTTGTTAAGAGGGAACACAATTATACGAGGTGCGAACATCTTGGAAACACTTATAAATGTTGCGTCATTTGACAAATCTGCACATCAGTTTGCAGAAATATTGTAAACCTAGATATGAATGTTTTTTTCTCATGAGGGGACAACATTAGAGGGGGGTTTCAACATTTTTAGATGGCTTATAACTGGAAAACCTCTGTAAAACACATTTTGGGTTATTTGGGGGATAGAAAAAAAGGGTTTGGAAATACTGCTGGGTCCGCGGCCAATTTTGGTGTCTGTCGACATAATTTCGATTGCAGGAGTTTCATTAGTTGATGGTGCATGATACGTACTTGTTATACAGTTAATTGTGTTGTAGTGAGTGGCTAGATTCTGGGGGCCATAGCCTCAGCCCATGCACCCCAGAATATGTGCACTGGGCACAATGATTACAGCAGTATTATGTGTATTGTAATTATAGGTAATGTAATAGGAATAAGGCCAGAATGATCATAGTAGCAATATGTGTAAAGTAATTGTCTGTAATGTAGTGGGAGTATAAAGTGTTTGTAATATGAGGTATTATGAAATTGAGTAATTGGGAGAAAAAAAATAACTAAATACACATATTACAAATTACTGCAGGTAGCCTGTTGTGAGACACTTCTATAAGTGCACTACATATTCAAAAATATAAGTGTATTGGTACATATTGGTATGCAATAACACATGCATTGGACTAATGCACTTGCCTTGCCTTTACCTACCTCCCATATAGTATCAATGGCAGATGGCACCTGTGATGGTCTGCTCGCAAGGGGGCAGGGTGGATGAGACGCTGAAGGTGTGGTGTACCATGTGCACCAGAAAAGGTATGTTATGAACTATGACTATTCTGCACATGGACACCCCAGTGCAAGTGTGTGCAGACTCTCCTTTGAAGACCTTGCTCCTGCAATGAACATATGTATGGGTCCATTGAATGTTGTCCCCAGCCTATTGCTCTTACCCCATGCTCATTATATTCCTCTTACTTTTACCTAAAAGCTGAACGTGTATAGAGCAATGGTACTTTGAAGGCTGTACTATTGCAAAATCATCTTCTTTATTTTACCCACTTTCTATTGCGGCCCACTCCAGGTAATTCAAATTAAGGTTGCCAGGTGTATTATTGGCCAAAAGACCAGGGACCTGAAAGTGTGAGTGCCCCAAAAGGCAGTTAAACTCTACAATGAGAGGCAAAAATGGACACACCCCAGCAGGGAATGAGACCAAGACCAAGTCTTGAGATATAAAAGGCTTTATCTAAATATAGGGCATGCAAAGGACTCTGCAAACTTCGAGAGCGCTCTGTCTGACAATAGCAAAGACAGTCATATTTATTACAAAAATACGTCATGAATTAGATAAGCCTCGGCGGACACATAATCGTGGGGATTGGGTGACGAAGACAAGCTACTATGTACAATGTAGGTGAGGTGGTCCATGATTGGTGGAGATCCTCGTGATGGCATCGCTGGGTGCTTTGGTCAGCTGGGCTCATCAGGGTGGAGTATCAGGTCACAAGCTGTTCATGTGGATACATTGCTGCTGCACTAACATTTTGCCCTCGCGGCCATGCATACACATTCATCGCTAATTTCTGTGTCAATTTAACCTAGAAATCCTACAACTCATCAATCTAATACCATGAAAGAGACAGAGAGAAACAGTATATAACTCTGGGCATTCTTAATACATCATCATAAAATCGCTGGTGCAAAGGACCCAGTGTCATGATTCCAGGTGTCTTATCAGAGGGCACGGGTTAGGGTACCTTTATCATTCTACCTTGTTAGTTGTAGTAAGAGACAGCTTTACGGCATGTTAGTACAAAGGTGAATAACTGCCTCCGTGGTCTAGCGAGGGTGAGGTGAACTGGGGTACCACTGGATCAGAGGGGCACATAGCTGGCACCTTAGCAGGCGGTGGGCTGTGGGGCCGTGTTGCTCATAATTCTTCGTGACCGGGGCATGGCAGTACATGGTGATTTTATGGTGGCATCAGGTGTCAGGAGGCATGGGGGGAGGTAAATACTTGATGCAGAGTCAGCAGGAATGCGGGGGGGTGTAGCTGTATTCGTCAGTAAACCAGGGACCTTCAAGCCCCAGCTGGGCATTGGACGGAGGAGGGTGGGAGTTGAATACGTGGCTCACTAGGAGGAGGGGGAGATGGGCTTGTGGTTTCTCGTGGGTCTACATTTATCAAGTAGCATGCACATCATTATAGAGATGGAAAACTGAGGTATGTCAGTACACTTACATGTTTACATATATACATTCATCTATGGATATATCGTACTAGCTTATGCACACTATTTAGTTTACACTCCTTCGTGGTTCATTAATACTGTATTTACAGAATCAAATAAAAAAGCTTTTGTTAACATCACATCATTCGCAGTTCTTCATTTTGTTGTGGGGACACATGGGGAAAGCTAGCATAAAACGTGAGGTAGAACGGGGTTGGTGTATACGTACAAATTAAAATGTTACACTTATAATTGGACTGATGTACATTCTTAAGGGTGAAAACAATTGCTTCAAACAACATCTCATGTGCAAACAGGTGGGGTGTGTTACTTTAAATGGCTGGTATATGTTACACCACTTAAAACTGTATCATGCATATGGATTTTGTACATTGACTTTTAACTATTGTGTAGTAATGATGATCTTTGGTTGGTGACAATAGGTTTGAATATACTTATGTTGCACAACTTTACATGTGAATATCTGGGATGGGCAAGGGTTGTTAATTTTTAATATGGACAATCAACATTATGAGTTTTGAGCCTCCTCGTATATGGCTTAACAGCATGGGTAAGACTGGGTGGCACACAGGTTCAACATTCAGGTCTTACACTTCAAACGGGGAACAGGGTAGGGGATTAGGCACAACATATATCATGAGTGTAGGGGTATATAGGGGGTCAAGACATTTTTATAGTTATGGCTAAAATCGATTACTGTAGTGCTCTTTACCTAGGCACCAGCCAAGAGAACCTGAATAAACTCCAAACTACCCAAAACAATGCCATTCGTGCCGCCCTAAACATTCCCTGCAACCACCATATCACAGACACTAGAACCAAGTTAAAGTGGCTACCTGTCAAGCAGAGAATTGCACTCAAAACACTCGCCCTTACGCACAAATGCCTGGCTAATAAGGGCCCTATCTACCTCGGCAGTCGACTGTCGCGCCACTCGACCTCCCGACCACTAAGAACTGCCCAGTCCCACTGTCTAGCGATCCCTAGATTTAAACTGCAAAAAGCAGGGGGTTTAAGCTTCCCTGTCCTAGCCTCCAAGCTATGGAACTCCCTCCCTGCTACCATCAGAGCTGAAGACTCATTTAACACTTTCAAAGCCAATACTAGATCTTGGCTTTTTGACCAGCTTTAAGCCCTGCTCAGCGCCTCTGTCTTACACACTCTGACCTGCTGACCTCTGTTATTACCTAGCAGCACCAGCATCACTGTATTATATGTAGATAGATTCCTTTAGTCACCTACTGTCTTTGTGTAAATTATGTAATGTTATGTCTGTATATATGCATATCTGTAACCTGTATAAATTGCGCCCTGATGCCTCCGGGCCTGATGGTCTGCGCGTTACAAATAAAATAAATAAAAATACAAATACAAATACAAATAGGGACAGCTTTGTTCTTTCCCAGTCCTGAACTTAAACTCTGGTCACTGTCAGGGCAATGATGTACTGCGGAAGGTAAATGATACAGTGTTTGTTCGGTTACTTGTTCGTGCCTAGTTGCTTCTGAGAACAGGCCTTCAGTGGAGCCGCCACGGGGAGGAGGCTGGGGGAAGTGCGGGCTTGCTGTGCGCGATAAAATGGGGGAGAGCTGTAGCTCTGCAGGCTGCTTGTTCCACGGAGGCCTGAATTAGTGTACTCAAAATGGAGCCTAAGTGTATTACAAAATGGAGTTTGTATCATGCTACAAGGTGAGCCGTGCAGTCTCATGCGTCAGCCCGCAGCCACCCTGCATCCCGGGCCCAGGCGCATGGGTGGCTGCTGACGAGTCATAAGTAGGAGAGGAGTGCAGGGGAGGGGGGTCCTAAAGACCTTTCCTCCCATACAGACCGTATATTTGATAGTTGGTCTTCAACCTTTAGTTGGCACCTGTAGCACACTTAATGTCAACATTGCTATCTAACTTTAACTGTTATACGGATGACAAGCTTCAAGCTGTGTGCTGCATTCTCTTCTGTCCTATCTCGTTCATTGCTTACTGTGTATGTGACAATCAGAAATGGTGGGCATCCAACAATGTGTACCTTAATGCCAGTAAGCCTGAGATCATTTTTATTAGACCCCTGCTACTGTTTTTCATATTTCACTCCGGCTGTCCTCTTTGGGTCCTGTACCTGCGCTTTCCGGTGATAAAAAAAAAACCATTGGTGTCGTCTTTCACTCCACCATGTCCTTATGTCCTCACATTAGTTATGTGTTGAAGAGGTTACACTACCAGCTGCAGCCACTAAGAGGTATTGTTGCTTTTGTCACTTTGCTGCAGAACCTCACTGTCACACGAGCTTTAGTTTTGTCTAGGCTGGACTATTGTAACAGCCTCTTTGTAAGTCTCACTGCCTCTACTCTTCAACCTCTGCAACTCATCCGGACAGCACTGCAAGACTTGTTCTTGACCTTCCCTGAAGGGATGATATATCTCCTTTCCTGAAACCTTCACACTTGCGGCTATTGCTAGCTGCAAGGATCAATATCAAGACCGTCTGTATTATTTACAAGGCTTTCGGGGGCTAGGGACCACACCACTTGAAACTGTATCTTCTTAAGCATTTCTATTGTTCAGCTGTTTACTCCTGCACCTCCAACTCTTTGAGGGTTAGGCCCTTTTGTAGATAGAGAGTGTGGGGGGTGATTTTTCTACTTGGGTTTTGAAATCCTCTGGAAAAGATTCCCTGCCTCTCTGAAACTAGAGCAGGAACACCTGAGGGTGTAATTGAAGACTTTTCTTTATGCTTCTCCTTTCGCTGTGTCTCTCTCATGCTGAAGTTATCATTCTGCTGCACTAGTTACCTGGCCATGCGGTAAACGTTATGGAGACTAGGTTTCCTTATCACCAGTAGCACAATGGACTGTGTGAGGCCCATCATGCACTATGGACTGTATCTGAAAGCACATGGTGCCATGCCTATTTGCACTTACTTATAACTGGGCACCCCGGCATCACTTACTGGAGGTTCATTAATGCACTCTTCCCCTGCTACTTTCTGCTCTCCTTTTCTGTTGCACTTGTGTGATATGAATGACAGAAGGATTAGTAAGATAATTTATTCTGTTCCTTTTGTTGTTCCCTTGCTTGTCAAGTTGCACCTTGAAACACTGTGTAGAGGTGCTTCCAAATGACAAATGACTTATTATATGAAATATTTGTTGTTATGTTCCGTGGCCCCACCACTGTTTTTGATCGTGTGCCGACATGTACATGTTTTTTTTTGTTTGTTTTAGGGGCTTCACAAATAACAAAGAAATAAATGATATGCTATGATATGATATTTTATTTGTATCGCGCTCATACACGAGTGTTTCAGAGGCAAGGGAGGGTAACAAGGGAGGACAAAACAACAATCTTACTAGACACAGTGACAATGAGAATGTGCAAGAGGGAGGGGAAAAGGGGGAAAGTGCAAGGGAGAGGGGAGAAGGAAGTGGAAGTGCTGAACAAGAGACAAAAACACAACTGGTAGTGCAGCAAGTGCAATATTTGAGGTGCAGACAAGGGGTGTCTGATAAGTGCATGTAAGGGGACTATAGGGTTACAGACACAGAGCCAAGTGCAAGGGTTGCAAGCAGGCAGTGCGGTTGTGTGGCTGCGTGGGCAGGGACCTGGGCCCTAAATCAGAGGGTGGCCAGGTGCACAGTGCGAAAGCAGTACAGATCAGCAGGGGAGAGACAGAGCGAAGGCAGAAGCAAAGAGGAAGGTCATAAGGTGCTTCAGGAACCAGAGATGGTTTTCCTCAAGTTTCAGGGTGGCAGGGAGGCTGTTCCAGAAGGAGCCCCACGCCGTGGAGCGAGATCTACCCCCAACTCGTTGCTTGGAGAAACGACTGACCCTGAGGGAGTTGGAGGTGGAGGACTGAAGAGCTCAGGTGGGAAGGTATTTATGCAGGGAGAGTTGAAGGTATTCTGGACCCAGCCCCTAGAGAGCCATGTGGACCTTGCAAAGGGTCTTGAATTTAATCCTAGCAGCAACTGGGAGCCAATTAAGAGAGTTCAGGTCTGGAGAGTTACAATCCCAGGGCTTGAGGCCAAGGACAATTCTCGCAGTCCTGTTCTGGATGAGATTCAGAGGGCGGAGAGAAGCAGGAAGATTTAGAAGAGGCTTGTGCAGTAGTCTAGTCTATAGAGAACCCGTCTATAGACAACCAGAGCTCTAGAGACAGTAATCTTCTGGGGGAAGGAGAGGAAAGGAAGAATACCTCTGAGGAGGTGCAGTTGGTAGTTTGATTTCTTAGAGATGTTGGAGATGTGAGGAGAAAAGGAGAGTGAGGAGTCTACGATGACCCTGAGGTTCTTAGCCTCGCAGGTGGGAGCAGAAAGATGGTCAAGGGAGGCCGGCCAGAGGGTGACAGGAAAGGAGGGTGCAGGTGTGCCGATGAGGAGAATTTCTGTCTTACTGGCATTAAGGCAGAGATCATTGGCGGCACACCACTCTTGATAGCAGACAGACAGTCAGAGATGATAGAAACAGAAGAGGTGGCAGAGGGAAGCCTAAAAATGAGCTGACTGTCATGCGTATAGCACTGAAAGTTAGATCAGATAACGGCAATGCAGTGGGCAAGGGGTGCCAGGTATTGGTTGAACAGCCATGGAGAGAGGTTAGACCCCAGAGGAACAGAGACAAGTAGAGAGTGAGATAAAGTAGAGGATGGAACCTATTTGGACCTGGGCGGGTCAATCAGAGAGGAAGGAGGTCAGCCAGGTCAGGGCCTGATCAGTGATACCCAAGTTATCAGGGAGACGGTTGAGCAGGATGGCGTGGTTGACCGTGTCAAAGGCAGAAGAGAGATCGAGTAGGATGAGGACAGAAGGGATGTTAGAGTTAAAGTTGGGGAGTATATCGTCAGAGATGTTTAGGAGAGCAGTTTCTGTACTTCTGGCAGCTCTAAAGCCAGACTGATGGTCACAGAGACAACCAACAGAATCAGTGAGAAGATTAAACTAGGAGATGGCCATCTTTTCCAGGAGTTTGCCCAGGAAAGGAGTAATGGAGCTTGGGCACTAGTTAGCTGGACAGAAGGGGTCAGCTGTGGGTTTCATGAGAAGAGGGTGGCCAAGAGAGTACTTCAGAGGGGAGCGGAAGGCTCCTAAGGCAAAGTAGAGGTTGCAGAAGTCGGCCATAGCAGGAGCAAGGGTCTCAATGTGGTCCTTGATGGTTTTCGATGAACAGGGAAGAATCTGTTTTGATGAGATTTTCATAGATCAGACTTGTCTAGAAACCTTGTCAAGAGAGAACAGAGGAAAGGAAGAGAAAGGGGGAAGAGGGCCTGTAGGAGAGTCAGAGTTAGCAGATAGAGAATGGGGAGGAGGGGGAGAGGACAAGATGGTGGAAAGGATGTCCTGTTTATTTTAGATGAAATGAGAGGCAAAGGCTGCACAAAGGGCCTTGGAGGCAACAGGAGAGGTAGAGACTGCAGCGGGGTTGGACAGCTCTTTGCAGATTTTAAAGAGTTCAGCCGAGTTGTTAGATGCTGCAGAGATGTCGTCTTGGATGTGGGCTCTCTTCTTAGTTTGGACAAGTAGCCGGTATTGCCTTTGGAGCAGGCGGCAGGCCAGTTTGTCAGCGGATTTACAAGAAGCCCACCATTTCCTCTCAGCCACCCTGCACTCGTGTTTAAGGGTGGTTAGGTCGGAGTCGTACCAAGAGTTGCACTTTGCTTTGGTCTTCAAGCGGATCCTCATGACAGGGGCAAGAACGTCAAGCATATCAGAGATAGAAGAGTAGAGCATGGAAAGGGCTGTGTCAAGATGTGAGTCAGCCAAAGGAGATGGAGAGGCGGAGAAAGTGGCGGAGAACGCCTCAACTGACACACGTTTCATGGGTCAGATGAACGACAATGTAGTTGGCGGTGTTGGAGTTGGCTTGGCCTGATGGGAAGAGAGGGAGAGATGGGAGGAGAGGAGAAAGTGATCACTCCAGGAGAGAGGAGTGGTCAGAGGGATGGGGAGGGGGAGGTCAGAGGAGATAGAAACATCCAGTGTTTGCCCTGCAGAGTGAGTTTGGCCAGAGGGGAGAATACAAAGAGAGAGAGAAAATTGCAGATGTCATGGAAGAGTGCCAAGGAGGAACAGGGAGCATCTAGATGGATATTGAGGTCACCAAGAAGGAGGAGTTGAGTGTTTGAGGCCAGAGGGGAGGAGGAGAGGTCCGCCTACTCAGAGAGGAAGGAGGTGATCTGACTAGGTGGCCATTAGATAGTAGCCACTATAAGAGAGTGGCCACGAGAGATCGAAAGTCTGCAGACAATGCATTTGGAAGTGGAGTAGGTCTGCATAGAAATGACAGAATCAGGAATCCACTCAGGGAAGAACAGGACTACACCCTCTCCGGACCGGATCTGGGTGCAGAGATGATCTTGTAGCCATCAGGGAGGAGAGTGTCAAAGCTTGTGACAGAGCTGGCCATGAACCATGTATCGGTGAGACAAGGTCATCGAGGTCAAGCTCTTCCAGGAGGCGGCAGATGTCTGAGGAGTGTTTGACATCAGGGCGAGAGTTGAAAGTGACAATATGCAAAAGGTTGCCATCCTTGAAGGACTTCCAAGAATGGGTAACAATCAGAGGTACACCCTGCAGAGGTATAGAAGGAGATGTAGATAGAGCCAGAGGGGTGCAGGAGAGGAAGGAGGAGAGGGCAAGGTATCTGAGTGGGAGTCAGCGTGGGGAAGCATGGAAGCTTAGGAAGGGAGAGAGGGGACAATGGGGATGACAGGAAATTGATGAGACGTGGGAAGCTTCTATCAAAGAGGAGGAGGTTGACCTAAAGGCCTGGGACCAAGACGGTGCCATTCAGGTCCACATTAATGAGGAGTCAAAAGGGGCCAGGAGGGCCTCCCAATGGGTGCAACCATTAATGGGAGAAAGGGAGAGGGGAGAGAGCAGAGAGACCATATGAAGAGTCCATGGGTCAGGGGAGGGAACAACAGAGAGGGTGTTGTTGAGGGTCTGTCTGGAGGAGATGCTGGTGTAGGTGTCAGCGATAGGGAGAACAGGGTTAGAGACCAAGATATCCTTTTTGAACTTCTTTCTGCCAGACGTAGTGAGAAGGGAAAGATAGTTGATGGAGAAGCAGTTAGAGAAAATAGGAGAGACAGAGAGTGCCATTGGTGAAGTAGGAAGAGGGGGGAAGCAGCGAGGAGGTTCAAGATGGGAACAGCAGGACAAAGTAGCACAATGCAGTCACTGGGCCAACCAAGTATAATAGAGAAGCATACAGTACAACCACAAGGGCACAGCTAAAAGCAAATTGGCACTAGCAGATGAAAACACAGCTAAAATAAAATGTCAGCAGCAGATGAAAACACAGTTAAAAGCGAATTGGCAATAGCAAATGAAAAAACAGCTAAAAGCAAATTGGCACCAGCAGATAAAAAGACGGCTAAAAGCAAAATGTCAGCAGCAGGTGTAAGTCATGGTACAGTCACAAGCTGTAGGAGTGAGAGATTAGGTGGATGGAGAGAGGGAGGGCAGTTAGATGGGTGGAGAATGTTGAGAATGAGGAGACTAACTCATAGTTGTGAGTGAGAGAAAGTCACAGTAGTCCAGGGCTCCACTGCAAAGTGTGGGAGCGACATCTTCATTGCCTTCGTGAGGGGGAGCAACAAAGTCCTCGCAGCTAATCAGTAGCAGACAAGAGGAGGCTGTATAAAGCCTGCCGGTCCCCAATAGGCCACTTTGGGAACTGCTGGGCCCAATCAAAATGCAAGGAGGAACAGAGCAAAGCAATTGGGCAGCCTATGCAGGTTTTAAAAAGGTGGCAGCCATATTTGAAGTGCCAGGAGATGGCATGCAAGGCACACAAGTTGTAAAGATCCACAGCACAACATGCCCCAAGTTCAGTGGGCACAGAAGAAAGAGGCGGAATAGTGCGGCAAAAAACGCACTGACTTTCAGATAGATCAAGTTCTTTTTGCTCTTTCTTTTTTTTTCCAAAATAAAAATAACATATTTCTTTCTTCAATTAACATAACATCATAGTATCAGATTTAAATGGTGTATCCTGAATACTGTAGGTCATCCAACCTCCTACCTTAATGCAGGATGTTGAGATGGAAGTTAGCATGGCCTCCAGGTGTACATCAGGAAGGTAGGAGGTGGGGCACACAAGATATGCTCCGATGCTGCAATCAGCCTGCGTAGATGATAATTCAGGCCAGGAAGTGGGCCTTGGTTGAGGAGGCTGGCCTATCGGTGCAAAGAAGGAAGGTAGCTCACTATAGATTGACGTACAAATAGGGGCACAACAAAATACAACATAAAGTTGCAGATCTATTTCTTCAAAAATGAGGTTAGAAAAATGACATTTATTAACCAAAATATAATTCAATATACAGTTTCCCAAAAACAAGCTCCCAAAAGTAAAGAACAGTGTTACTTGACACACTTCAATGTCCAAATTATATCTCAAAAATTCATAAGTGATGAGAAAAAACTGATAATAATAATAGGAATTTTTTATTGTGAGTTAGTTTACATTGAAACTTTATACAAACATTTATAACAGTAAAAAAAGGTCATTAACATATAAAAACATATTACACCAATAAATCAATCAAATTCTACACTAAAACTAATATTGCATAGGAAAACAGAAAAACTATCAACTTACAGTTACGTATTCCAGTGCTCACAACTTCAAAGCTATACAACAAGATAAGGCTATAAATATAGGCCTCTGCTCGAGGTTTACATCCAGTTCTTAAGCAAGAGAACTTAAGTAGCTTAGAAACATTTCATAGTCACCTTGTGTACCGATATTTCCAAATCATACAGGGAGAACACTTTAATTCCAACAGTTTTCATTCCCTTTATAAGCATTATTTGCTTCTCATATTATTATGCCTAGACTGACTTTAACCTTCAACCATATGTTATACAATGCCATCAATAAACTCATACTATTAGAGTTAATACAATGGAGCCAAAATCGTTCCTCTTTTATATATTGATAGCTATGTACGTGTTTACCCAGCAGGAGGTTGATAACACTAGTCATTTTCTGGCATTCTGTTAACAAGTGTTTGGCTGTCTCCAACTGGTCTTGCTCATTACAAAGACAACATAGTCGTAATTCCGTTGCAATCTTATCCCTTCTACCAGTGACCATTAATGTAGATAATTACAGCTGGACACAGGTTCAAATAGCTCTGTTTTTTTTTTTAAAGTTGTATAGTCTGTACTGGACAAACTGGTAGCTTTTTAGGTCTCGGAGATGACCGTAGTTCTCCAGCCAGTCCCAGAGCTCCATACGTTTTCCCAGTGCCCTCTGTGCTTCGCCTGGATCACTTCCTACCTGCATTTGCCACCCAATATCAGTAAATAATGTGGTCATCTGTTTCTTGGTTTTTCACAGCAAATTTGCCCTTGACATTTCTTGATGGGCTGCTATTAATAGCCCATTCCTTGTGTTACTAATCATTTTTAGATATAGTGTAGCACGCTTTTTTAGTACTAACGCGTTTAATGAGATCAACCCAAGTTCCAGTCTTATTATTGCCATCGGTATGCCAGGTGGTAATCCCAGTATGGAGCGCCAAAATGTCCCTTCTATCACATGTAGCCATTTCAGATCTATGTAAAGGAGGGCTTCCAAACCGCAAATTATCATCGGGGATAAAACTACCCAGATGGTAAAATCTCCCTGATGAACGGTGAATCTAAAGAACAATGCAGTCAATTGGGCTGCTCTAATAGCACATGTCTGTTTGCATAATTTATAGTCACCAGTGATCTCAAATTGTATGCCCAAATATTGATACTGTGGAGTGTAAGCAATATTCTCCATGCCTACCCTAAGCTGTACACGGGATATGGTCCTCTTGGTGTACCTCATGACCTTCGTTTTTCCCCGATTAATCTTGAGGCCATTTTCCTCTGCGTATTCCAAAAGGGCAGCGGTCGACCTGCGTAACCCGCTGATAGTATGATAAAAAATGACTAGGTTGTCTGCATAGGCTAATAAAAGGCAAAGAGAATCACCTATTTTAGGTGGACAATTTATCGCAGCACTCATAGCTACAGGGATGACATGGACATATATGTTGTATATTAAAGGTGCGGTGACACAACCTGATTGAGGATTAGGGCCTTTCAGAAGCTCCACAAATTGAAAATCATCAGATTTGAGTACCCGCAGTTGTGGAATATAGTTCAGTCGGGTTTGCAGCTCTGAGCCCGATAGCCATTTCAGTTCTCCACTTAGGTATACATTCTTTATCACACAGATACGGTTGCCTTCGATCACTTCTTTATCTTCGGCCGAAATCAATGCTTTAGATGTTGGGACTGTCTGTTCTGGTGGGCTGATTGGGATCTCATCTTCGATTACCACATCTTCTTCACTCACATTGTCCTCCTCCAGCGCATCTATCACCTCTTCTGGATCATTCATCTTTTCTTGTTCAGTTATCAGCCAACTAGTCAGGCAACCCTCACCAATAGTTTTCCTTTTCTTTGCTCTTGCTGCTCTCTTCTTAGCTTTCTTGGAGGGGAGCCTAACGGGATCTGCTTCAGTCCTAGATAAGTCCATACATTAGGTATTTTATTCTTTTCGGTCCTCCAGGCCATTCTTCGCTGCTTGTGTGAGAAGAATGGGTCAGCATCTGCCCCAAGATTTCGCTGTTCTTCGATCTGCTGTACTTCAATCTCTTCTATCTCTTCTACAAACTGTATAGCTTCTGAGAGATTAGATTCTGCTGAGGGATTAGATTCGGCTGTTTCACAGGCTTTCTCCCTCCTGGTCTGATCAATGATTAGAGCGTTAGTATTGTCCAGTATCTCCCCAGACATCTGTAATAAAATCTTAAGGGTGAATTGGAAGGATGCTACTGATGTCTGGATCTCTGCAATCTCGACTGCCCCTGCATAGAGATTGTCCGGACAGTCTGTTTCAGCATCGGGGGCGTCCTCCATAGAGGCCATTGCCAGATATGGTGAAACTGACAATCTTCCCATTGCCTCCACGTAGGTGTCCCAAACGGAATACTTGTCTGCTTATTTTCTTGGGATCCATTATTATTAATAGGCATAACTCCTGGAAGTAGAGTCATGTTTCTTTGGATATTCAGACATAATTCCAATAATCAGTTATTGTCTATGTCATGTAATTTGAGGTGCTTAATGAGCCAATATTGCATGCAGCCAGTGCAATTGTTTCCTCAATAGTGGTAGAATTTATTTCCGGGGACGGGTTTTGTGGAAAGAACTCAGTAATCATACCCTGATCCAGTGGAATAGTATTTTTAGCTCTCTTCTTAGATTTCACCAGCTCACTTTCCTCGCTAGATAGATTCCTAGCTTTCGCCATTCCCTTAGTTCTTCTAAGGTTGTACTTAGGCTGTGTGGGTCTTTTCCCGGAAGGCATCTAAGCTGTCCAGACAATGGCACACCTAAGTTGAGAGGACCAACTCGAGGTCCCTTCATCTTCCTATGGGGCACTCTCTACCAAGAGTTGTCGCGGTGGAATAATACCTCTAGAGTGTTACTAGGGCTTTGGGACACTCAACAGGATCAAAGGCTCACAGCCCGCAGTCTCCTGCTGTTGTCTTTCCGCTGGAAATGCCACCGGTCAAATTGGACCCCTTATAGGAGGGCACACCACTGCTTCAGTATGGTATCCCCTTCCACCAAGATATGGTGCAATGGCCATTGTATGCTTGCCTACACAGTATGGAATTCACTTTACCCCATATCCCCAGTTTCTGTGTGATAGGGTATATGCTTCCCCCCACAACAGAGCAGGGACACTAGTGAACTGAACTAGTGAATGCCAACCCAAATTGTAAATCACCTCCTTGGCTTAGTCAGTGCATGCTCATATTGGTAGGCTTACATCAAAATTGGAAGCAAGCCCCCAAGTGAAGCACAGTAGGCTTCAATCGCCTAACAAACAGTGTGCAAGTCTCGTAATGCTAAGCAGCTGCGGCAGTCTCAGCTCGCTTACCCGGTACTCCTGAGCAGATTCCCTGGGGCTAAGGGCTGCTCAGAACTGGGAGGTCCTCTAAAGCACGTCAGATCAGGCAAATGGCACGCTTCCTCAGCTCTCTCTTACCGCCGTCATCGCCTTGTAGAGAGCGGTTCCGTGTAGAGAGCAATTCCGTGGTGGAGACACAGAGCCACGGAGTCCAAGAGCCAGGAGGCAGGGGGCAGTGCTCCACAATTCTCCACGTCCCGATCGAAACGCCGAGCCACCATTGTTGTGTTTGTCGAGGAAAGGTCCTTGATGCTGCAACGCCGTACATGCTCCGACAAGGAAGTGAAAAACAGTACTCGGCCCAAAATCAAGCCGCACCTCAACTGCACTCTACTCCTCGCGAGCCTGCTTCCAATTCCAAGCACAACCGGGTACAGCATACTATTTGCATTGAATTCCACAACAATTACATCAATAATTTTATGACTTGTAATTAACAATAAGAACTAGACACTGGTCGTCTGCTCATAATTTTCCTTAGTGAGATTATCTCGATATCTGGGACAAGGAATCCCTAAATGAATGAACTCATGGGTACTGCGTCTGTCTAATACTACATGTTTTGGGCGTTATGCCCTTCTCCAGGTAATGATACCTCAGATATTTATTCTGAAATTTCAACAAAAATACATTTGTTTCAGTGTAAATTATATTTACGGATTTTTACGAAATTACGTCAAACTCAATGTCAATCGTGATAACTTTAACTGAATATAGAAAGGTTCTATTGACTAACCTTTCAAATACATTCAAGTAGAATGAAGGTATTGTTCATTTGTTGCCAGAACAATGTTCCACTCCTATTGCTGAGAGTAGAAAAGATAAAGAATAAGGTGGTGTAACCATCCTATACACGAGGTATCAGACATAAGCATTTTGATTCTAATTCCCTAAACTCCCTTCACGTTTGATCTGAGGCAGGAAAACGTGCTCGAAAAGCGTGGTGTCCTGCTCAAAAAACAGATCTACGGGAAGGTTGGGGAATCCGAAAATATTATTGAAAAAATTAATGAGTGTGACTCACTGATAGAGAGAGTCCTGTCTTGTTAGAATGAGTAATTATTGAGATCACGTGTTTATCTACGTCTTAGTGTTCTCCCTTATTTTGCGTCCACTTGCTGTAATAATCAATGCATTGCGGTCACTACCTGATTATATGTAATATATCTCAATTTCAGCAGCGTTATGACTAGTTGTACCTTAATGGATCTCAATCACTCCACAGTGAGTCCGCAGCACAGAGTCTTGAGTTGTATTAGTTGTTCATCAATAGCTGTACACATGTTGAATTGGATTTACCAGTTCGCAGAATGTTTCATTTATTTCCCTAAAGGAGTGAGCAGAGAAATATATTTAAATATACTAATTCACCATTGGTGGTCAGCCTGTTTATTAATATATAAACTAAGGAATTATATAGTCGCTTACCTGAATAAGGCAGCATTGAGGTCGCTGTCTGGGCAGAGAGTTGAACATTTATTTGCAATCAACAGCTATACGGTAGCATGTTTCCAAAATTCCTCGTGTCTGCACTGTAAATTTAACCAACCAAGACTGTCACTAACTTTCATGTCTAAATAATTAGACAAGCAGTAAGTAAGATTGAAGCTGTTAATCTGCTTACTGTGTATATGCTTCCTCAGCGAACAAAAACAAAGTTTCCCACTGTTTTTGTGCATTCCAACATCGCACAGCGATCGAACCAACTGGTTCCTGTTTGAGACAACAAGACTTGTACTTTACATTTGGGTAGCCATTTTGAAATAAAAAATGGCTGTGTAGCCGACTCAATGTTGTTAAAGTGGTACTTCGATTATTTTAAAAGAAGCGTATTTAGATACTTACTAGTGATCGTTTAATGTTGTTAAATAGAATCTCAAAATAGAATTCACCTGATCTGACTGATATATAAATTCTTTTTATTGTAGATCAAAACTACTACTGTTGATAAGTCGCATTAAAACTAGTGGTATTAAAACTAGTTTTGGGAGCATGATGAGCAATTAATCGATGTTCTAAGATGCTCTACTAGTAATAGTTTCTATGAATGTTTAGTCAAACTCAAATTAGTCAGCAGAATTGCCATATGTCACATTCTTATCATGTGAAAAATATGCAACAACTTAATTGTATCTATCACAGTTACATAGGTACTGTGTGATCCTTAAACATGCCATATATATTCTTAAGCATCATAGTAATTATTGTTCACAGTTGTTCCACATTGCTAGAGGGCCGATTGCTTTAACAAACACATATTTCAATAATTAGTCATTGACAAAAGACCTAAATGCATGTCTTTACAGTTCACCAATACTTTTGATCACAAATAACAGTATACATCCCATTCAAGATTCATTCCCCTCGGGTACATAGAGTCCAATTGCTCAATCCAAAAAGTTTCCCTTTGTTGTAACCATTTAAGAAGGTTTCCACCTCATCTTGGTAACAAAACATGTTCTAAGATAACAAACTGTAACTGAGGTACCGAGTGTTGTAAATCTTTGAAATGTTGTGCTATAGGGGATTTAATTAAACAAGTCAGTACGTTCAATATTTGCTCACCCCATCTCTGTTTTGCTTTTCTACCCGTCAGGCCTACAGAATAGAGGCCACACAGACATTTAATCCCATGAATCACATTTTTTGTGTGCCATGTCGATGTGTGTCGCAATGGGATCTTATTGCCTTTGTGTGGGTGTTGTATGTAGTTGCCTTTGATGATGTTGTGATAGCAATTACAATTGTTACAGGGTATAGTGCCCTTGAATGTAGTTAGAGGAACTTTAGTACAACCAAAATCTGATTTGATCGAATGATCTCGTACTGATTTACTCTTCTTATAAGCAAAAAGGGGTGGTGTCAGGATTTTGTTTTGTAATTTTGGGTCCAAAGATAAGGGGCCTCATTACAGGTCAGGCGGTCGGGAAATAACGGTGGCGTTAAACCCGCCGCCACCGTTGTTTCCGGACCGCCTGATCCTGACTCCTGCAGGCAGGAGGTGATGTTCCCGCCAGGTTTGACCTGGCGGGTTTAACACTGCCCGCCTGCAGGCGGACGAAGAAACACAGGCAGCATTACGAGATGCTGCCGGGCTTTCCATGATCCCCATTCCCATTGAGTCCCGTAGCACTCAATGGGAAAGGGGATGTATACCAGGAAAATCGGGGTTTTAATGCCCCGGTAATTCCGGGAATCACGGAGGCGGAATGGTAATACGAGTCCGGCGGTAACCAGGCAGTTTTACCGCCTCGGTTACCACCGGACTCGTAATGAGGCCCAAGGTCTCCCAATTCTTCTTAATGATCTTCTTAATAAGTCCACTTCTTTGTGAAAAAGTAGTGACACAAACAAGTTAATTAGCTTTCGTTTTGGTACTAGCCTTAAGTACATCCGATCTTGGTATATTCCTCACCTTTGTCATGTCCTTCTGTATTTTTTGAGAAACGGTATATTAAATTATATTTTGGTTAATAAATGTGATTTTTCTAACCTAATTTTTGAAGAAATAGATCTACAACTTTGTGTTGTATTTTGTTGTGCCCCTATTTCTGTATTGAGGTACCTTCCTTCTTTGCACTTACACCTGATCTGGTAGCACAGATCCAATAGGGAGCATCATTAAATTTGAGCTAAATAATTAATTCTCTCTTACTTTCTTGGTAATTCAAGAGTGCACCTCTACAGCAAATCCACTCTTGTAAAGGCTATTGGTCCCAAATCGGCCACTTTAGGAACTGCTCGGCCCAATCAAAATGCAGGGAGGCACAGAGTAAAACAATGAGCAGCCTACATAGGTGGAAAAAATGGGGCGGCCATCTTGGAAGTGCCACGAGATGGCATGCAAGTCACACAAGATCCACAGCACATCAGGCTCCAACTTCAGTGGGCACAGCAGAAAGAAGCGGGATAGCACAGCAAAAACGTACTTACTTTCAGATAAAACAAGTTATTTTTGCTCTTTCTTTTTTTTTCAAAATAAAAATAACGTAATTCTTTCTTCAATCAGCATAACGTCATAGGATCACATTTAAATGGTGTATCCCAAATTCTGATGGTCATCCAACCTCCTACCTTAATACAGGATGTTGAGATGAAATTCAGCACGGCCTCCAGGCATGCATCAGGAAGGTGAATACAGTGAATGAATACAGTAAATTAAGTTTGGACATGCTGGAAAGTTGATACTATGCTGAGTGGCTGCAGATTGCAATAGACGCAGAGTGTATTACATGCCACAGTGTTAGCCAGCATTGAATTAACAGGTGATGGAATTTGTATTGCCAATGCGCATTGTGAACACGCGACTTTGAACATTTACATCTTACTGCACAGGGCAATGAGGGGTGCATGCATGAATGCAGAAATTGATATGATTGCATGAATAGATGTATGCAGAAGCTAGTAAGCGTGTGCTGCACTGTTCATGTGTTTGCTCTTTTACGTGGTAACTGCATTTGTATCTTTGTCAGTGTTATTTTTTGAAGTTCCAGCAATTATGCTGGACCGTGGGTGTTGCCTTGGTGGTTGCTTTAAGGATGTTATTGAAGATCCTTGTATTATCGACAAGGCCGGCCGGCCCATGGAATCACTAGTTTTCTTCACAATAAATTTGATGTTGCTGTTACAACTGTGTGCTAGGGAAATGCCTTTTATAGCTCAAAGCAGAGAGCACATTACTATTGAAGTATACGGAAATACATTGATATGTATTGTAAACAGGCCTGTTGATACCTGTAAAATGGAAGAAAATATTGTGATATGTGGTTCACTTGAAACATGTGACTGTTTTTGTACTACACTGTTTGCCAGTAATAATGTTACTTGTAGTATGTGTTTCCAGAAATGAAATTGACTCGGGCAGACTGTGAACGCTACACGAAGGGTGGCATTGTTATGTGTACTTCAAAACAGTGGACTTAGAATTTGTGGGAGTAAATGTGTTGATAATTTGCAAATAAATTATAAGATTTACTGTATTAAAAGCAGACATCAGAAAGTACATTTTCTATTTCAGAAAACTGTGCTGTGAAGCGTTTGGTCCTCTACAACAACAGAACATGGATTCTCAAAACCCAATGTAAGCAACATTTTAAGTGAAAGCTATTGAAGTGTGGAAAGTGTACTGTCTGCCATATAATAAATGCTTTTATGGATGAATGTTGAATTTGCTGCAAAGAGTAGACGTTGTACATGTTACGTGCAACTTTAATTCATAGCCAAAATAAGAATGTATTTCTATATTTAATTGTAAAGTGCTCTCTGAAATATGTTTTTCTGTTATCCATTTTACTCGGTGTGTATCATGGGTTCAGTCTACCGGTCAATGGCTTCTTCAACAATATTTGGACAATCATTATCAATAACGGCTATGTTGTAAGTAATGTATGGGATGATCGGCAGACAACTATTTGCGATTGCAGTAACAAGAAGCAACATAGTTGCAAAAAGGTTCTATAAAAGAGAAGATGTGAAAGTATTGCATTTATTTTAATTATAAAGCAGTCGAATCTGCATTCGTAATTGAGCACCATATACACAAATTATTTGTCGCTTATTGAAAATAATTTTGGGTGAAGAATGCAAAGACTTGCATTGATGGATCGATGATTAAATTTGGGAGTAGAAGATTACAGTTGACACTGTTAGTGCAAATGCGAACGCCTTGAGATTTACAGGGTAATTCATAGAAATTCGCACAAAAGTGGAGCACGCGGCTGGCGCACAGTGTCCCCGTGCGATACACTGCGCCAGCCGCATGCAAAAAAATCCTTTTCATCGACAGCGTATTCATGGATTTTAGCCTCCAAAACCAGCCGTGGCGCAGAGTGGCGCAGCGACCCTGCAGAAGCGCCAGTTACGCCTCTAAGAACGCCCTCGCGCAAGGAAAAGCCTTCAAAATTCCCAAATCATCGCAAAGGGCTGCGCGAACCCTGGACCAGTTCACAGGGCTGCCAAACAGCAAACGCCAAGCGGGGAATGTGTATTTCAGTGGTTCTCGGGAAGTTTCACACGCGATTGACCTGGGTACGTGTACATCAGAGGTGCGCGGGAAGTAACACACGCAATACCATCAGGGCACGTGTATTCCAGGGGTGCGCGGGAAGTAACACATGCAAAAACAGCAGGGTACGTGCATTTCAGGGGTGCGCGGGAAGTATCACACGCGATTCCATCAGGGTACGTGTATTTCAGGGGTGCGCGGGAAGTATCACATGCAAAAGCAGCAGGGTACGTGTATTTCAGGGGTGCGTGGGGAGCACCACACGTGAATTGCCCGTGTGGGTCCTCCCAGGTGTTCCCTCTACACCCTCCACGGCCCCTGCAGGCGGCCCACACCACAGGGGACTACCCTGCACATGTCCCGCAGGCAGCCCATCCACCATGCCCATGCCCCCCAGCCAACCCACATGTCACCTTGCACTACTGCCCACCAACGCATGTCCCCCTGCACCCCCACCCCCCAGCAGTGCAGGGCACCCTCCACCAGGCCCCCACTCATGTCTCCCATCACCCCCACCCCCCAGCAGTCAGGGGCACCCTTCACCAGGCCCCCAACCATGTCCCCCTGCACCCCCACCCCCCAGCAGTGCAGGGCACCCTCCACCAGGCCCCCACTCATGTCACCCTGCACCCCCACCCCCCAGCAGTGCAGGGGCACCCTCCACCAGGCCCCCACTCATGTCCAACTCATGTCTCCCAGCACCCCCACCCCCCAGCAGTGGAGGGCGCCCTCCACCAGGCCCCCACTCATGTCTCCCATCACCCCCACCCCCCAGCAGTCAGGGGCAACCTCCACCAGGCCCCCACTCATGTCCCCCTGCCCCCCCAGCAGTGCAGGGCACCCTCCACCAGGACCCACTCATGTCTCCCATCACCCCCACCCCCCAGCAGTGCATGGCACCCTCCACCAGGCCCCCACTCATGTCACCCTGCACCCCCACCCCCCAGCAGTGCAGGGGCACCCTCCACCAGGCCCCCACTCATGTCCAACTCATGTCTCCCAGCACCCCCACCCTACAGCATCCAGGGGCACCCTCCACCAGGCCCCCACTCATGTCTACCTGCACCCCTACCCCCCAGCAGTGCAGGGGCACCCTCCACCAGGCCCCCACTCATGTCTCCCATCACCCCCACCCCCCACCAGTGCAGAGCACCCTCCACCAGGCCCCCACTCATGTCTCCCATCACCCCCACCCCCCAGCAGTGCAGGGTACCCTCCACCCGGCCCCCACTCATGTCTCCCATCACCCACACCCCCCAGCAGTGCAGGGCACCCTCCACCAGGCCCCCACTCATGTCTCCCTGCACCCCCACCCCCCAGCAGTGCAAGGCACCCTCCACCAGGCCCCCACTCATGTCCAACAATTGTCTCCCATCACCCCCACCCCCAAGCAGTGCAGGGCACCCTCCACCAGGCCCCCACTCATGTCTCCCTGCACCCCCACCCCCCAGCAGTGCAGGGGCACCCTCCACCAGGCCCTCACTCATGTCCAACTCATGTCTCCCAGCACCCCCACCCCCCAGCAGTGCAGGGCACCCTCCACCAGGCCCCCACTCATGTCTCCCATCACCCCCACCCCCCAGCAGTCAGGGGCACCCTCCACCAGGCCCCCACTCATGTCCCCCTGCACCCCCACCCCCCAGCAGTGCAGGGCACCCTCCACCAGGCCCCCGCTCATGTCTCCCATCACCCCACCCCCCAGCAGTGCAGGGCACCCTCCACCAGGCCCCCACTCATGTCTCCCTGCACTCCCACCCCCACCTCCCAGCAGTGCAGGGGCACCCTAAACCAGGCCCCCACTCATGTCCAACTCATGTCTCCCAGCACCCCCACCCCCCAGCATCCATGGGCACCCTCCACCGGGCCCCCACTCATGTCTCCCTGCACCCCCACCCCCAGCAGTGCAGGGCACCCTCCACCAGGCCCCCACTCATGTCTCCCCTCACCCCCACCCCCCATCAGTCAGGGGCACCCTCCACCAGGCCCCCACTCATGTCCCCCTGCACCCCCACCCCCCAGCTGTGCAGGGCACCCTCCACCAGGACCCCACTCATGTCTCCCATCACCCGCACCCCCCAGCAGTGCAGGGCACCCTCCACCAGGCCCCCACTCATGTCTCCCATCACCCACACCCCCCAGCAGTGCAGGGCACCCTCCACCAGGCCCCCACTCATGTCTCCCTGCACCCCCACCCCCCAGCAGTGCAAGGCACCCTCCACCAGGCCCCCACTCATGTCCAACTCATGTCTCCCATCACCCCCACCCCCAAGCAGTGCAGGGCACCCTCCACCAGGCCCCCACTCATGTCTCCCTGCACCCCCACCCCCCAGCAGTGCAGGGGCACCCTCCACCAGGCCCTCGCTCATGTCCAACTCATGTCTCCCAGCACCCCCACCCCCCAGAAGTGCAGGGCACCCTCCACCAGGCCCCCACTCATGTCTCCCATCACCCCCACCCCCCAGCAGTCAGGGGCACCCTCCACCAGGCCCCCACTCATGTCCCCCTGCACCCCCACCCCCCAGCAGTGCAGGGCACCCTCCACCAGGCCCCCGCTCATGTCTCCCATCACCCCACCCCCCAGCAGTGCAGGGCACCCTCCACCAGGCCCTCACTCATGTCTCCCTGCACTCCCACCCCCACCTCCCAGCAGTGCAGGGGCACCCTAAACCAGGCCCCCACTCATGTCCAACTCATGTCTCCCAGCACCCCCACCCCCCAGCATCCATGGGCACCCTCCACCAGGCCCCCACTCATGTCTCCCTGCACCCCCACCCCCCAGCAGTGCAGGGCACCCTCCACCAGGCCCCCACTCATGTCTCCCCTCACCCCCACCCCCCATCAGTCAGGGGCACCCTCCACCAGGCCCCCACTCATGTCCCCCTGCACCCCCACCCCCCAGCAGTGCAGGGCACCCTCCACCAGGACCCCACTCATGTCTCCCATCACCCGCACCCCCCAGCAGTGCAGGGCACCCTCCACCAGGCCCCCACTCATGTCTCCCTGCACCCCCACCCCCCAGCAGTGCAGGGCACCCTCCACCAGGCCCCCACTCATGTCCTTCTCATGTCTCCCATCACCCCCACCCCCCAGCAGTGCAGGGCAACCTCCACCAGGCCCCCACTCATGTCTCCCTGCACCCCCACCCCCCAGCAGTGCAGGGGCACCCTCCACCAGGCCCCCACTCATGTCCAACTCATGTCTCCCAGCACCCCCACCCCCCAGCAGTGCAAGGCGCCCTCCACCAGGCCCCCACTCATGTCTCCGATCAGCCCCACCCCCCAGCAGTGCAGGGCACCCTCCACCAGGCCCCCACTCATGACCCCCTGCCCCCCCCCCAGCAGTGCAGGGCACCCTCCACCAGGACCCACTCATGTCTCCCATCACCCCACCCCCCAGCAGTGCAGGGCACCCTCCACCAGGCCCCCACTCATGTCACCCTGCACCCTCACCCCCCAGCAGTGCAAGGGCACCCTCCACCAGGCCCCCACTCATGTCCAACTCATGTCTCCCAGCACCCCCACCCCCCAGCATCCAAGGGCACCCTCCACCAGGCCCCCACTCATGTCCAACTCATGTCTCCCAGCACCCCCACCCCCAACAGTGCAGGGCACCCTCCACCAAGCCCCCACTCATGTCTCCCATCATCCCCACCCCCCAGCAGTCAGGGGCACCCTCCACCAGGCCCCCACTCATGTCCCCATGCACCCCCACCCCCCAGCAGTGCAGGGCACCCTCCACCAGGCCCCCACTCATGTCTCCCATCACCCCCACCCCCCAGCAGTGCAGGGCACCCTCCACCAGGCCCCCACTCATGTCTCCCATCACCCCCACCCCCAGCAGTGCAGGGCACCCTCCACCAGCCCCAACCATGTCCCCCTGCACCCCCACCCCCCAGCAGTGCAGGGCACCCTCCACCAGGCCCCCACTCATGTCTCCCATCACCCCCACCCCCCAGCAGTGCAGGGCACCCTCCACCAGGCCCCCACTCATGTCACCCATTACCCCCACCCCCCAGCAGTCAGGGGCACCCTCCACCACGCCCCCACTCATGTCCCCCTGCACCCCCACCCCCCAGCAGTGCAGGGCACCCTCCACCAGGCCCCCACTCAAGTCTCCCAGCACCCCCTCCCCCCAGCAGTGCAGGGTAGCTGCCAGCACGCCCCCACACATTTCCCCCAGCCAACACGTCATCACAATCCAGATCCCAGGCTCCTATGCCCACCCAAATCACACCCCACACCACCTCAGTCCAAACACCCAACCAAGCTTTACATCCATTAAAAATTGAAATACCCATTACATGATAGATAACAAATAAGCAGTATGCGCATGAGTACAAGTCGGTCAGACCCACACAATGGCAACACATGACTGTGAAAACCCACATTGTGGCAGGCATGAAACCAATGAGAGAAGTCCACACATTGAAGTAAGAAACAAAAATGTATTACAGTGTAAATGAAGTGAATGAAATCAAAAGAAACAATAATGGCAACAAAAATAAAAATTCTGCATGTCCACCAAAATAATAAATAATGAAAATGGGAATCCAAAATAACCGTAATGAAATTGTGTCCAAAGTCACCGTCCAACAAAGCAAATCCGAAGGGAAAGTAAAGTGAAAATCCATTGCTCCATGGTGAAAAAATAATAAAAGATGAAGGCCACAAATCCACTGTCAAACTATGTACACAGAGCAAATCCAGGGTCCATGATCCCAACAATGTAAATGAAACCTACAATAAAACCCACCTATAACTATATACAAAAAAGTGGGGCATAGTCCAAGTGCCCCAAATTAAAAAAAAAAAAAAAACCTAACACTAATTAACTATATACAATGGCAGCGGGCTAGTCCAACGGCTCACTTCTGGATGTTGCGGGCCAGGACATCATCGAACTCCTGCTCAATGTCCCGGAGGCGGTCCTGTTTCATGGCCCCGAGGGTCCGACGACATGTTCTCCTCCAACTCCCTGCGGATTGCCTCGAGGCACTCGGCCCGCCTCAGGGCCCTCCGCATGGAGTTCTCAGCCCTGACCATCGTGAGCCGTGCCTCTTCTGCCTGCTGCCGATCCGCATCTATGGCGTGGCCCAACCACTACCACACGGAAGACACTTCCCGTCCTGGGTCCTCCTGCCATCCGGCCGATGCCTGCCCCTCCGATGTCGAAGGCCCCGAGCCATCGTGGCTCCCACCTACAGCCTCCTGCTGCTGCTGCTGTCCATGTGTCCTCGCCGATGGTGCCTGCACATCCTTCTCCAGCTGGGGTGCAGTTGTTGATGTGGCCACCCCTGCTGGACGTCCGACTCCCAACTGTGGCAGGGATCTGTTGTCCACCAGCCTGGCTGCACGGTCAGAGGCAGCTCCACAGGGCACCCAAGTGATACATGGGTGGGAAGATGGCATGGAGGATGACTGGGGCATATGGGGTTCCGTTGAGGAGGGGGTCGGAACAAGGTCCTGGAAACTGAGGAATCCGGCCATGGTGAGCTGTCCCAGTGGGTCAACGCAGTCAACGAGCCATGCGAGAAGACGTGCAGTCTCATCATGGAAAGACTGCAGGTCAGCTCGCATGGCCCATTGACGCAACGCCACCCCACCCTGGACAGGCTCAACCTATTGCAGGATAGCCACATCCGCAGGGAGAGGAAGGCCGGTTGGTGTAAGCCAATCCCCTCCCTGAGAATGGGTCTGGAGGTAGGCATCCCTGCTGGTGCAAGATGATGCAGTGACAGGAGCAGGGACAGGATTGCACACAGGCACCTCCGCGGCGGCCTGTGCTGCCACCTGTCCCTGGTCCTGTACTGCACCACTAGCATCAGTGGAATCCCCAGCTCCAGACCCCGCCTCTGTTGCTTGCATGGCCTCCTCCTCCATCAAACCCCCCACCAACCTGGATGACTCTGTGCCATCTTCCCCCGTTGGGCCCTGTGGGGTCCCGGCTGCCCCTTCTGCTGCTGAGGAGTCCAACTCCAACCTCCGCCTCCTGGACCTCCCCTCGGCAGCTGCGGCCTTGGACACGGCACCGGACTCCTCACTCCCCGACGAGATCACAACCTGGGAGGGGAGCCGGGCCTTGCGTCTCCGGCTGGTGGTGCGACCCCTGCCGCTGTGCTCCACAGCACCTTCTCCGCCCTCTTTATCAGTCGACGCTGCAGACAGGGAGAAATAAAACACAGGCATCAGGGCACTGTATAATGGACTCATAAACACATGACAGTTGTACATGAGTGGCATTGGCAAACCTCAGACATGCCATCACAATCCCCAACACACATGTCATTTCAACTTGCACACATGAGCTATACCACAGCCATATCGCAACAGCCAGCACCATCCATACACATACAACAGCATGAGCAGGCAAAGGTGAGCCAGACATCACATGTGACATAGGGAGTGCACTACACATGCACACACACCACCACACTTGCATGCATGTGTACACCTCCGCCAACTGTCGCAGTGTTCAGATCAGCATCCATGTCACACCTGCCAATCATTCTTCCACATCCTTTGCCATGCCAGCCTACACACACAAGCACCATCCATGTGTCACACATGAGAGCCCTCGCATGTGCCAGCTTCACGGCTGTTAGGCGGAAACCTGTGCAGTTCCCTCTGGGACCACTGCAAAAGATTTAGGACCACAGGTGTTTGACGGTGAACCCACTTGGGAGCAGTCTGTACCACACAGATTCACTTGGTAGCTGTGGCTGAGCAGTCAGACTTCTCTCAAGAAGAGTTAGGCAGTATGTGGAGTATACAATATAGGACAATTCTTCACAGTAAGACAAGCAAACACACAACAAGGCTTCAGTGTAAAGATATTAAGGTATTTATTTATAACGGAACATCTATAGAAAACACTATGGCACTATCACGGCAAACACTTCAATTACAATTACTCTACGGAGAAGAAATGATCAATCCCCCTAACAATATTTCGACAAGTCTAGGTTCTACCGGTATCACCTATTTTCATACAGAGGTGTATACCTCAACCTAGATGGCACTCTAATATTAGTTAGGACTGGAGAGAAAAATAGGCAGGTTACGAAATCAACACAGTTCAATACTTCACGGATAAAATGCAAGGCAAGAAGGCAAGAATCACAATAGATCATAAAGTTCAAAGGCCAGGCCCACTCGGAGAGAGGCAAGGCGATATGTCCCAAAAAGTCTCTAGTGGAAATGCGTTCGAGTCTTTGTAGCAAATTGTTATCGGCAGATTGCACCAGTTCAGAACAACACGCTAGAAAAAGCTTGGAGGCGACCCAACGGAAAGGCGAGGATTAAGACACCTCACTCGAACCGATCGAAAGGGAAGCCAGGCGGACACAGTACCTTGTTGTGGAGAGACAGCTCCGGCGGGGGCAGTTGTTCCTGGTGGTGGACGCACGTCAGGTCTTTGCCAAGAGTAGAGATGATCTCGTTGTCGAAGAAAAGTGAAGTCCGGTGCAGCACCAGGGAAGAGACCAGCCGCGGAGTGCTCTGTCACAAGGCACCACCTTTTGGTCATGGTACAGGGGTAGTGGCTATCCGGTTGCCGGGGTGCTCTGCACGGGCAATTCGACCACCACGTCCTGAGGCGAAGAAAAAGCAAAGGGGACTGGTTGTTCCCACCAGTCAGGGGAAGAGACTCTCCGGCAGGGAGATCTCCTCTGTCGTCGGGAAGTGGTGAGTCGGTTCAGCAGGGCTCCACCGGAGGTGTCGTCGTGCAGGTCGGCTCAGCGTTACCCTCGTCGGATTCTTAGGTCCTGTGGCGACTTCTGAAGATCCAGTCCCAAAAGCCCTACTTTTATGCAGAAAACACCCATTCATTCAGCCTTGCTGTCAATCAACACTCGCTAAGTGGTGAGCGGGGAGGCTCACCACTTGGGCCAATCACTCCAGAGTGCGACCAGAGTTGGCAAGGCAACTCGGTCCAGGGTGCCTAAACCCCTTCCCACACCCCTGTGGTAACCCAGACAGAATGGCACCACTTTGGAGGGTTTCTGTACAGAGGCCCGCAAAAAGTGGGACAAAGGGCTCAACCTTTGGTTTAGGAGTCACAGAGACAAACACAGACGCCATTTTAAAAACCGAGTTCTGGCAGAAAGTACCATCCAATAAACTTATTTAAGATAAGTAGACCGGTGGTATGTTAGAGATTAACGAGGAAAAGTATCAATCTCCAACAATGGGACGAATCCCACAGGGTTATCTCCGGGGTCGGACATAACAAGAGTTTCCAGTGCCACCAGCCAAAACTCGACGAAGGGGGAAGGGACAGTGCCCCCTCGACTAACAGACCCAGGAGTAATCGAATTACCCCTACTAGCACGTCCACAATAAGATGGTTGGTACTAGTTCTGTTAGTAAATTTTTATCTAGTAAAGCCAATGGTGACTTTACATGCCCGGGGAGACAGTAGTCAGTCCCCGGTTATGGAGTCTATGATGGAGGTCCGCTAGGATGCCCCAGTGTTACGGCACGTAGGGTGTGGTGTAACACATATAGAAAAACATATGAGACCCTATGGAGTAAAAGACCCCATAGCCCATAGAACACATGGATATTCAAAGGAATTACACACATTCATGTCCAAGAGTGGGAGGAAAAGAGTCTCACTCTTGGCAGGATGGAAAAAAACAAACTCCAGAAATCCAGCAAAGCTGCTGGGGGACTCACTAGGAAAGGAAATTCAGCCTAAACAGAGAATTCTCCCTAACATGGAGGGTGCCCCTGACTGCTGGGTGGTGGGGATGCAGGGGGACATGAGTGGGGGCCTGGTGGAGTCTGCCCCTGACTGCTGGGGGGTGGGGGTGGTGGGAGACATGAGTGGGGGCCTGGTGGAGGGTGCCCTGCACTGCTGGAGGGTGGGGGTGCAGGGGGACATGAGTGGGGACCTGGTGGAGTCTGCCCCTGACTGCTGGGGGGTGGGGGTGGTGGGAGACATGAGTGGGGGCCTGGTGGAGGGTGCCCCTGGCTGCTGCGGGGTGGGGGTGCAGGGGGGCATGAGTGGGGACCTGGTGGAGGGTGCCCCTGGATGCTGGGGGTAGGGGTGCAGGGGGACATGAGTGGGGGCCTTGTGGAGGGTGCCCCTGGATGCTGGGGGTGGGGGTGCTGGGAGACATGAGTGGGGGCCTGGTGGAGGGTGCCCCTGACTGCTGGGGGGTGGGGGTGCAGGGGGACATGAGTTGGACATGAGTGGGGGCCTGGTGGAGGGTGCCCTGCACTGCTGGGGGGTGGGGGTGCTGGGAGACATGAGTGGGGGCCTGGTGGAGGGTGCCCTGCACTGCTGGGGGGTGGGGGTGCTGGGAGACATGAGTTGGACATGAGTGGGGGCCTGGTGGAGGGTGCCCTGCACTGCTGGGGGTGGGGGTGCAGGGGGACATGAGTGGGGGCCCGGTGGAGGGTGCCCCTGGATGCTGGGGGGTGGGGGTGCTGGGAGACATGAGTTGGACATGAGTGGGGGCCTGGTGGAAGGTGCCCTGCACTTCTGGGGGATGGGGGTGCAGGGGGACATGAGTGGGGGCCTGGTGGAGGGAGCCCCTGGATGCTGGGGGGTGGGGGTGCTGGGAGACATGAGTTGGACATGAGTGGGGGCCTGGTGGAGGGTGTCCCTGACTGCTGGGGGGTGGGGGTGATGGGAGACATGAGTGGGGGCCTGGTGGAGGGTGCCCTGCACTGCTGGGGGGTGTGGTTGCTGGGAGACATGAGTTGGACATGAGTGGGGGCCTGGTGGAGGGTGCCCTGCACTGCTGGGGGGTGGGGGTGATGAGAGACATGAATGGGGGCCTGGTGGTGGGTGCCCTGCACTGCTGAGGGTTGGGAGTGCAGGGGGGCATGAGTGGGGGCCTGGTAGAGGGTGCCCCTGGATGCTGGGGGGTGGGGGTGCTGGGAGACATGAGTTGGACATGAGTGGGGGCCTGGTGGAGGGTGCCCCTGACTGCTGGGGGCCGGGGGTGATGGGAGACATGAGTGGGGGCCTGGTGGAGGGTGCCCTGCACTGCTGGGGGGTGGGGGTGCTGGGAGACATGAGTTGGACATGAGTGGGGGCCTGGTGGAGGGTGCCCTGCACTGCTGGGGGGTGGGGGCGATGGGAGACATGAGTGGGGGCCTGGTGGAGGGTGCCCTGCACTGCTGGGGGGTGAGGGTGATGGGAGACATGAGTGGGGGCCTGGTGGAGGGTGCCCCTGCACTGCTGGGGGGTGGGGGTGCAGGGAGACATGAGTGGGGGCCTGGTGGAGGGTATCCCTAGATGCTGGGAGGTGGGGGTGCTGGGAGACATGAGTTGGACATGAGTGGGGGCCTGGTGGAGGGTGCCCCTGCACTGCTGTGGGGTGGGGGTGCAGGGAGACATGAGTGGGGGCCTGGTGGAGGGTGCCCTGCACTGCTGGGGGGTGGGGGTGATGGGAGACATGAGTTGGACATGAGTGGGGGCCTGGTGGAGGGTGCCCTGCACTGCTGGGGGGTGGGGGTGCAGGGAGACATGAGTGGGGGCCTGGTGGAGGTGCCCCTGGATGCTGGGGGGTGGGGGTGCTGGGAGACATGAGTTGGACATGAGTGGGGGCCTGGTGGAGGGTGCCCTGCACTGCTGGGGGGGTGGGGATGCTGGGAGACATGAGTTGGACATGAGTGGGGGCCTGGTGGAGGGTGCCCTGCACTGCTGGGGGGTGGAGGTGCAGGTCGACATGAGTGGGGGCCCGGTGGAGGGTACCTCTGGATGCTGGGGGGTGGGGGTGCTGGGAGACATGAGTTGGACATGAGTGGGGGCCTGGTGGAGGGTGCCCCTGACTGCTGGGGGGTGGGGGTGATGGGAGACAAAAGTGGGGGCCTGGTGGAGGGTGCCCTGCACTGCTGGGGGGTGGGAGTGCAGGGGGACATGAGTGGGGGCCTGGTGGAGAGTGCCCCTGGATGCTGGGGGGTGGGGGTGCTGGGAGACATGAGTGGGGGCCTGGTGGAGGGTGCCCTGCACTGCTGGGGGTTGGGGTTGCTGGGAGACATGAGTTGGACATGAGTGGGGGCCTGGTGGAGGGTGCCCTGCACTGCTGGGGGGTGGGGGTGATGAGAGACATGAGTGGGGGCCTGGTGGAGGGTGCCCTGCACTGCTGGGGGGTGGGGGTGCAGGGGGACATGAGTGGGGGCCTGGTAGAGGGTGTCCCTGGATGCTGGGGGGTGTGGGTGCTGGGAGACATGAGTTGGACATGAGTGGGGGCCTGGTGGAGGGTGCCACTGACCGCTGGGGGTTGGGGGTGATGGGAGACATGAGTGGGGGCCTGGTGGAGGGTGCCCCTGGATGCTGGGGGGTGGGGGTGCTGGGAGACATGAGTTGGACATGAGTGGGGGCCTGGTGGAGGGTGCCCTGCACTGCTGGGGGGTGGGGATGCTGGGAGACATGAGTTGGACATGAGTGGGGGCCTGGTGGAGGGTGCCCTGCACTGCTGGGGGGTGGAGGTGCAGGTCGACATGAGTGGGGGCCCGGTGGAGGGTACCCCTGGATGCTGGGGGGTGGGGGTGCTGGGAGACATGAGTTGGACATGAGTGGGGGCCTGGTGGAGGGTGCCCCTGACTGCTGGGGGGTGGGGGTGATGGGAGACATAAGTGGGGGCCTGGTGGAGGGTGCCCTGCACTGCTGGGGGGTGGGAGTGCAGGGGGACATGAGTGGGGGCCTGGTGGAGGGTGCCCCTGGATGCTGGGGGGTGGGGGTGCTGGGAGACATGAGTGGGGGCCTGGTGGAGGGTGCCCTGCACTGCTGGGGGTTGGGGTTGCTGGGAGACATGAGTTGGACATGAGTGGGGGCCTGGTGGAGGGTGCCCTGCACTGCTGGGGGGTGGGGGTGATGAGAGACATGAGTGGGGGCCTGGTGGAGGGTGCCCTGCACTGCTGGGGGGTGGGGGTGCAGGGGGACATGAGTGGGGGCCTGGTAGAGGGTGTCCCTGGATGCTGGGGGGTGTGGGTGCTGGGAGACATGAGTTGGACATGAGTGGGGGCCTGGTGGAGGGTGCCACTGACCGCTGGGGTGTGGGGGTGATGGGAGACATGAGTGGGGGCCTGGTGGAGGGTGCCCTGCACTGCTGGGGTGTGGGGGTGCTGGGAGACATGAGTTGGACATGAGTGTGGGCCTGGTGGAGGGTGCCCTGCACTGCTGGGGGGTGGAGGTGCAGGTCGACATGAGTGGGGGCCCGGTGGAGGGTACCCCTGGATGCTGGGGGGTGGGGGTGCTGGGAGACATGAGTTGGACATGAGTGGGGGCCTGGTGGAGGGTGCCACAGACTGCTGGGGGTTGGGGGTGATGGGAGACATGAGTGGGGGCCTGGTGGAGGGTGCCCCTGGATGCTGGGGGGTGGGGGTGCTGGGAGACATGAGTTGGACATGAGTGGGGGCCTGGTGGAGGGTGCCCTGCACTGCTGGGGGGTGGGGATGCTGGGAGACATGAGTTGGACATGAGTGGGGGCCTGGTGGAGGGTGCCCTGCACTGCTGGGGGGTGGAGGTGCAGGTCGACATGAGTGGGGGCCCGGTGGAGGGTACCCCTGGATGCTGGGGGGTGGGGGTGCTGGGAGACATGAGTTGGACATGAGTGGGGGCCTGGTGGAGGGTGCCCCTGACTGCTGGGGGGTGGGGGTGATGGGAGACATAAGTGGGGGCCTGGTGGAGGGTGCCCTGCACTGCTGGGGGGTGGGAGTGCAGGGGGACATGAGTGGGGGCCTGGTGGAGGGTGCCCCTGGATGCTGGGGTGTGGGGGTGCTGGGAGACATGAGTGCGGGCCTGGTGGAGGGTGCCCTGCACTGCTGGGGGTTGGGGTTGCTGGGAGACATGAGTTGGACATGAGTGGGGGCCTGGTGGAGGGTGCCCTGCACTGCTGGGGGGTGGGGGTGATGAGAGACATGAGTGGGGGCCTGGTGGAGGGTGCCCTGCACTGCTGGGGGTGGGGGTGCAGGGGGACATGAGTGGGGGCCTGGTAGAGGGTGTCCCTGGATGCTGGGGGGTGTGGGTGCTGGGAGACATGAGTTGGACATGAGTGGGGGCCTGGTGGAGGGTGCCACTGACCGCTGGGGTGTGGGGGTGATGGGAGACATGAGTGGGGGCCTGGTGGAGGGTGCCCTGCACTGCTGGGGTGTGGGGGTGCTGGGAGACATGAGTTGGACATGAGTGTGGGCCTGGTGGAGGGTGCCCTGCACTGCTGGGGGGTGAGGTTGATGGGAGGCATGGGTGGGGACCTGGTGGAGGGTGCCCCTGCACTGCTGGGGGGGGGTGGGGGTGCAGGGAGACATGAGTGGGGGCCTGGTGGAGGGTATCCCTAGATGCTGGGAGGTGGGGGTGCTGGGAGACATGAGTTGGACATGAGTGGGGGCCTGGTGGAGGGTGCCCCTGCACTGCTGTGGGGTTGGGGTGCAGGGAGACATGAGTGGGGGCCTGGTGGAGGGTGCCCCTCACTGCTGGGGGGTGGGGGTGATGGGAGACATGAGTTGGACATGAGTGGGGGCCTGGTGGAGGGTGCCCCTGGATGCTGGGGGGTGGGGGTGCTGGGAGACATGAGTTGGACATGAGTGGGGGCCTGGTGGAGGGTGACCTGCACTGCTGTGGGGTGGGGGTGCAGGGAGACATGAGTGGGGGCCTGGTGGAGGGTGCCCTGCACTGCTGGGGGGTGGGGTGATGGGAGACATGAGTTGGACATGAGTGGGGGCCTGGTGGAGGGTGCCCTGCACTGCTGGGGGTGGGGGTGCAGGGAGACATGAGTGGGGGCCTGGTGGAGGGTGCCCCTGGATGCTGGGTGGTGGGGGTGCTGGGAGACATGAGTTGGACATGAGTGGGGGCCTGGTCGAGGGTGCCCTGCACTCCTGGGGGGTGGGGGTGCAGGGGGACACGAGTGGGGGCCTGGTGGAGGGTGCCCCTGGATGCTGGGGGGTGGGGGTGCTGGGAGACATGAGT
Organism: Ambystoma mexicanum; assembly: GCF_040938575.1. Taxonomy (NCBI): domain Eukaryota; kingdom Metazoa; phylum Chordata; class Amphibia; order Caudata; family Ambystomatidae; genus Ambystoma; species Ambystoma mexicanum. The sequence goes on from NC_090936.1 coordinate 837,096,786, forward strand.
TGGACATGAGTGGGGGCCTGGTGGAGGGTGACCTGCACTGCTGGGGGGTGGGGGTGCTGGGAGACATGAGTTGGACATGAGTGGGGGCCTGGTGGAGGGTGCCCCTGCACTGCTGTGGGGTGGGGGTGCAGGGAGACATGAGTGGGGGCCTGGTGGAGGGTGCCCCTCACTGCTGGGGGGTGGGGGTGATGGGAGACATGAGTTGGACATGAGTGGGGGCCTGGTGGAGGGTGCCCTGCACTGCTGGGGGGTGGGGGTGCAGGGAGACATGAGTGGGGGCCTGGTGGAGGGTGCCCCTGGATGCTGGGGGTTGGGGGTGCTGGGAGACATGAGTTGGACATGAGGGGGGGCCTGGTGGAGGGTGACCTGCACTGCTGGGGGGTGGGGGTGCTGGGAGACATGAGTTGGACATGAGTGGGGGCCTGGTGGAGGGTGCCCCTGCACTGCTGTGGGGTGGGGGTGCAGGGAGACATGAGTGGGGGCCTGGTGGAGGGTGCCCTGCACTGCTGGGGGGTGGGGGTGCAGGGAGACATGAGTGGGGGCCTGGTGGAGGGTGCCCTGCACTGCTGGGGGGTGGGGGTGCAGGGAGACATGAGTGGGGGCCTGGTGGAGGGTGCCCCTGGATGCTGGGGGGTGGGGGTGCTGGAAGTCATGGGTTGGACATGAGTGGGGGCCTGGTGGAGGGTGCCCTGCACTCCTGGGGGGTGGGGGTGCAGGGGGACATGAGTGGGGGCCTGGTGGAGGGTGCCCCTGGATGCTGTGGGGTGGGAGTGCTGGTAGACATGAGTTGGACATGGGTGGGGGGGCTGGTGGAGGGTGCCCTGCACTGCTGGGGGGTGGGGGTGATGGGAGACATGAGTGGGGGCCTGGTGGAGGGTGACCCTGACTGCTAGGGGGTGGGGGTGCTGGGGGACATGAGTTGGACATGTGTGGGGGCCTGGTGGAGGCTGCCCCTGACTGCTGAGGGGTGGGGGTGGTGGGAGACATGAGTGGGGGCCTGGTGGAGGGTGCCCCGGGCTGCTGGGGGGTGGGGGTGCAGGGGGACATGAGTGGGTGCCTGGTGGAGGGTGCCCCGGGATGCTGGGAGGTGGGGGTGCAGGAGGACCTGTGTGGGGGCCTGGTGGAGGGTGCCCCTGACTGCTGCGGGGTGGGGGTGGTGGGAGACATGAGCGGGGCCTGGTGGAAGGTGCCCCTGGCTGCTGGGGGGTGGGGGTGCAGGGAGACATGAGTGGGGGCCTGGTGGAGGGTGCCCCTAGATGCTGGGAGGTGGGGGTGCTGGGAGACATGAGTTGGACATGAGTGGGGGCCTGGTGGGGGGTGCCCCTGCACTGCTGTGGGGTTGGGGTGCAGGGAGACATGAGTGGGGGCCTGGTGGAGGGTGCCCCTCACTGCTGGGGGGTGGGGGTGATGGGAGACATGAGTTGGACATGAGTGAGGGCCTGGTGGAGGGTGCCCTGCACTGCTGGGGGGTGGGGGTGCAGGGAGACATGAGTGGGGGCCTGGTGGAGGGTGCCCCTGGATGCTGGGGGATGGGGGTGCTGGGAGACATGAGTTGGACATGAGTGGGGGCCTGGTGGAGGGTGCCCCTGCACTGCTGTGGGGTGGGGGTGCAGGGAGACATGAGTTGGGGCCTGGTGGAGGGTGCCCTGCACTGCTGGGGGGTGGGGGTGATGGGAGACATGAGTTGGACATGAGTGGGGGCCTGGTGGAGGGTGCCCTGCACTGCTGGGGGGTGGGGGTGCTGGGAGACATGTGTGGGGGCCTGGTGGAGGGTGCCCCTGGATGCTGGGGGGTGGGGGTGCTGGGAGACATGAGTTGGACATGAGTGGGGGCCTGGTGGAGGGTGCCCTGCACTGCTGGGGGTGGGGGTGCAGGGGGACATGAGTGGGGCCTGGTAGAGGGTGCCCCTGGATGCTGGGGGGTGGGGGTGCTGGGAGACATGAGTTGGACATGGGTGGGGGGGCTGGTGGAGGGTGCCCTGGACTGCTGGGGGGTGGGGGTGATGGGAGACATAAGTGGGGGCCTGGTGGAGGGTGCCCTGCACTGCTGGGGGGTGGGGGTGATGGGAGACATGAGTGGGGGCCTGGTGGAGGGTGACCCTGACTGCTGGGGGGTGGGGGTGCTGGGGGACATGAGTTGGACATGTGTGGGGGCCTGGTGGAGGCTGCCCCTGACTGCTGGGGGGTGGGGGTGCAGGGAGACATTTGTGGGGGCCTGGTGGAGGGTGCCCCTGACTGCTGGGGAGTGGGGGTGGTGGGAGACATGAGTGGGGGCCTGGTGGAGAGTGCCCCTGGCTGCTGGGGGGTGGGGGTGCAGGGGGACATGAGTGGGTGCCTGGTGGAGGGTGCCCCTGGATGCTGGGTGGGGGTGCAGGGGGACATGTGTGGGGGCCTGGTGGAGGGTGCCCCTGACTGCTGGGGGGTGGGGGTGGTAGGAGACATGAGTGGGGGCCTGGTGGAGGGTGCCCCTGGCTGCTGGGGGGTGGAGGTGCAGGGGGACATGAGTGGGGGCCTGGTGGAGGGTGCCCCTGGATGCTGGGGGTGGGGAGCAGGGGGACATGCGTGGGGGCCTGGTGGAAGGTGCCCCTGGATGCTGGGGGGTGGGGGCGCTGGGAGACATGAGTGGGGGCCTGGTGGAGGGTGCCCTGCACTGCCGGGGGGTGGAGGTGCAGGGAGACATGAGTGGGGGCCTGGTGGAGGGTGCCCCTGGATGCTGGGGGGTGGGGGTGCAGGGGGACATGAGTTGGACATGAGTGGGGGCCTGGTGGAGGGTGCCCCTGGCTGCTGGGGGGTGGGAGTGCAGGGGGACATGAGTTGGACATGAGTGGGGGCCTGGTGGAGGGTAGCCTGCACTGCTTTGGGGTGGGGGTGCTGGGAGACATGAGTGGGGGCTTGGTGGAGGGTGCCCTGCACTGCTGGGGGGTGGGGTGTAGGGAGACATGTGCGGGGGCCTGGTGGAGGGTGCCCCTGACTGCTGGGGGTTGGGGGTGCAGGGGGACATGAGTTGGACATGAGTGGGGGCCTGGTGGAGGGTGACCCTGACTGCTGGGGGGTGGGGGTTCAGGGGGACATGAGTCGGACATGAGTGGGGGCCTGGTGGAGGCTGACCCTGACTGCTGGGGGGTGGGGGTGCAGGGAGACATGTGTGGGGGCCTGGTGAGGGTGCCCCTGACTGCTGGGGGGTGGCGGTGCAGGGGGACATGAGTGGGTGCCTGGTGGAGGGTGCCCCTGGATGCTGGGGGTTGGGGGTGCAGGGGGACATGAGTGGGGGCCTGGTGGAGCGTGCCCCTGACTGCTGGGGGGTGGGGGTGGTGGGAGACATGAGTGGGGGCCTGGTGGTGGAGGGTGCCCCTGGCTGCTGGGGGGTGGGGGTGCAGGGGGACATGAGTGGGGGCCTGGTGGAGGGTGCCCCTGGATGCTGGGGGGTGGGGTGCAGGGGAACATGAGTGGGGGCCTGTTGGAGGGTGCCACTGGATGCTAGGGTGTGGGGTGCTGGGAGACATGAGTGAGGGCCTGGTGGAGGGTGCCCTGCACTGCTGGGGGGTGGGGGTGCTGGGAGACATCAGTGGGGGCCTGGTGGAGGGTGCCCCTGACTGCTGGGGGGTGGGGGTGCAGGGGGACATGAGTTGGACATGAGTGGGGGCCTGGTGGAGGGTGCCCCTGGCTGCTGGGGGGTGGGGGTGCAGGGGGACATGAGTTGGACATGAGTGGGGGCCTGGTGGAGGGTGCCCCTGGATGCTGGGGGGTGGGGGTGCAGGGGAACATGAGTGGGGGCCTGTTGGAGGGTGCCCCTGGATGCTGGGGGTTGGGGGTGCTGGGAGACATGAGTGGGGGCCTGGTGGAGGGTGCCCTGCACTGCTGGGGGGTGGGGGTGCTGGGAGACATGAGTGGGGGCCTGGTGGAGGATGCCCCTGACTGCTGGGGGTTGGGGGTGCAGGGGGACATGAGTTGTACATGAGTGGGGGCCTGGTGGAGGGTGCCCCTGGCTGCTGGGGGGTGGGGGTGCAGGGGGACATGAGTTGGACATGAGTGGGGGCCAGGTGGAGGGTGCCCTGCACTGCTTGGGGGTGGGGGTGCTGGGAAACATGAGTGGGGGCCTGGTGGAGGGTGCCCTGCACTGAAGGGGGGTGGGGGTGCAGGAAGACATGTGTGGGGGCCTGGTGGAGGGTGCCCCTGACTGCTGGGGGTGTGGGGGTGCAGGGGGACATGAGTTGAACATGAGTGGGGGCCTGGTGGAGGGTGACCCTGACTGCAGGGGGGTGGGGATGCAGGGGGACATGAGTGGGGGCCTGGTGGAGGCTGACCCTGACTGCTGGGGGGTGGGGGTGCAGGGAGACATGCGTGGGGGCCTGGTGGAGGGTGCCCCTGACTGCTGGGGTGGTGGGGGTGGTGGGAGACATGAGTGGGGGCCTGTTGGAGGGTGCCCCTGGCTGCTGGGGGGTGGGGGTGCAGGGGGACATGAGTGGGTGCCTGGTGGAGGGTGCCCCTGACTGCTGCGGGGTGGGGGTGGTGGGAGACATGAGTGGGGGCCTGGTGGAGTGTGCCCCTGGCTGCTGGGGGGTGGGGGTGCAGGGGGACATGAGTGGGGGCCTGGTGGAGGGTGCCCCTAGATGCTGGGAGGTGGGGGTGCTGGGAGACATGAGTTGGACATGAGTGGGGGCCTGGTGGAGGGTGCCCCTGCACTGCTGTGGGGTTGGGGTGCAGGGAGACATGAGTGGGGGCCTGGTGGAGGGTGCCCCTCACTGCTGGGGGGTGGGGGTGATGGGAGACATGAGTTGGACATGAGTGAGGGCCTGGTGGAGGGTGCCCTGCACTGCTGGGGGGTGGGGGTGCAGGGAGACATGAGTGGGGGCCTGGTGGAGGGTGCCCCTGGATGCTGGGGGGTGGGGGTGCTGGGAGACATGAGTTGGACATGAGTGGGGGCCTGGTGGAGGGTGCCCCTGCACTGCTGTGGGGTGGGGGTGCAGGGAGACATGAGTGGGGGCCTGGTGGAGGGTGCCCTGCACTGCTGGGGGGTGGGGGTGATGGGAGACATGAGTTGGACATGAGTGGGGGCCTGGTGGAGTGTGCCCCTGGCTGCTGGGGGGTGGGGGTGCAGGGGGACATGAGTGGGGGCCTGGTGGAGGGTGCCCCTAGATGCTGGGAGCTGGGGGTGCTAGGAGACATGAGTTGGACATGAGTGGGGGCCTGGTGGAGGGTGCCCCTGCACTGCTGTGGGGTTGGGGTGCAGGGAGACATGAGTGGGGGCCTGGTGGAGGGTGCCCCTCACTGCTGGGGGGTGGGGGTGATGGGAGACATGAGTTGGACATGAGTGAGGGCCTGGTGGAGGGTGCCCTGCACTGCTGGGGGGTGGGATTGCAGGGAGACATGAGTGGGGGCCTGGTGGAGGGTGCCCCTGGATGCTAGGGGGTGGGGGTGCTGGGAGACATGAGTTGGACATGAGTGGGGGCCTGGTGGAGGGTGCCCCTGCATTGCTGTGGGGTGGGGGTGCAGGGAGACATGAGTGGGGGCCTGGTGGAGGGTGCCCTGCACTGCTGGGGGGTGGGGGTGATGGGAGACATGAGTTGGACATGAGTGGGGGCCTGGTGGAGGGTGCCCTGCACTGCTGGGGGGTGGGGGTGCAGGGAGACATGAGTGGGGGCCTGGTGGAGGGTGCCCCTGGATGCTGGGGGGTGGGGGTGCTGGGAGACATGAGTTGGACATGAGTGGGGGCCTGGTGGAGGGTGCCCTGCACTGCTGGGGGTGGGGGTGCAGGGGGACATGAGTGGGGGCCTGGTAGAGGGTGCCCCTGGATGCTGGGGGGTGGGGGTGCTGGGAGACATGAGTTGGACATGGGTGGGGGGGCTGGTGGAGGGTGCCCTGGACTTCTGGGGGGTGGGGGTGATGGGAGACATGAGTGGGGGCCTGGTGGAGGGTGCCCTGCACTGCTGGGGGGTGGGGGTGATGGGAGACATGAGTGGGGGCCTGGTGGAGGGTGACCCTGACTGCTGGGGGGTGGGGGTGCTGGGGGACATGAGTTGGACATGTGTGGGGGCCTGGTGGAGGCTGCCCCTGACTGCTGGGGGGTAGGGGTGCAGGGAGACATTTGTGGGGGCCTGGTGGAGGGTGCCCCTGACTGCTGGGGGGTGGGGGTGGTGGGAGACATGATTGGGGGCCTGGTGGAGAGTGCCCCTGGCTGCTGGGGGGTGGGGGTGCAGGGGGACATGAGTGGGTGCCTGGTGGAGGGTGCCCCTGGATGCTGGGAGGTGGGGGTGCAGGGGGACATGTGTGGGGGCCTGGTGGAGGGTGCCCCTGACTGCTGGGGGGTGGGGGTGGTGGGAGACATGAGTGGGGGCCTGGTGGAGGGTGCCCCTGGCTGCTGGGGGGTGGGGGTGCAGGGGGACATGAGTGGGGGCCTGGTGGAGGGTGCCCCTGGATGCTGGGGGTGGGGGTGTAGGGGGACATGAGTGGGGGCCTGGTGGAAGGTGCCCCTGGATGCTGGGGGGTGGGGGCGCTGGGAGACATGAGTGGGGTCCTGGTGGAGGGTGCCCTGCACTGCCGGGGGGTGGAGGTGCAGGGAGACATGAGTGGGGGCCTGGTGGAGGGTGCCCCTGGATGCTGGGGGGTGGGGGTGCAGGGGGACATGAGTTGGACATGAGTGGGGGCCTGGTGGAGGGTGCCCCTGGCTGCTGGGGGGTGGGAGTGCAGGGGGACATGAGTTGGACATGAGTGGGGGCCTGGTGGAGGGTGCCCTGCACTGCTTTGGGTTGGGGGTGCTGGGAGACATGAGTGGGGGCTTGGTGGAGGGTGCCCTGCACTGCTGGGGGGTGGGGTGCAGGGAGACATGTGCGGGGGCCTGGTGGAGGGTGCCCCTGACTGCTGGGGGGTGGGGGTGCAGGGGGACATGAGTTGGACATGAGTGGGGGCCTGGTGGAGGGTGACCCTGACTGCTGGGGGGTGGGGGTGCAGGGGGACATGAGTCGGACATGAGTGGGGGCCTGGTGGAGGCTGACCCTGACTGCTGGGGGGTGGGGGTGCAGGGAGACATGTGTGGGGGCCTGGTGAGGGTGCCCCTGACTGCTGGGGGGTTGCGGTGGTGGGAGACATGAGTGGGGGCCTGGTAGAGGGTGCCCCTGGCTGCTGGGTGGTGGGGGTGCAGGGGGACATGAGTGGGTGCCTGGTGGAGGGTGCCCCTGGATGCTGGGGGTTGGGGGTGCAGGGAGACATGAGTTGGACATGAGTGGGGGCCTGGTGGAGGGTGCACTGCACTGCTGGGGGTGGGGGTGCAGGGGGACATGAGTGGGGGCCTGGTAGAGGGTGCCCCTGGATGCTGGGGGGTGGGGGTGATGGAGACATGAGTTGGACATGGGTGGGGGGGCTGGTGGAGGGTGCCCTGGACTGCTGGGGGGTGGGGGTGATGGGAGACATGAGTGGGGGCCTGGTGGAGGGTGACCCTGACTGCTGGGGGGTGGGGGTGCTGGGGGACATGAGTTGGACATGTGTGTGGGCCTGGTGGAGGCTGCCCTGACTGCTGGGGGGTGGGGGTGGTGGGAGACATGAGTGGGGGCCTGGTGGAGAGTGCCCCTGGCTGCTGGGGGGTGGGGGTGCAGGGGGACATGAGTGGGTGCCTGGTGGAGGGTGCCCCTGGATGCTGGGAGGTGGGGGTGCAGGGGGACATGTGTGGGGGCCTGGTGGAGGGTGCCCCTGACTGCTGGGGGGTGGGGGTGGTGGGAGACATGAGTGGGGGCCTGGTGGAAGGTGCCCCTGGCTGCTGGGGGGTGGGGGTGCAGGGGGACATGAGTGGGGGCCTGGTGGAGGGTGCCCCTGGATGCTGGGGGTGGGGGTGCAGGGGGACATGAGTGGGGGCCTGGTGGAAGGTGCCCCTGGATGCTGGGGGTGGGGCGCTGGGAGACATGAGTGGGGGCCTGGTGGAGGGTGCCCTGCACTGCCGGGGGGTGGAGGTGCAGGGAGACATGAGTGGGGGCCTGGTGGAGGGTTCCCCTGGATGCTGGGGGGTGGGGGTGCAGGGGGACATGAGTTGGACATGAGTGGGGGCCTGGTGGAGGGTGCCCCTGGCTGCTGGGGGGTGGGAGTGCAGGGGGACATGAGTTGGACATGAGTGGGGGCCTGGTAGAGGGTGCCCTGCACTGCTTTGGGGTGGGGGTGCTGGGAGACATGAGTGGGGGCCTGGTGGAGGGTGACCCTGACTGCTGGGGGGTGGGGGTGCTGGGGGACATGAGTTGGACATGTGTGGGGGCCTGGTGGAGGCTGCCCCTGACTGCTGGGGGGTAGGGGTGCAGGGAGACATTTGTGGGGGCCTGGTGGAGGGTGCCCCTGACTGCTGGGGGGTGGGGGTGGTGGGAGACATGATTGGGGGCCTGGTGGAGAGTGCCCCTGGCTGCTGGGGGGTGGGGGTGCAGGGGGACATGAGTGGGTGCCTGGTGGAGGGTGCCCCTGGATGCTGGGAGGTGGGGGTGCAGGGGGACATGTGTGGGGGCCTGGTGGAGGGTGCCCCTGACTGCTGGGGGGTGGGGGTGGTGGGAGACATGAGTGGGGGCCTGGTGGAGGGTGCCCCTGGCTGCTGGGGGGTGGGGGTGCAGGGGGACATGAGTGGGGGCCTGGTGGAGGGTGCCCCTGGATGCTGGGGGTGGGGGTGTAGGGGGACATGAGTGGGGGCCTGGTGGAAGGTGCCCCTGGATGCTGGGGGGTGGGGGCGCTGGGAGACATGAGTGGGGTCCTGGTGGAGGGTGCCCTGCACTGCCGGGGGGTGGAGGTGCAGGGAGACATGAGTGGGGGCCTGGTGGAGGGTGCCCCTGGATGCTGGGGGGTGGGGGTGCAGGGGGACATGAGTTGGACATGAGTGGGGGCCTGGTGGAGGGTGCCCCTGGCTGCTGGGGGGTGGGAGTGCAGGGGGACATGAGTTGGACATGAGTGGGGGCCTGGTGGAGGGTGCCCTGCACTGCTTTGGGTTGGGGGTGCTGGGAGACATGAGTGGGGGCTTGGTGGAGGGTGCCCTGCACTGCTGGGGGGTGGGGTGCAGGGAGACATGTGCGGGGGCCTGGTGGAGGGTGCCCCTGACTGCTGGGGGGTGGGGGTGCAGGGGGACATGAGTTGGACATGAGTGGGGGCCTGGTGGAGGGTGACCCTGACTGCTGGGGGGTGGGGGTGCAGGGGGACATGAGTCGGACATGAGTGGGGGCCTGGTGGAGGCTGACCCTGACTGCTGGGGGGTGGGGGTGCAGGGAGACATGTGTGGGGGCCTGGTGAGGGTGCCCCTGACTGCTGGGGGGTTGCGGTGGTGGGAGACATGAGTGGGGGCCTGGTAGAGGGTGCCCCTGGCTGCTGGGTGGTGGGGGTGCAGGGGGACATGAGTGGGTGCCTGGTGGAGGGTGCTCCTGGATGCTGGGGGTTGGGGGTGCAGGGAGACATGAGTTGGACATGAGTGGGGGCCTGGTGGAGGGTGCACTGCACTGCTGGGGGTGGGGGTGCAGGGGGACATGAGTGGGGGCCTGGTAGAGGGTGCCCCTGGATGCTGGGGGGTGGGGGTGATGGGAGACATGAGTTGGACATGGGTGGGGGGGCTGGTGGAGGGTGCCCTGGACTGCTGGGGGGTGGGGGTAATGGGAGACATGAGTGGGGGCCTGGTGGAGGGTGACCCTGACTGCTGGGGGGTAGGGGTGCTGGGGGACATGAGTTGGACATGTGTGTGGGCCTGGTGGAGGCTGCCCTGACTGCTGGGGGGTGGGGGTGGTGGGAGACATGAGTGGGGGCCTGGTGGAGAGTGCCCCTGGCTGCTGGGGGGTGGGGGTGCAGGGGGACATGAGTGGGTGCCTGGTGGAGGGTGCCCCTGGATGCTGGGAGGTGGGGGTGCAGGGGGACATGTGTGGGGGCCTGGTGGAGGGTGCCCCTGACTGCTGGGGTGTGGGGGTGGTGGGAGACATGAGTGGGGGCCTGGTGGAAGGTGCCCCTGGCTGCTGGGGGGTGGGGGTGCAGGGGGACATGAGTGGGGGCCTGGTGGAGGGTGCCCCTGGATGCTGGGGGTGGGGGTGCAGGGGGACATGAGTGGGGGCCTGGTGGAAGGTGCCCCTGGATGCTGGGGGTGGGGCGCTGGGAGAAATGAGTGGGGGCCTGGTGGAGGGTGCCCTGCACTGCCGGGGGGTGGAGGTGCAGGGAGACATGAGTGGGGGCCTGGTGGAGGGTTCCCCTGGATGCTGGGGGGTGGGGGTGCAGGGGGACATGAGTTGGACATGAGTGGGGGCCTGGTGGAGGGTGCCCCTGGCTGCTGGGGGGTGGGAGTGCAGGGGGACATGAGTTGGACATGAGTGGGGGCCTGGTAGAGGGTGCCCTGCACTGCTTTGGGGTGGGGGTGCTGGGAGACATGAGTGGGGGCTTGGTGGAGGGTGCCCTGCACTGCTGGGGGGTGGGGTGCAGGGAGACATGTGCGGGGGCCTGGTGGAGGGTGCCCCTGACTGCTGGGGGGTGGGGGTGCAGGGGGACATGAGTTGGACATGAGTGGGGGCCTGGTGGAGGGTGACCCTGACTGCTGGGGGGTGGGGGTGCAGGGGGACATGAGTCGGACATGAGTGGGGGCCTGGTGGAGGCTGACCCTGACTGCTGGGGGGTGGGGGTGCAGGGAGACATGTGTGGGGGCCTGGTGAGGGTGCCCCTGACTGCTGGGGGGTGGCGGTGGTGGGAGACATGAGTGGGGGCCTGGTAGAGGGTGCCCCTGGCTGCTGGGTGGTGGGGGTGCAGGGGGACATGAGTGGGTGCCTGGTGGAGGGTGCCCCTGGATGCTGGGGGTTGGGGGTGCAGGGGGACATGAGTGGGGGCCTGGTGGAGCGTGCCCCTGACTGCTGGGGGGTGGGGGTGCAGGGGGACATGAGTGGGGGCCTGGTGGAGGGTGCCCCTGGATGCTGGGGGGTGGGGTGCAGGGGAACATGAGTGGGGGCCTGTTGGAGGGTGCCACTGGATGCTAGGGTGTGGGGTGCTGGGAGACATGAGTGGGGGCCTGGTGGAGGGTGCCCTGCACTGCTGGGGGGTGGGGGTGCTGGGAGACATCAGTGGGGGCCTGGTGGAGGGTGCCCCTGACTGCTGGGGGGTGGGGGTGCAGGGGGACATGAGTTGGACATGAGTGGGGGCCTGGTGGAGGGTGCCCCTGGCTGCTGGGGGGTGGGGGTGCAGGGGGACATGAGTTGGACATGAGTGGGGGCCTGGTGGAGGGTGCCCTGCACTGCTTGGGGGTGGGGGTGCTGGGAAACATGAGTGGGGGCCTGGTGGAGGGTGCCCTGCACTGAAGGGGGGTGGGGGTGCAGGGAGACATGTGTGGGGGACTGGTGGAGGGTGCCCCTGACTGCTGGGGGTGTGGGGGTGCAGGGGGACATGAGTTGAACATGAGTGGGGGCCTGGTGGAGGGTGACCCTGACTGCTGGGGTTGGGGATGCAGGGGGACATGAGTGGGGGCCTGGTGGAGGCTGACCCTGACTGCTGGGGGGTGGGGGTGCAGGGAGACATGCGTGGGGGCCTGGTGGAGGGTGCCCCTGACTGCTGGGGGGGTGGGGGTGGTGGGAGACATGAGTGGGGGCCTGTTGGAGGGTGCCCCTGGCTGCTGGGGGGTGGGGGTGCAGGGGGACATGAGTGGGTGCCTGGTGGAGGGTGCCCCTGACTGCTGCGGGGTGGGGGTGGTGGGAGACATGAGTGGGGGCCTGGTGGAGGGTGCCCCTGGCTGCTGGGGGGTGGGGGTGCAGGGGGACATGAGTGGGGGCCTGGTGGAGGGTGCCCCTAGATGCTGGGAGGTGGGGGTGCTGGGAGACATGAGTTGGACATGAGTGGGGGCCTGGTGGAGGGTGCCCCTGCACTGCTGTGGGGTTGGGGTGCAGGGAGACATGAGTGGGGGCCTGGTGGAGGGTGCCCCTCACTGCTGGGGGGTGGGGGTGATGGGAGACATGAGTTGGACATGAGTGAGGGCCTGGTGGAGGGTGCCCTGCACTGCTGGGGGGTGGGGGTGCAGGGAGACATGAGTGGGGGCCTGGTGGAGGGTGCCCCTGGATGCTGGGGGTGGGGGTGCTGGGAGACATGAGTTGGACATGAGTGGGGGCCTGGTGGAGGGTGCCCCTGCACTGCTGTGGGGTGGGGGTGCAGGGAGACATGAGTGGGGGCCTGGTGGAGGGTGCCCTGCACTGCTGGGGGGTGGGGGTGATGGGAGACATGAGTTGGACATGAGTGGGGGCCTGGTGGAGGGTGCCCCTGGCTGCTGGGGGGTGGGGGTGCAGGGGGACATGAGTGGGAGCCTGGTGGAGGGTGCCCCTAGATGCTGGGAGGTGGGGGTGCTGGGAGACATGAGTTGGACATGAGTGGGGGCCTGGTGGAGGGTGCCCCTGCACTGCTGTGGGGTTGGGGTGCAGGGAGACATGAGTGGGGGCCTGGTGGAGGGTGCCCCTCACTGCTGGGGGGTGGGGGTGATGGGAGACATGAGTTGGACATGAGTGAGGGCCTGGTGGAGGGTGCCCTGCACTGCTGGGGGGTGGGGGTGCAGGGAGACATGAGTGGGGGCCTGGTGGAGGGTGCCCCTGGATGCTGGGGGGTGGGGGTGCTGGGAGACATGAGTTGTACATGAGTGGGGGCCTGGTGGAGGGTGCCCCTGCACTGCTGTGGGGTGGGGGTGCAGGGAGACATGAGTGGGGGCCTGGTGGAGGGTGCCCCTGCACTGCTGGGGGTGGGGGTGCAGGGGGACATGAGTGGGGGCCTGGTAGAGGGTGCCCCTGGATGCTGGGGGGTGGGGGTGCTGGGAGACATGAGTTGGACATGGGTGGGGGGGCTGGTGGAGGGTGCCCTGGACTGCTGGGGGGTGGGGGTGATGGGAGACATGAGTGGGGGCCTGGTGGAGGGTGCCCTGCACTGCTGGGGTGTGGGGGTGATGGGAGACATGAGTGGGGGCCTGGTGGAGGGTGACCCTGACTGCTGGGGGGTGGGGGTGCTGGGGGACATGAGTTGGACATGTGTGGGGGCCTGGTGGAGGCTGCCCCTGACTGCTGGGGGGTGGGGGTGCAGGGAGACATTTGTGGGGGCCTGGTGGAGGGTGCCCCTGACTGCTGGGGGGTGGGGGTGGTGGGAGACATGAGTGGAGCCTGGTGGAGAGTGCCCCTGGCTGCTGGGGGGTGGGGGTGCAGGGGGACATGAGTGGGTGCCTGGTGGAGGGTGCCCCTGGATGCTGGGAGGTGGGGGTGCAGGGGGACATGTGTGGGGGCCTGGTGGAGGGTGCCCCTGACTGCTGGGGGGTGGGGGTGGTGGGAGACATGAGTGGGGGCCTGGTGGAGGGTGCCCCTGGCTGCTGGGGGGTGGGGGTGCAGGGGGACATGAGTGGGGGCCTGGTGGAGGGTGCCACTGGATGCTGGGGGTGGGGGTGTAGGGGGACATGAGTGGGGGCCTGGTGGAAGGTGCCCCTGGATGCTGGGGGTTGGGGGCGCTGGGAGACATGAGTGGGGTCCTGGTGGAGGGTGCCCTGCACTGCCGGGGGGTGGAGGTGCAGGGAGACATGAGTGGGGGCCTGGTGGAGGGTGCCCCTGGATGCTGGGGGGTGGGGGTGCAGGGGGACATGAGTTGGACATGAGTGGGGGCCTGGTGGAGGGTGCCCCTGGCTGCTGAGGGGTGGGAGTGCAGGGGGACATGAGTTGGACATGAGTGGGGGCCTGGTGGAGGGTGCCCTGCACTGCTTTGGGTTGGGGGTGCTGGGAGACATGAGTGGGGGCTTGGTGGAGGGTGCCCTGCACTGCTGGGGGGTGGGGTGCAGGGAGACATGTGCGGGGGCCTGGTGGAGGGTGCCCCTGACTGCTGGGGGGTGGGGGTGCAGGGGGACATGAGTTGGACATGAGTGGGGGCCTGGTGGAGGGTGACCCTGACTGCTGGGGGGTGGGGGTGCAGGGGGACATGAGTCGGACATGAGTGGGGGCCTGGTGGAGGCTGACCCTGACTGCTGGGGGGTGGGGGTGCAGGGAGACATGTGTGGGGGCCTGGTGAGGGTGCCCCTGACTGCTGGGGGGTGGCGGTGGTGGGAGACATGAGTGGGGGCCTGGTAGAGGGTGCCCCTGGCTGCTGGGTGGTGGGGGTGCAGGGGGACATGAGTGGGTGCCTGGTGGAGGGTGCCCCTGGATGCTGGGGGTTGGGGGTGCAGGGAGACATGAGTTGGACATGAGTGGGGGCCTGGTGGAGGGTGCACTGCACTGCTGGGGGTGGGGGTGCAGGGGGACATGAGTGGGGGCCTGGTAGAGGGTGCCCCTGGATGCTGGGGGGTGGGGGTGATGGGAGACATGAGTTGGACATGGGTGGGGGGGCTGGTGGAGGGTGCCCTGGACTGCTGGGGGGTGGGGGTGATGGGAGACATGAGTGGGGGCCTGGTGGAGGGTGCCCTGTACTGCTGGGGGGTGGGGGTGATGGGAGACATGAGTGGGGGCCTGGTGGAGGGTGACCCTGACTGCTAGGGGGTGGGGGTGCTGGGGGACATGAGTTGGACATGTGTGTGGGCCTGGTGGAGGCTGCCCTGACTGCTGGGGGGGGGGGTGGAGGGAGACATGAGTGGGGGCATGGTGGAGAGTGCCCCTGGCTGCTGGGGGGTGGGGGTGCAGGGGGACATGAGTGGGTGCCTGGTGGAGGGTGCCCCTGGATGCTGGGAGGTTGGGGTGCAGGGGGACATGTGTGGGGGCCTGGTGGAGGGTGCCCTGACTGCTGGGGGGTGGGGGTGGTGGGAGACATGAGTGGGGGCCTGGTGGAAGGTGCCCCTGGCTGCTGGGGGGTGGGGGTGCAGGGGGACATGAGTGGGGGCCTGGTGGAGGGTGCCCCTGGATGCTGGGGGTGGGGGTGCAGGGGGACATGAGTGGGGGCCTGGTGGAAGGTGCCCCTGGATGCTGGGGGTGGGGGTGCTGGGAGACATGAGTGGGGGCCTGGTGGAGGGTGCCCTGCACTGCCGGGGGGTGGAGGTGCAGGGAGACATGAGTGGGGGCCTGGTGGAGGGTGCCTCTGGATGCTGGGGGGTGGGGGTGCAGGGGGACATGAGTTGGACATGAGTGGGGGCCTGGTGGAGGGTGCCCCTGGCTGCTGGGGGGTGGGAGTGCAGGGGGACATGAGTTGGACATGAGTGGGGGCCTGGTAGAGGGTGCCCTGCACTGCTTTGGGGTGGGGGTGCTGGGAGACATGAGTGGGGGCTTGGTGGAGGGTGCCCTGCACTGCTGGGGGGTGGGGTGCAGGGAGACATGTGCGGGGGCCTGGTGGAGGGTGCCCCTGACTGCTGGGGGGTGGGGGTGCAGGGGGACATGAGTTGGACATGAGTGGGGGCCTGGTGGAGGGTGACCCTGACTGCTGGGGGGTGGGGGTGCAGGGGGACATGAGTCGGACATGAGTGGGGGCCTGGTGGAGGCTGACCCTGACTGCTGGAGGGTGGGGGTGCAGGGAGACATGTGTGGGGGCCTGGTGAGGGTGCCCCTGACTGCTGGGGGGTGGCGGTGGTGGGAGACATGAGTGGGGGCCTGGTAGAGGGTGCCCCTGGCTCCTGGGTGGTGGGGGTGCAGGGGGACATGAGTGGGTGCCTGGTGGAGGGTGCCCCTGGATGCTGGGGGTTGGGGCTTCAGGGGGACATGAGTGGGGGCCTGGTGGAGCGTGCCCCTGACTGCTGGGGGGTGGGGGTGCAGGGGGACATGAGTGGGGGCCTGGTGGAGGGTGCCCCTGGATGCTGGGGGGTGGGGTGCAGGGGAACATGAGTGGGGGCCTGTTGGAGGGTGCCACTGGATGCTAGGGTGTGGGGTGCTGGGAGACATGAGTGGGGGCCTGGTGGAGGGTGCCCTGCACTGCTGGGGGGTGGGGGTGCTGGGAGACATCAGTGGGGGCCTGGTGGAGAGTGCCCCTGACTGCTGGGGGGTGGGGGTGCAGGGGGACATGAGTTGGACATGAGTGGGGGCCTGGTGGAGGGTGCCCCTGGCTGCTGGGGGGTGGGGTGCAGGGGGACATGAGTTGGACATGAGTGGGGGCCTGGTGGAGGGTGCCCTGCACTGCTTGGGGGTGGGGGTGCTGGGAAACATGAGTGGGGGCCTGGTGGAGGGTGCCCTGCACTGAAGGGGGGTGGGGGTGCAGGGAGACATGTGTGGGGGCCTGGTGGAGGGTGCCCCTGACTGCTGGGGGTGTGGGGGTGCAGGGGGACATGAGTTGAACATGAGTGGGGGCCTGGTGGAGGGTGACCCTGACTGCTGGGGGGTGGGGATGCAGGGGGACATGAGTGGGGGCCTGGTGGAGGCTGACCCTGACTGCTGGGGGGTGGGGGTGCAGGGAGACATGCGTGGGGGCCTGGTGGAGGGTGCCCCTGACTGCTGGGGGGGTGGGGGTGGTGGGAGACATGAGTGGGGGCCTGTTGGAGGGTGCCCCTGGCTGCTGGGGGGTGGGGGTGCAGGGGGACATGAGTGGGTGCCTGGTGGAGGGTGCCCCTGACTGCTGCGGGGTGGGGGTGGTGGGAGACATGAGTGGGGGCCTGGTGGAGGGTGCCCCTGGCTGCTGGGGGGTGGGGGTGCAGGGGGACATGAGTGGGGGCCTGGTGGAGGGTGCCCCTAGATGCTGGGAGGTGGGGGTGCTGGGAGACATGAGTTGGACATGAGTGGGGGCCTGGTGGAGGGTGCCCCTGCACTGCTGTGGGGTTGGGGTGCAGGGAGACATGAGTGGGGGCCTGGTGGAGGGTGCCCCTCACTGCTGGGGGGTGGGGGTGATGGGAGACATGAGTTGGACATGAGTGAGGGCCTGGTGGAGGGTGCCCTGCACTGCTGGGGGGTGGGGGTGCAGGGAGACATGAGTGGGGGCCTGGTGGAGGGTGCCCCTGGATGCTGGGGGGTGGGGGTGCTGGGAGACATGAGTTGGACATGAGTGGGGGCCTGGTGGAGGGTGCCCCTGCACTGCTGTGGGGTGGGGGTGCAGGGAGACATGAGTGGGGGCCTGGTGGAGGGTGCCCTGCACTGCTGGGGGGTGGGGGTGCAGGGGGACATGAGTGGGGGCCTGGTGGAGGGTGCCCCTAGATGCTGGGAGGTGGGGGTGCTGGGAGACATGAGTTGGACATGAGTGGGGGCCTGGTGGAGGGTGCCCCTGCACTGCTGTGGGGTTGGGGTGCAGGGAGACATGAGTGGGGGCCTGGTGGAGGGTGCCCCTCACTGCTGGGGGGTGGGGGTGATGGGAGACATGAGTTGGACATGAGTGAGGGCCTGGTGGAGGGTGCCCTGCACTGCTGGGGGGTGGGGGTGCAGGGAGACATGAGTGGGGGCCTGGTGGAGGGTGCCCCTGGATGCTGGGGGGTGGGGGTGCTGGGAGACATGAGTTGGACATGAGTGGGGGCCTGGTGGAGGGTGCCCCTGCACTGCTGTGGGGTGGGGGTGCAGGGAGACATGAGTGGGGGCCTGGTGGAGGGTGCCCCTGCACTGCTGGGGGTAGGGGTGCAGGGGGACATGAGTGGGGGCCTGGTAGAGGGTGCCCCTGGATGCTGGGGGGTGGGGGTGCTGGGAGACATGAGTTGGACATGGGTGGGGGGGCTGGTGGAGGGTGCCCTGGACTGCTGGGGGGTGGGGGTGATGGGAGACATGAGTGGGGGCCTGGTGAGGGTGCCCCTGACTGCTGGGGGGTGGCGGTGGTGGGAGACATGAGTGGGGGCCTGGTAGAGGGTGCCCCTGGCTGCTGGGTGGTGGGGGTGCAGGGGGACATGAGTGGGTGCCTGGTGGAGGCTGCCCCTGACTGCTGGGGGGTGGGGGTGCAGGGAGACATTTGTGGGGGCCTGGTGGAGGGTGCCCCTGACTGCTGGGGGGTGGGGGTGGTGGGAGACATGAGTGGGGGCCTGGTGGAGAGTGCCCCTGGCTGCTGGGGGGTGGGGGTGCAGGGGGACATGAGTGGGTGCCTGGTGGAGGGTGCCCCTGGATGCTGGGAGGTGGGGGTGCAGGGGGACATGTGTGGGGGCCTGGTGGAGGGTGCCCCTGACTGCTGGGGGGTGGGGGTGGTGGGAGACATGAGTGGGGGCCTGGTGGAGGGTGCCCCTGGCTGCTGGGGGGTGGGGGTGCAGGGGGACATGAGTGGGGGCCTGGTGGAGGGTGCCCCTGGATGCTGGGGGTGGGGGTGCAGGGGGACATGAGTGGGGGCCTGGTGGAAGGTGCCCCTGGATGCTGGGGTGTGGGGGCGCTGGGATACATGAGTGGGGGCCTGGTGGAGGGTGCCCTGCACTGCCGGGGGGTGGAGGTGCAGGGAGACATGAGTGGGGGCCTGGTGGAGGGTGCCCCTGGATGCTGGGGGGTGGGGGTGCAGGGGGACATGAGTTGGACATGAGTGGGGGCCTGGTGGAGGGTGCCCCTGGCTGCTGGGGGGTGGGAGTGCAGGGGGACATGAGTTGGACATGAGTGGGGGCCTGGTGGAGGGTGCCCTGCACTGCTTTGGGGTGGGGGTGCTGGGAGACATGAGGGGGGGCTTGGTGGAGGGTGCCCTGCACTGCTGGGGGGTGGGGTGCAGGGAGACATGTGCGGGGGCCTGGTGGAGGGTGCCCCTGACTGCTGGGGGGTGGGGGTGCAGGGGGACATGAGTTGGACATGAGTGGGGGCCTGGTGGAGGGTGACCCTGACTGCTGGGGGGTGGGGGTGCAGGGGGACATGAGTCAGACATGAGTGGGGGCCTGGTGGAGGCTGACCCTGACTGCTGGGGGGTGGGGGTGCAGGGAGACATGTGTGGGGGCCTGGTGAGGGTGCCCCTGACTGCTGGGGGGTGGCGGTGGTGGGAGACATGAGTGGGGGCCTGGTAGAGGGTGCCCCTGGCTGCTGGGTGGTGGGGGTGCAGGGGGACATGAGTGGGTGCCTGGTGGAGGGTGCCCCTGGATGCTGGGGGTTGGGGGTGCAGGGGGACATGAGTGGGGGCCTGGTGGAGCGTGCCCCTGACTGCTGGGGGGTGGGGGTGGTGGGAGACATGAGTGGGGGCCTGGTGGTGGAGGGTGCCCCTGGCTGCTGGGGGGTGGGGGTGCAGGGGGACATGAGTGGGGGCCTGGTGGAGGGTGCCCCTGGATGCTGGGGGGTGGGGTGCAGGGGAACATGAGTGGGGGCCTGTTGGAGGGTGCCACTGGATGCTAGGGTGTGGGGTGCTGGGAGACATGAGTGGGGGCCTGGTGGAGGGTGCCCTGCACTGCTGGGGGGTGGGGGTGCTGGGAGACATCAGTGGGGGCCTGGTGGAGGGTGCCCCTGACTGCTGGGGGGTGGGGGTGCAGGGGGACATGAGTTGGACATGAGTGGGGGCCTGGTGGAGGGTGCCCCTGGCTGCTGGGGGTGGGGGTGCAGGGGGACATGAGTTGGACATGAGTGGGGGCCTGGTGGAGGGTGCCCCTGGATGCTGGGGGGTGGGGGTGCAGGGGAACATGAGTGTGGGCCTGTTGGAGGGTGCCCCTGGATGCTGGGGGTTGGGGGTGCTGGGAGACATGAGTGTGGGCCTGGTGGAGGGTGCCCTGCACTGCTGGGGGGTGGGGGTTCTGGGAGACATGAGTGGGGGCCTGGTGGAGGATGCCCCTGACTGCTGGGGGGTGGGGGTGCAGGGGGACATGAGTTGTACATGAGTGGGGGCCTGGTGGAGGGTGCCCCTGGCTGCTGGGGGGTGGGGGTGCAGGGGGACATGAGTTGGACATGAGTGGGGGCCTGGTGGAGGGTGCCCTGCACTGCTTGGGGGTGGGGGTGCTGGGAAACATGAGTGGGGGCCTGGTGGAGGGTGCCCTGCACTGAAGGGTGGTGGGGGTGCAGGGAGACATGTGTGGGGGCCTGGTGGAGGGTGCCCCTGACTGCTGGGGGTGTGGGGGTGCAGGGGGACATGAGTTGAACATGAGTGGGGGCCTGGTGGAGGGTGACCCTGACTGCTGGGGGGTGGGGATGCAGGGGGACATGAGTGGGGGCCTGGTGGAGGCTGACCCTGACTGCTGGGGGGTGGGGGTGCAGGGAGACATGCGTGGGGGCCTGGTGGAGGGTGCCCCTGACTGCTGGGGGGGTGGGGGTGGTGGGAGACATGAGTGGGGGCCTGTTGGAGGGTGCCCCTGGCTGCTGGGGGGTGGGGGTGCAGGGGGACATGAGTGGGTGCCTGGTGGAGGGTGCCCCTGGATGCTGGGGGGTGGGGGTGCAGGGGGATATGTGTGGGGGCCTGGTGGAGGGTGCCCCTGACTGCTGGGCGGTGGGGGTGGTGGGAGACATGAGTGGGGGCCTGGTGGAGGGTGCCCCTGGCTGCTGGGGGGTGGGGGTGTAGGTGGACATGAGTGGGGGCCTGGTGGAGGGTGCCCCTGGATGCTGGGGGGTGGGGGTGCAGGGGGACATGAGTGGGGGCCTGGTGGAGGGTGCCCCTGGATGCTGGGGGGTTGGGGTGCTGGGAGACATGAGTGGGGGCCTGGTGGAGGGTGCCCTGCACTGCTGGGGGGTGGGGGTGCTGGGAGACATGATTGGGGGCCTGGTGGAGGGTGCCCCTGACTGCTGGGGGGTGCGGGTGCAGGGGGACATGAGTTGGACATGAGTGGGGGCCTGGTGGAGCGTGCCTCTGACTGCTGGTGGGTGGGGGTGCTGGGAGACATGCGTTGGTGATCAGTAGTGCAAGGTGACATGTTGGTTGGCTGGGGGGCATGGCCATGGTGGATGGGCTGCCTGCGGGACATGAGCAGGGGTGCAGGGTAGTCCCCTGTGGTGTGGGATGCCTGCAGGGGCCGTGGAGGGTGTAGAGGGAAGACCTGGGAGGACCTACACGGTCAATTCACTTGTAGTACTACCCGGCACCCCCGAAATACATGACATGTACTATGCTGAAATCGCGTGTGGAAGTTCCCGCGCACCCCGAAATACACGTACCCTGCAGGATTAGCGTGTGGAACTTCACGCACACCCCGGAATCCACGTACCCTGCAGAATTAGCATGTGGAACTTCACGCGCACCCCGGAATACATGTACCCTGCAGAATTAGCGTGTGGAACTTCCCGCGCACCCTGGAATACACCTACCCAGGCCAATCGCGTGTGGCACTTCCCGCGCACCCCGGAATACACAGACCCAGGCAATTCGTGTGTGGGACTTTCCGCGCACCCCAGAATACACGCACACACTATTTTTCACACAGCGGGTGTCCGTTTTTGTCGCGTACCCCTTTGCACGTCATTTGTCTTAGAGGGCCACAGTATGTGACATTCATCATGGCTGTATATAGGTGCTTTTTGTTGGCGCACATTTATTTCAGGGGCAGGGACACTACCGCCTGCTTTCTTGTGGCGGACGTGTTTGGGCCTGTGCACTGGTTTGACCGTGCGCTGGTTTGCCCTGTTGGATTCCATGAATACGTGTTGTAGGCGAGCGTGTGGGCGTTCCGTGCACTTGCCTCCTGTACTTCCCCGTGACGCCCACATTTTGACGAGTTGTTCCCCATTTCGAGTGTTACACCCCGTGTTCCGCCTACTTTTTTGTTGTGTGCGCCACGCTATGTGCGATTTCGCTGTGGCCATGGCGCACACCGTTAGATATCCTTTTTCAGCGCACATCCAATTTTTTTCTCGCGCACGGCCTTCCATGAATCGATGTGCGCTGGTTTCTCTGCAATTTTCGCACTTGCACTGCGATTTTCGCACTTGCACTGCGATTCGCACGTTTTGGCACCACTGCGCAGGAATTTTCGGCGCACATTAATTCCATCCATGAATCGACCCCTAAGTAGCTATGAACTGTGTTCGCAAAAGTTAACAAAGTTGTTTTGGACTGAAGTGAAGGTTTTCATTGTTGTGTCAAAATGAAACTTATTTTTTACGGTCCCCACTATTGCTGTTTTCTTCATATTAAAACATTTTTATATCATTTTTGTAAAAAAAAAAGACTAATGTTTTGCGTTTGTTGTGGATGTTTGTGTTTAAGTTACATAACTTTATGACGTTGGTGATGACCATGTACGTTTGGCTACATTGCCCACTAATTGAGCAATATGAGGTGGAGGAAGATAGCCTAGTATTTGCTACGAGAGGAACATAATTTCTGACAGCAAGGCAGTGGTTGGATAGGTTGTGGATGTGCATAGATGTGGTCCCGTAGGAGTACGGTCCAGGTAGACCTGACTAAGTACAACGTTGCACTCAGTGCATTTCACTTTTGGAGCTTTAACCTTTGGTACATTCCTAACTGTGGTAAAGAACTACCACATCCATGATTCTTTCTTGGTGCAAGAGGTAGTCACTTCCTCTACTTCCTTTTCTTGGTCCTCTTCATTATCTTTGGAAGTGCTATGCTTTTTTTGTTGTGTTCATCCTGCAGTTGGTAGTGGTGATGGTGGCTCTTTGGGAGGAGGGATGGCAGTTAAATATGCCATTTACAAGATAAACAGCAGTTTGCTAATATTCTTTCAAGTATGTGCTGTGTGCTAGATTGTTAGTGGACAATGAGTAAGAATAGGTGTAGGAGCTGTTCAACGGTAAATTATGAGCTTGAAAGTTGCTAGATCAGCAGAACGTGTAGTTCCGAACAATCGACCAAGCATGGATCTGATCGCAAAGTGCAGATGCATTCAGGAACATGTCATCATGCCACACACCCACGGGAGGTTATGTGAGGTTGTAAGGGAGGAGCTGCGATGATGTCAGAGGTTTGCAGATGTCGACGGATGCAAATACATTGGAAAAAGTTGCAAAAAGTTTATACAAGTGTTAAAAATGATGCTAGGAGGAGGGAATGGCAGAGTTTTAAGGTGAAACTTTGTACATTTGACAAAAATTATGCTATATTGGGGTAAGTATGATATTAGTCAGTTTTAAGAAATTAGCATGCACTGGTAAAAACCCTTTAAATACACTGAAAATACTTTGTTAATGGGACATTATGGTTAAGTTGCACTAATAAAAACCTTTGAATTCAATTAAAAAACTTTGTTAAGGGGACGTTACGGTTACAAGTAAAAGTGAAATACCTCAGAAAATCGCCAGTTATGGTAAGCTAAGCAACCATAACACATGTCAGCATTCTGCACTGCTAAGACCCAGGACATCAAAGATGACATCACAAATGGCATTTATGACATCACAGATAAAGGGATGTTATTGTTACGTTGCACTAATAAAAACCTATGAAATTAAATGGTAAAACCTTGTTAATGGGACGTTATGGTTACAAGTATCACAGAGGACATCACATATCTGGACCACTTGTTTTTGTTTACTGACATGATTAGGCTACTTTATTGTTTGTACTGTCAATGAACATTTCCAAAGTTTAAAAGGTGCTACATATCTGCATATTAACCTTTTTATATGTTCATAAAGGACTTTCCTTAGGGTTTGGTCTCAGCTCATAGCGCACATATATTGGGGCAATAAGCATGCCTCAAACACACAATGTATTTGTATACAAGAAGATAAACCTTAATGTTATTAACATTTTCTGGTGATACTGTTTCTTTCTTCCGTACTTTAGTTTCCCTGTATGTGCCTCTGATTTGTATGCATTGTGGGTCTTCATATCTATTGTTTGTACTATAGTGGCTGTGTAAATTGCTAATCCCATAGGAAGAGCACATTTTGGGTGGCTTTTATAACTTTGCTCCCCTGGACGAATCCTCACCAAACTTTTCAAATAAAAGTATATGGCCCACTCTGAATTTTTTTAAAGGTTTGGTGAGGTTTGGTCCAGGGTGGACAAAGTTATAGGGGGGTCCCAAAACTTCTGTTTTTCCCATAGACTGAATGGCGAAAAAACTTTGCTCACACCTACAGCCTAAACCGCTGGACGGATTTTCACCAAATTTGCGGCAGGAGCAGCGGCTTGGTCCCGAAAGCGTGCTTTTGTAAATTTGGTGAAAATATATCCAGTAGTTTTTTTACTAAAATGACCAAAAAGTAGGTCACAAAAATGTCCCTGTTCCCTCCGCGAACAGGACACCGATTGGCTGATCGGCTGACGTCATGTCCGCAGACATGCGACGTGTTCGTTGATTGGGTGTTGAAGAGAGTGAAGTGCGTCAGATTTTTTAGTTCGATAGCAGGGTGACAAAGGGGGGAGAAATACAACTTTGGCAAGTGTGTTGGTGTGTAAGTGTGTTTGGGGAGGGTGGGGGAGTCAGAGATGGGTCAAGTATTTATTTAGGTGGCAGGCACCGCCATTGTGTTCGTCTTGTCCGCGGACAACCGCGCTGTTCGGGATGTCCATAAGTAGCCAAAAGGAAGGTGTCCTAAGGACGCTACACCTGTCCGTACCATCCGCAGGCAAGTTGAAACTGTTCTAAAAACACACGGTGTCCGGAATGTGCGTAATTAAACAAAATGGAGGTTTCCTAAGGACACTCTGCTTGTCTGTACTGTACGCAAGCAAAATAAAACTGTTCTGAAAACACGCGCGGTGTCCGGGATGTCCGTAATTAACCAAAATGAAGGTGTCCTAAGGACACTATACCTGTCCGTACTGTCCGCAGGCAAGTTGAAACTGTTCTAAGAACACGCGCGGTGACCGTAATGTCTGTAATTAAACAAAATGGAGGTGTCCCAAGGACACTATACCTGTCCGTACTGTCCGCAGGCAAGATCAAACTATTCATAGAACACGCGCAGTGTCTGGGATGTCTGTAATTATCCAAAATGGGGGTGTCCTCAGGACACTATACCTGTCTGTACTGTCCACAGGCAAGAGGAAACTGTTCTTAAAACACATCCAGTGTCCGGAATGTTAGCAATTAACCAAAATGGAGGTGCCCTAAGGACAGTAGGCCCTGGCCACAACCACCACAGCATATCACACCCATAGATGACATCCATATAATTGAATATCTATTAAATATTTGCAAATGTACAGTTTGATTTGTATAATTTGTATGTGAAGTTTTGGTTATGTCATGTCATTAAGGTTGTAGAGTTTGGTAACAAGCACTGCAGTATAACATATCCATGGAAGTAAACATTTTGTATTGTGGTGTACGGTTACATGTTTGCTTCAATGGTTGTGTTATGTAGCAGTATTTGTGAGTTGTATTTCTTATAATATACTTACTGTTTGGTTTGGTAACTGGAGCACATATATTCTTTGTCAATTTCTGTGATAAAAGAAAAGATCATGTTAGTGTCGGTAGTTTATAAAGACTTATAACATTGAATAATAGACATTTCTGATTTTTTTCGACCCTCATATTTAGTAGATTACAAACCAGTGTACTGTGCAATTTGCTCAGTTTCTGTGTTTGTTGCTTAAATCATTGGGTCTGTGGGAAAAGAAATCCATGTTGGATTAAAAAAACCCTTTTTTGTGTTTTGGTACAGTACATGTATTTATGTGTTTTCAGTATTTACTTGTTGTTTCTGGCTAATGTTCTATCTGTTGGCTTGTTGCAGATTGTTAGATACTTGTTGTTGAATTTTAACTGGTTATAGTTTTTTATTTATATTTTCAAGTTGCTAATCTATCTGTTGGGTTGTTGCAGATTCTTGGGGCAGTTAGATACATGTTGACATATTTTAACTGTATATTTATTGTTATTTTTCAGTGGTATTGATTTATCTGTTTGGCTGTTGCAAAATCTTGGGGCAGTTAGATACCTGTTGACGTATGCTAACTGTTTATTTCTTGTTATTTTTCAGTGGTATTGATTTATCTGCTTGGTTGTTGCAAAATCTTGGGGCAGTTACATACCTGTTGGCGTATTCTAACTTTTTATTTCTTATAATTTAGTGGTGTTGATTTATCTGTTTGGTTGTTGCAGAATCTTGGGGCAGTTAGATACCTGTTCGCGTATTCTAACTGTTTATAGTTTTCTAATTGAAGTTTTATTAATGTTTATGCACAGATTAGTTATTAATTTTTGGTTTTAAGAATATTAAATAAGCATTTATAAGATTTGCTGGTATTCTTTGCTTTAAAGTAATGGTACTATCATGACATTCAAACCATCCACAATTCTTTTTTATATATGCAGTGTATATGCAGTGTAGTGACCTGCATTGGTTGTGGTTCCAGCATGGTAGATTGTGAAGGTTTTCTTACCAAGTGATACTTGACCATGTGTGAATCCAGTCAGCTTGCAGTTGTTTTTAGTACCATTTGCAATGTAACGTAGAAGCATTAGTATTACATATTTACTATGTGTTTGTATTAGTAAGGTGGAACGATTATCTGAATTGCAGCTAGTACATAATCTGCCATGGTTTGCATTTTGTACAAGTTGCTGAAATGGAACGGATTCACAGTTAGGAATAGATACATACACAAAACGACATTAGGGATTTCTTTGTGTTGCATATTGTTGCACAGAGTGCATACATGTTTCCACATGTATGAAATCTGGAAGATTTCATGTATAGGTATATTTTTGTTTTCCAGTACTTCTTGTAAGTACATTAGACATTCTTGTGGATCTTCTTGTGAGTTTATAGTGAATTTCACCATTCCAGCACAGTAGTCCAATTCTTGTCTTATTCAATGAACACTATATTTGTTGTCAGGATTGTTGGTTGCATTTCTATGAAGGACTAACATTTGCAAATACAATTGGCCTGTACTGTGTAAGTAAATGTCAACAATTGGTGGCAATTGAAATAGAATATTGATTGCTACATTTACGTAGCAATTTACACCAGTTATATTTGAAAATTTAAATGGACCAGATAGTTCTGTGTTCAAGTCATTTTTTTCGGAGTGTGTATTGCTTCTTTGAAGAATACCTGAGTTACTTTGAAGAATATATTCTTCTTTGGTTGTAGTAATTCATGAAGTATTAGCTTCTTTTACTCTCTTTGGAGGATTTGCAGTGAGATCCTGTTGCATTTCTGTTTGGAGTAGTTTTCTTTTACAACGTTTTGCTTTTTGTGGAACAGGATATGTTTTTAGATGGGGGTGTATAGTGTAGTCTATTGTATTCTAAAATGCAAGGAAGATCAGCGTTTACTTTACTTGCATCAAAGTTGATTAGCAATAGACCCTCAAGTGTACGTAAGCGTGATAGTGCTACGTAGCTCATGCCTTCTTTAAAGACTGTGTTACCAATATCTATCAATGCTTTATGTAGGGTAAGACCTTGTGATTTGTGAATGGAGACTGCGTATGCTAGAGTTAGAGAAAAATTGTTCTCTGCGTACATACATGTCTTTGAAAAGATGGATTCGAGCTGTTGAGCGGCTTATCCTTTTTACTTCTGAAAGTTTGTCAAAGAGAATATTGACAAACTGAATGTTGTTGTCATGTGGGTATGTTTGAAAGCCAACAACTGTACCCAGTGCTCCATTAACTAGTCCTTGCTCCACGTCAAGGTTACGTTTAAGCATTACTCTACAGTTTAAAGATAATTTTAATATTTTCTCCAAACCAGCTGTGTTGGAGATAGAATTTTCTAAGGTATTTAGTCTTTTTGTGGTTTGTTGACACATGGGCAGTGTCATACCATGTACGTCCAGTTTGTCTGTGGAGTGAATTTCAATTATTGGTTGCATTGCAGTGTCATACCATGTACGTCCAGTTTGTCTGTGGAGCGAATTTCAATTATTGGTTGCATTTCTTTTTTCATCATTGTTTAATTGAATATAGAACAAGAGTTAGCATTAAGGACATACAATTGACATTTTTGTGTGCTAATTGTTTCATGACATCTGTAGCACGTGAGTTATGGCCATAAAGTGCATGAATATGCCGGGTTTTTAATATTGCTTGTGCTTCTTGAGATAGTACATCAACTCTAATACTTTTTAAAATGTTGTCATAGGTGATGTCTGCAGATTGGCGCATGTTTTCTGTTTAGTCTTAGTATTGGAAATGTGGCCAAAGTTTGATATTTCCTATGCTGCCAACAGTTTTACGGAATAGTTTGTGTCCTAAGGTTTTGAAAAATACGTTCACCTTTCACTGGTGTCAATTGAAGAAGATCTCCGAAAACAATAATGTGTTTTCTTCCAAAGAGCTCTTCGTAGTTTGTTTTAAGTACTTCTTGTAATCTGAGGTGAATCAAAGCCAACATTAGGTTGGAGACCATGCTCACTTCATCTATTAGTAGCATTTTCATTTGTCTTAACACTCTGCGCAGTTCCATTGCAGCTTCTGTTGAAAGTTTGTAATATTCTAATTTGTTTTCGTGTTCTACTGGAAGGAGTAGTAATCAGTGTAAAGTGACACTTCCTATGTTGTAGGCAGCTAAACCTGTGGGGGCAGTTACAACAACTGACAGTTTGTTGTTTGTCAATTGTTGAAGGAACTTGCTGATGATTTTGATTAAGAATGTTTTGCCTGAACCAGCTTCACCACTGACGTATAGTAGTATAGGTTTGTAATTTTGGCAGGTACATTCTTTATTTTCATGTTGTATACCATGTGCAATTTCTTTTGTTACTTCTTGTAAAATGGTACGCTGCTCTTTGATCAATTTTGATTGTAGTACAGTTAAGTCTTCTGTATCTTCTTCATAGTGACACATGGTGTTTTCTACATCTGTCATAGCTAATTCTGTCTCATTTGCTATTAGTGGCTGTCCCAGTGGTTCTTGGCTTCTTGTTACAGACGGTTGACTACTGTCGGGAGTGTCCTTACCTAGTTGGGCCTGGAGTTCTTCTTCGTGTTGCTGTTCATTGTGCAACATTGTTTTGTACTGTGTAAAGTTTACATCAGTTATGGTGCTTTCATTTGCTTTGAAAGCGTCTTCATAGGAGTCATAGTTATCTAGTATCTCTTCTTCTTTTCTCCATGGTTTAAAAAGTTGTAGCAGGGACATGTAATATAGTTCTTTATGTTGAGGAGTTTTTAATGACAATTTGATATGATTAATTAAGCTTGGTTTGATAAGTTTCACCAAGCTGCCTTCCCAATTTGTCACTCTTTATCTACCTTTTTTTCCTCAGGTTTAATATTATTTTGGTATATGAAGTTTTGGGCTATGTGGTATAGACACATGGTTTCCAAAGTGGTACTCATTTTTGGGTAGTATGTGTCCAGTAAATTGTTTTTCAAAATGACTTGGCCTTTGGGAATATTTTTGGCTATTGTTTCTATGTGGTCGTATGATTTGAGAACTCTTTTTCTAGATTAAGCAGGACCAAGACTGAGCCATACTATATTTTCAGATTTTCCATACAAAGCAGTACCGGTTAAGCGATCTGGATCTTCATAGCAGCCACATTCTCTATGAGAGAGTATTTTTATGCCTAAGCTGTACAATTTCTGAGATAGTTTTTTTTTTATAATAGGTAATTCCAGAGGTCTTGAAGCTCTGTTTTTGTCTGCTTTGGTTAAGTAGGCTGTAACATATCGTGCAACTGCAGTGGAATTGTGTGCAATGTACTGCACATCTATGTTTGCATTCCATAAGAGGGCAATGATTGCATTGTAATCATTGATATATTTTGCTTCTTCTGTTCTTTTTATGTAATATGTGTTCTTAGGTAATTTATCTTTAACACTATGTCTAACTGAAGACATTAAGTTGTTCACGTCACCTGTTTCTGTAACTGGTCTAGGGAAAACAAAGCGGCATTTGGTGTAGTATTTCCCTTTGTTTTTGTATTTGCAAAGACAATATTTCCCACATTTCTGTCTTTGAAACTGTACAATTTGTGCATGAAGATCACTATTTGTTGCTTCTGATGGAATTTCACAAGTGACATATTTTCCGATAAACTGTAAAACAGTGGCATCACTGTCTTGACCAAATTTAGGAGCATCTTTAATCCATACAAGCATGTGGATATGTGGTGCTCCTCTCGCTTGCAATTCTTTTCTCAAAAAGAAGTGTTGCACTTCTCAGAGGGAAGGAACAGTTTTATTACAAATAAAGTGTAGCATAGCAATGAAATGATGATGGGAATATCTTGAAACATTACCAGGATCTAGAGAGAAAAGTTCTCCAGGTGTTAGTATATCTATGTTTGTTTTGTTTTTGTTTGATATGCGTAGGAAATCATTTAAATATTCCCATGCATATTCTGCACAACTTAATGTCACAAACCAAGTGGGTGGGTCAAGGTTTCTAAGCACACAATGTACATCTCTGTGACGTCGGAACCAGTACTGTTTAGTACCACGCATGTTTGCTAACAGATTCGGAATGCTTGATTGTAACCCTCATCTTTTTCTTGCACTTTTTGTAGTAATTGCGTAGCTGACATATTTTGAAAGTGGGTTCCTGATTTCAATGTGTGTGCAACTCCGTAACATATAGTTGCTAGTTCACTTTCAATGAGTAGGCGGAATATGTATTCCACATTTTGTCTAAATCTGGGATCTTCGTAACAAGCGGTATTCTGATGCTGTTATCTGAATGGGTGTTTATCATACGTTCCTTCCTCCTTTCCCAGTAGGAAAGAGTAGATGAAAAGCATGTGCTTCTATACTTTTTTTCCCATATGCTGATTGTTGATCCTTTTGTTTGTCGCAGTTGGTACGTTTCTAGTGCATCATCTATGGTGTCACTAGAGTGTAATGGATGAATTGTATAATGGTCTAAAATATTGGATGCTGTAGCAGGATCTAGAAGTTGAAATTGACCAGTTTCTGGTAACTCTTGAATTATTTAAGTTGTTTCCCTTAAGTTTTCTTCAATATTCATTTCTTTGTAGTATTCATTATTGTGTTTTCGATATTGCAAGGCTTGTCTAACATTATGTAAGTCTACGAGTTGTTCCCAATTTTTTTTTGTCTTTTGTAGGTACACCATTTACTAAGACAATTAAAGATTGCTCTATTGGAAGTTGCACTCCCAGAGTGTGCACATTTTCTTTTAGATTTAATGGTAAAAAAAACTACTTTGCCAAAAATGCCTTTCACCATTACAGAAGGAGATAATTTTGCTGTTTTTGGTTGAAGGCATATTTTTGCTTGAAATGGGTGCACTGTTTGAATTATGATGCTCTCATATAAATTGAGTTGTTGCAGGGGTTTTGGTAGTGGGAATGATTCCAAATTATTTGTGAAAGCACGTGAAGGACTTTGATTGTTGTCAAGTTTTGTAGTGCAGTAACTGAAAAGTATTAAGGGGTCAGGTATTTCATATTTGTTTTTTGATATAAGGTAGATAGCTAATTCAAACCATTTGGAATCTTCATTGTTTTCTATTTTGTATGTTACATCTATAGTTTTTGTGTTACTTTTATAAAAAGTTCTGCAGCAACACACACACACAATCCATTGATCATTGCTACGTAGCTCATGCCTTCTTTAAAGACTGTGTTACCAATATCTATCAATGCTTTATGTAGGGTAAGACCTTGTGATTTGTGAATGGAGACTGCGTATGCTAGAGTTAGAGAAAAATTGTTCTCTGCGTACATACATGTCTTTGAAAAGATGGATTCGAGCTGTTGAGCGGCTTATCCTTTTTACTTCTGAAAGTTTGTCAAAGAGAATATTGACAAACTGAATGTTGTTGTCATGTGGGTATGTTTGAAAGCCAACAACTGTACCCAGTGCTCCATTAACTAGTCCTTGCTCCACGTCAAGGTTACGTTTAAGCATTACTCTACAGTTTAAAGATAATTTTAATATTTTCTCCAAACCAGCTGTGTTGGAGATAGAATTTTCTAAGGTATTTAGTCTTTTTGTGGTTTGTTGACACATGGGCAGTGTCATACCATGTACGTCCAGTTTGTCTGTGGAGTGAATTTCAATTATTGGTTGCATTGCAGTGTCATACCATGTACGTCCAGTTTGTCTGTGGAGCGAATTTCAATTATTGGTTGCATTTCTTTTTTCATCATTGTTTAATTGAATATAGAACAAGAGTTAGCATTAAGGACATACAATTGACATTTTTGTGTGCTAATTGTTTCATGACATCTGTAGCACGTGAGTTATGGCCATAAAGTGCATGAATATGCCGGGTTTTTAATATTGCTTGTGCTTCTTGAGATAGTACATCAACTCTAATACTTTTTAAAATGTTGTCATAGGTGATGTCTGCAGATTGGCGCATGTTTTCTGTTTAGTCTTAGTATTGGAAATGTGGCCAAAGTTTGATATTTCCTATGCTGCCAACAGTTTTACGGCATAGTTTGTGTCCTAAGGTTTTGAAAAATACGTTCACCTTTCACTGGTGTCAATTGAAGAAGATCTCCGAAAACAATAATGTGTTTTCTTCCAAAGAGCTCTTCGTAGTTTGTTTTAAGTACTTCTTGTAATCTGAGGTGAATCAAAGCCAACATTAGGTTGGAGACCATGCTCACTTCATCTATTAGTAGCATTTTCATTTGTCTTAACACTCTGCGCAGTTCCATTGCAGCTTCTGTTGAACGTTTGTAATATTCTAATTTGTTTTCGTGTTCTACTGGAAGGAGTAGTAATCAGTGTAAAGTGACACTTCCTATGTTGTAGGCAGCTAAACCTGTGGGGGCAGTTACAACAACTGACAGTTTGTTGTTTGTCAATTGTTGAAGGAACTTGCTGATGATTTTGATTAAGAATGTTTTGCCTGAACCAGCTTCACCACTGACGTATAGTAGTATAGGTTTGTAATTTTGGCAGGTACATTCTTTATTTTCATGTTGTATACCATGTGCAATTTCTTTTGTTACTTCTTGTAAAATGGTACGCTGCTCTTTGATCAATTTTGATTGTAGTACAGTTAAGTCTTCTGTATCTTCTTCATAGTGACACATGGTGTTTTCTACATCTGTCATAGCTAATTCTGTCTCATTTGCTATTAGTGGCTGTCCCAGTGGTTCTTGGCTTCTTGTTACAGACGGTTGACTACTGTCGGGAGTGTCCTTACCTAGTTGGGCCTGGAGTTCTTCTTCGTGTTGCTGTTCATTGTGCAACATTGTTTTGTACTGTGTAAAGTTTACATCAGTTATGGTGCTTTCATTTGCTTTGAAAGCGTCTTCATAGGAGTCATAGTTATCTAGTATCTCTTCTTCTTTTCTCCATGGTTTAAAAAGTTGTAGCAGGGACATGTAATATAGTTCTTTATGTTGAGGAGTTTTTAATGACAATTTGATATGATTAATTAAGCTTGGTTTGATCAGTTTCACCAAGCTGCCTTCCCAATTTGTCACTCTTTATCTACCTTTTTTTCCTCAGGTTTAATATTATTTTGGTATATGAAGTTTTGGGCTATGTGGTATAGACACATGGTTTCCAAAGTGGTACTCATTTTTGGGTAGTATGTGTCCAGTAAATTGTTTTTCAAAATGACTTGGCCTTTGGGAATATTTTTGGCTATTGTTTCTATGTGGTCGTATGATTTGAGAACTCTTTTTCTAGATTAAGCAGGACCAAGACTGAGCCATACTATATTTTCAGATTTTCCATACAAAGCAGTACCGGTTAAGCGATCTGGATCTTCATAGCAGCCACATTCTCTATGAGAGAGTATTTTTATGCCTAAGCTGTACAATTTCTGAGATCGTTTTTTTTTTATAATAGGTAATTCCAGAGGTCTTGAAGCTCTGTTTTTGTCTGCTTTGGTTAAGTAGGCTGTAACATATCGTGCAACTGCAGGGGAATTGTGTGCAATGTACTGCACATCTATGTTTGCATTCCATAAGAGGGCAATGATTGCATTGTAATCATTGATATATTTTGCTTCTTCTGTTCTTTTTATGTAATATGTGTTCTTAGGTAATTTATCTTTAACACTATGTCTAACTGAAGACATTAAGAGGCCGATTCATGGAATAATTAGCGCGGCGCAATTGGGCAAAAACGTGCGAATCGCAGTGGAATAGCGAAAATCGCAGTGCAATTGCGAAAATCGCACGAAAAGCAGCGCATGTCGATTCATGGAAGGCCGTGCGCGAGAAAACCAGCGGATGTGCGATAAAAAGTGCGCGGCGCACGTTGGCGCACAGGCCATCTAACAGCGTGCGCCAGGTCCCTGCGAAAATCGCACAGGCCACAGCGAAAATCGCACATAGCGTGGCGCACGCAACAAAAGTAGGCGGAACACGGGCGTAACACTCGGAATGGGGAACAACTTGCCAAAACGTGGGCGTCACGGGGGAAGTACAGGGCACAAGTGCGCGGAACGCCCACACGCTCGCCTACAACACGTATTCATGGAATAGAATAGGGGAAAAAAGCGCACGCTCAAACCAGCGCACAGGCACAAACACGACCGCCACAAGAAAGCAGGCGGTAGCGTCTCTGCGGCTGTAAGAAATGTGCGCCAAAAGGTGCGCCAACAAATCGCACCTATATACTGCCATGATGAATGTCCCATACTGTGGCCCTCCAGGAAAAATGACGTGCAAAGGGGTACACACGGACACCCGCTGACAAAAAATACATGTGCGTGTATACCGGGGTGCGCGGGAAGTCTAACACGCGATTTCAGCAGGGTACGTGCATCACAGGGGTTCGCGTGAAGTTTCACACGCGATCGGGTCTGGGGGAGCGGGCTACGTGTATATCAGGGGTTCGCGTGAAGTTCCACACGCGAACAGCCTGGGCGCGTGTATTTCAGGGGTGCGCGGGAAGTTCCACACGCGAACAGCCTGGGCGCGTGTATTTCAGGGGTGCGCGGGAAGTTCCACACGCGAATAGCCTGGGCGCGTGTATTTCAGGGGTGCGCGGGAAGTTCCACACGCGAATAGCCTGGGCGCGTGTATTCCAGGGGTGTGCGGGAAGTTCCACACGCGAATAGCCTGGGCGCGTGTATATCAGGGGTGCGCGTGAAGTTCCACATGTGATTTGACAGTGTGGGTCCTCCCAGGTGTACCCTGTACACCCTCCACGGCCCCTGCAGGCAGCCCACACCACAGGGGACTACCCTGCATCCCTGGTCATGTCCCGCAGGCAGCCCACCCACCATGGGCATGCCCCCCAGCAAAGGCACATGTCTCCTTGAACTAATGAACACCAACTCATGTCCCCTTGCACCCCCACCCCCCAGCACTGTGGGGCACCTGCCAGCAGGCCCCCACCCATGTCCAACTCATGTCCCCCACCACCCCCACCCCCCAGCACTGTGGGGCACCTGCCAGCAGGCCCCCACCCATGTCCAACTCATGTCTCCCACCACCCCCACCCCCCAGCCACCAGGGTCAGCCTCCACCAGGCCCCCACTCATGTCTCCCACCACCCCCACCCCCCAGCCACCAGGGGCACCCTCCACCAGGCCCCCACTCATGTCTACCACCACCCCCACCCCCCAGCCACCAGGGTCAGCCTCCACCAGGCCCCCACTCATGTCTCCCACCACCCCCACCCCCCAGCCACCAGGATCAGCCTCCACCAGGCCCCCACTCATGTCACCCACCACCCCCACACCCCAGCAGTGCAGGGTCACCCTCCACCAGGCCCCCACTCATGTCACCCACCACCCCCACACCCCAGCAGTGCAGGGTCACCCTCCACCAGGCCCCCACTCATGTCTCCCACCACCCCCAAACCCCAGCCACCAGGGGCACCCTCCACCAGGCCCCCACTCATGTCACCCACCACCCCCACACCCCAGCAGTGCAGGGTCACCCTCCACCAGGCCCCCACTCATGTCACCCACCACCCCCACACCCCAGCAGTGCAGGGTCACCCTCCACCAGGCCCCCACTCATGTCTACCACCACCCCCACCCCCCAGCCACCAGGGGCACCCTCCACCAGGCCCCCACTCATGTCACCCACCACCCCCACACCCCAGCCACCAGGGGCACCCTCCACCAGGCCCCCACTCATGTCTCCCACCACCCCCACCCCCCAGCACTGTGGGGCACCTGCCAGCAGGCCCCCACCCATGTCCAACTCATGTCCCCCACCACCCCCACCCCCCAGCACTGTGGGGCACCTGCCAGCAGGCCCCCACCCATGTCCAACTCATGTCTCCCACCACCCCCACCCCCCAGCCACCAGGGTCAGCCTCCACCAGGCCCCCACTCATGTCTCCCACCACCCCCACCCCCCAGCCACCAGGGGCACCCTCCACCAGGCCCCCACTCATGTCTACCACCACCCCCACACCCCAGCAGTGCAGGGTCACCCTCCACCAGGCCCCCACTCATGTCTACCACCACCCCCACCCCCCAGCCACCAGGGTCAGCCTCCACCAGGCCCCCACTCATGTCTACCACCACCCCCACCCCCCAGCGACCAGGGGCACCCTCCACCAGGCCCCCACTCATGTCTCCCACCACCCCCACAACCCAGCAGTGCAGGGTCACCCTCCACCAGGCCCCCACTCATGTCACCCACCACCCCCACACCCCAGCAGTGCAGGGTCACCCTCCACCAGGCCCCCACTCATGTCTCCCACCACCCCCAAACCCCAGCCACCAGGGGCACCCTCCACCAGGCCCCCACTCATGTCACCCACCACCCCCACACCCCAGCAGTGCAGGGTCACCCTCCACCAGGCCCCCACTCATGTCACCCACCACCCCCACACTCCAGCAGTGCAGGGTCACCCTCCACCAGGCCCCCACTCATGTCTACCACCACCCCCACCCCCCAGCCACCAGGGGCACCCTCCACCTGGCCCCCACTCATGTCTCCCACCACCCCCAAACCCCAGCCACCAGGGGCACCCTCCACCAGGCCCCCACTCATGTCACCCACCACCCCCACACCCCAGCAGTGCAGGGTCACCCTCCACCAGGCCCCCACTCATGTCACCCACCACCCCCACACCCCAGCAGTGCAGGGTCACCCTCCACCAGGCCCCCACTCATGTCTCCCACCACCCCCAAACCCCAGCAGTGCAGGGTCACCCTCCACCAGGCCCCCACTCATGTCACCCACCACCCCCACACTCCAGCAGTGCAGGGTCACCCTCCACCAGGCCCCCACTCATGTCTACCACCACCCCCACCCCCCAGCCACCAGGGGCACCCTCCACCTGGCCCCCACTCATGTCTCCCACCACCCCCAAACCCCAGCCACCAGGGGCACCCTCCACCAGGCCCCCACTCATGTCACCCACCACCCCCACACCCCAGCAGTGCAGGGTCACCCTCCACCAGGCCCCCACTCATGTCACCCTCCACCAGGCCCCCACTCATGTCTCCCACCACCCCCAAACCCCAGCCACCAGGGGCACCCTCCACCAGGCCCCCACTCATGTCACCCACCACCCCCACACCCCAGCAGTGCAGGGTCACCCTCCACCAGGCCC
The DNA here is from genome assembly GCF_040938575.1 of Ambystoma mexicanum. NCBI lineage: Eukaryota > Metazoa > Chordata > Amphibia > Caudata > Ambystomatidae > Ambystoma > Ambystoma mexicanum. The sequence continues at coordinate 837,133,799 of NC_090936.1, forward strand.
CCACTCATGTCACCCACCACCCCCACACCCCAGCAGTGCAGGGTCACCCTCCACCAGGCCCCCACTCATGTCTACCACCACCGCCACCCCCCAGCCACCAGGGGCACCCTCCACCAGGCCCCCACTCATGTCACCCACCACCCCCACACCCCAGCCACCAGGGGCACCCTCCACCAGGCCCCCACTCATGTCACCCACCACCCCCACACCCCAGCAGTGCAGGGTCACCCTCCACCAGGCCCCCACTCATGTCACCCACCACCCCCACACCCCAGCAGTGCAGGGTCACCCTCCACCAGGCCCCCACTCATGTCACCCACCACCCCCACACCCCAGCAGTGCAGGGTCACCCTCCACCAGGCCCCCACTCATGTCACCCACCACCCCCACACCCCAGCAGTGCAGGGTCACCCTCCACCAGGCCCCCACTCATGTCTACCACCACCCCCACCCCCCAGCCACCAGGGTCAGCCTCCACCAGGCCCCCACTCATGTCTACCACCACCCCCACCCCCCCAGCACTGTGGGGCACCTGCCAGCAGGCCCCCACCCATGTCCAATCCATGCCCCCCTGCACCTGGGTCCCAACATTCCCCAATCATGTCCGTAATGCCCATCCTCCCCTGCCAAAAGGCCCAACCAACTATCACACCCACCCACATATCAAAGGCAATTACATGTTACACCCCCAATTTAAATAATGCAATTTAACACGTCTGTCACACACAATGGCTGCAAGTGAATGACAAAACACCCAACATGACATGCCTGAAAGCAATGAGATGATACGACACATTGAAGATTAAAAAAATAATATGTATTTAACAGCAAGTAGAATGGAAATGAAATAAGAAAAAACACAAAGCAAATCAAACAAAACAAGATGAATGTCCAAGAAAATAATCTGAAAAATTAAAATAAGCCAATGAAGATCATCCTGGGTCCATGAGCCCTACCAAATTAAACCTAACTGACTACTAACTAAAAAGTGAACTATATACAAAAAAGTGGTGCATTGTCCAATCGCAACCAAAAAAAAATTCAAAAAAACAAAGGAAACCTAACCCTAACTATACAACTATATACAAAGGCAGCGGGCTATTCGGACGGCTCACTGGTTGTTGTCATGGGCCAGGGCATCATCGAACTCCTGGTCAATGGCTTGGAGGCGGGCATGTTCCCTGGCCCCGAGGTCCCGCAGGGATAACGCAGTGTCAAGCTCAAACTCCCTGCGAAGACCCTCGAGGCACTCAGCCCGCCTCAGCGCCCTCCGCATGGAGTCCTCCGCCCTGACCATCGTGAGCCGTTCCTCCTCTGCCCGCTGCCGCTCCGGACCTATCCGCTGGCCAAACTCCTCCCACACGGAACACACCACCATCCCAGGGTTGCCCTGCCCTCCGGCCGATGCCTGCACCCCTGATGTTGATGGCCCCGAGCCATGATGCCTCCCACGTCGAGCCCGCTGCTGCCTCCGATGCCACTGCCTCTGCCAGCACGACGGCATCCAGGCTGATGGAAACCACCGACGCCGTCGTGCACGTGCCCTGCCCGATGATGCCGTCACATCTTCCATCTGCTGGGGTCCACTTGCTGTGTTGTCCACCCCTGCTGGACCTCCGACTCCCAACTGTGGCAGGGATGGGATCCCCACCGAGCTGGCTGCATTGGTCGGGGCAGGTCCACAGGGGGCCCTGGTGGCATCTGGGCCGGAAGACGGCAAGGAGAACGACCGGTGGATAGCCTGCACAGAGGAGGAGAGGGCCGTCAGATTGGCCAACACATGCAGGAAACCCCCGAACATGGCCGATCCCAATTGGGCCACGTCGGCACGGTGCACTTCGTGATGACGTGCGTGCTCCTCCCGGGAAGCACGCACGTCATCACGAATCACAGCCGTGCGCATCGCGACCCCAATCAGGACCTTCTCCACGCGGCCAGGGGTTACCACGTCCGCAGGTGGAGGGGAGTCAGGTGACATGGACATCCCCTCTACCTGCGGACGGGCCTGGGACGGGGCATCCCTGCTGGTGCATGGTGGTGCACTCACAGGGTCAGGGACAGTGACATGCACAGGCCCCTCCACGGTGACCTGTGCTGCCTCCTGCCCCTGGCCCTGGACTGCACCACTTGCACCAGCAGGGATGCTCCCACCAGGCACCATGTGTGCACCAGTGTCGGCCTCCTCCTCCTCTGTGCAAACCACCAACCTGGATGGCTCCTCACCGTCTCCCGCCGTAGCAGGCCCCTGTGGGGGCTCACCCACCCCTTCCGCTGCAGCCGTGGGGGCATCCCCGCCGCCTTGCTCCACAGCGCCGTCTCCCCCCTCTTCTTCACTAGCCGCTGCGTAGAGGGAGACAAAGGACACAAGCATCAGGCTACTGTACAATGGTCCCCTAGACAGGAAGCAATAGCAGATGAGCACCACTGTCAAAGTACACTTCCATCATGTCCCTCCACAACACATGGGTCAGTCCAGGCAAAACACACACAGTAACAGGCATGGTGCATGCCATGGACATTTCCATGCATGTCCAATGGACTCTAGAAACATTCAATGATATGTAACTCACATGCATCATGGCTCATGCATATCACATGCACACACTTCACCTCAGTCACATCCATCTGGCCCCAAACACACCGAACACAGGCGAAACAAGGGTAAGTTGGGTGCGCCACTGAATCTGTGCATTGTCACACACATGTGTCATGCATCCATGGCATGCACAAGTCACAGACACGCAGGTCAGGCACACAGACATGGCTACCATATATGTACCTGGCATCAGCACCCATCCTTCACCCCCATCCATGTCCAGGTACAGAGACTGGCATGCTCTCATGTCCAAAATCTGCATAGGGCTCCCCATGCCGCATTTCAACACATGCAACAACCATGTGGGTCACACATCACTGGTCGCACATGCATTACCATGATGTCCCTGCACACATACATGCATACATGGCCCATGGCACACATACAGGCAAGTATCATAGAACCAGCACACCGCAACATGCCCTGTCTCACACAGTAATGCTTGGACACATACCGCTCAACTCCAGACGGGCCTCCCTCTCAAGGACCTGGGCGTGGAGTGCTGGGCGTACGCGTTCCAGGACCCTCTTCTGGATGGAACTCATGCGGCCCCGGCCCCCCTCCACGAGGCGCCGGGCCTTCACAAGGGTCCTGGACCTCAAGTCCTCCCAGCGCTTCTTGATCTTCTGGACGTTGCGGGTTGCCACCCCCTCCGCGTTGATGGCAACCACACAGTCGGCCCAGATCCTCTCCCGTCCTTCCTTGCTGGCACGGGACGATCCAAAGAGGGCATCATACTGCCCCAGGACATGCTCCAACAGGACACCAACTTCGGTGGCAGTGAAGCTGGTGCCCCTCTGCCCCTCTGGCCTGGGGTTGCCACTGGTGCCAGATGTGGAAGTGCCCGACATGGCAACCCCAGAGGCAGGTGTGGGTGGGCAACTGGGTCCTGGGGCTGGGCTGTGGAGCGATGTAATCCCAGTTGGGAGTCTTCAGTTCCAGCAGGGGGGGACACAGCAACTGGACCCCTGCAGATGGCTGATGTGCAGGCACCAAATGGCCGGGCACGGTGGCAGCAGGCAGGCAGGCAGGCAGCAGCAGATAGCATGTGGGAGGCTGCTCGGGGCACTGGGGGGCAGTAACTCGGCCTTCTGGGCAGGAGCGTGGTGTTCCGTGTGTTTTAGGGTGGCCAGCTTGATACGGAGTGATTTGGCACGTGAAAATCCTGCACGTCAGCGTGAAATCTGAGGAAAGGCCCTTAGCGCGTAAGCGCGTCAGCACGCATACGCGATTCTATTGGACCAGAGTCCCTCAGCGCGTAAGCGCGTCTGACGTGACCCGCACGGCCGTTCCCCACTCAGCACGTGATGACGGAACACACGTGGAAATACTGCACGTCAGAGTGTCATCGCGTGATTGGCCTATGTACGTGTATTTAATGGGTGCGCGGCCACTTACACACGCAAGTACGTCAGCGAACCTGTATCCCGTGGTGCGTGTGAATTTCCACACGCTATTGGACTGGGAACTGGATTCCAGGGGTACGCGGGTCACACGCTCGCCTAGAACACGCGCAAAGCATAAAATTGCGGACTTTAACAATTACAAGCTCAGACGCCAGGATGAACATACCGTTCCTTGCAGCAGTGGCAGTGGGCTACCAAAGGAGGAGGAGGAGGATAGTCAGGGCCAGAATATTCACACCCAGAACCAGCCTTTTCGGGATGCCTGATGACCAGGTGTATGGGAGGTACAGGTTTCCACCACACATCATACTGGACCTGGTGAGTGAGTAGGAGGATGACCTCACATCACCCACCCTGTGCTCCCAAGCACTCAGCCCCCTGGAGAAGGTCCTCAATGTACTGCACTTCTTAGCCACTGGATCATTTCAGCGGACAAGTGCCATAGTGGGTGGGGTGTCACAGGCCACCCAGTCACGCTGCCTACACCAGGTCTTGAACATCATGACTGCACGCCCATCAGTCCGCAGGCACATATACCTGCCCAGAACACCTGCAGAAAGGCATGCTGCCGCCCTGGATTTTTACGCAGTGGCACGATTCCCCAAAGTGCTAGGTGCCATCGACTGCACCCATGTGGCTCTACGTCCCCCCAGGGCATCTGAGCACATCTATAGGAACCGCAAGCACTGGCATTCCATCAACGTGCAGGTAGCATGTAATGCCAAGGGAATCATCACCTCAGTATATGCCAACTATCCCGGCTCCACCCACGACAGCTTCATTTACCGAATGTCCACCCTAAGCCGGGACCTAGAAGCTGGGCGGCATGGCGATACATGGCTGCTTGGTGAGTATGTATGCCACTGCACATGCATGCATGTTGGATACTGAGCAAGGTCACAACCTCACCAATGATACCAATCCCCACCTCCACAGGGGACAGTGCCTACCCTCTCAGCCCCCACATGATGACGCCAATTCGGAACCCCACCACGCCACCCCAGGTAAGATATAACACAGCCCACATTACAACCAGGGGCATAGTAGAGCGCACATTCGGAGTGCTAAAGTCACGCTTTCGCTCCCTTGACCGTTCTGGCGGGCAGCTGTTATACGCTCCCCCAGTAGTGTGCAGGATCATAGTGGCAGCATGTGTCCTGCACAACGTTGCAACACGCCGGGGCCTGGCCGTGGACATGGTGGTGGCCCCACATCCCCAACCACATGCACAGCCGCTGCGCATGGGAGGGGAAAGGGCACGGGGGGAGGCAGCCCGTACACAGCTAGTGGCTAATTACTTCACATAGAAATCACACCCCTGTGGAGTGCACACTGCCCTGGCACATTCCATCTGACAATCAATGATGACTCAACCTGACACTGATCATGAATGTCTGGAGAATGAACCGGGAATACCATGTCAGCCTGAGATTGTTCACCTGGAAGTGTCACAATGTGTGCATCCCTACCCACACAGACACCACCAATGCAGTTTTGTGAAGTTACACATTGAAGCAGCTAAAATGAATACCCACTTGCAAAATGCAACAAGAGGACAGTGCCATGTCAGCCAACCCAACCCCAGCACTGCCACACGACACACCGTGCCATGTCATGCTAATTGCAGGTAAACAAAGTAATCCCCACAACATGACATCACTCTCACTATGTACAGTGGCACTATTAGAAACCTGCAACACCTGATATGCTCACAGCAATGCCGGACCAACAACATACTTTAGCACGTAGTACCGTTAACATGACATCACAAATGTTACATATTAGTAGTCTCACCACCTGGAAATGCCTGCACTCCCACCACTACCAACTGTGCAGTGTTGGCGCCATGTAGAGTTGTAGGTGCACTGCTGCCAACATGGTCCCCATCTCCAGACTAGAGGTCCTTGTGTGGACTTGAGGAAGGGACCTGCAAATTGGGAGGTAGACACAGAAGAAGAGTTACACATCAATGCAACATGCAGTGTACAACACAACAGCAATATGCACTATGAATGTATACACAGTATTGACTACAGACTGGCCACACAGCTCATGGGAGTCCAACGTCACTGTGTAATTCACTGTCACTTGGGCACACCCTTTGCAAGCCCATGGAAACGGGAAGCAGGAGGGGTGTGTGTGACTCAAACCCAAGCATCTGAACCAAATACAATACAAGCCTGCATGTGCCCAGCCACAATGCAGCGTATGCCCACAGGAACCACGGAAGCCAACAGATCGAAGCCAACAGATCGAAGCCAACAGATCGAAGCCAACAGATCGAAGCCAACACATCGGAGCCAACTCATCGAAGCCAACACATCGAAGCCAACACATCGGAGCCAACACATCGAAGCCAACAGATCGGAGCCAACAGATCGGAGCCAACAGATCGGAGCCAACAGATCGAAGCCAACAGATCGAAGCCAACAGATCGAAGCCAACAGATCGTCCCAAAAAAATTGGGAATAAAAGAAATCAAAATAAAAATAAAAATAAGAAACAATCAAAAATGGCCATTGATGGGCCCGGGGGGGTTGGGGAGGCCACCCAGGAGGTCCGAGGACAGGATGCACACCAGAACCCACCTGCGTGGATCCTGGGAAGATAAAACACCTCCATGGGCTCATGGCCCACACGGCTACCCTATTGTGGGAGTATCACTGCTGTCGCTATTATCACCCTGTGCAGCTGCATCCGGAGGTGGTTGCACTATGGGAGGCAGCCCACGCAAGGCCCTAGTCTGCTCCTCCATGGCTGCAAGCATGCGGGTGTGGTAGGTCTGGTTCTGGAGGATGAGTGTGCTGAGGTCCCCATGCAACAACTCACGGGATGCCCGGACCTCCGCCCTCGTTGCCTGCATCTCAGCTGAGAGCGTACGGGTGAGACGCTCCAGCTGCTGTTCTGTCCTTTGGTGTGTTGAAGCCTCAAGCTCAACAAGAGTCGTCCTGAGGTGTAGGAGCTCCTGCCTCAGGGCTTCCCTGTGGCCCTGGGACTCAATGGAGATGGCCTCCTGCAGAGTCGCCAGTGCCGCCCGCCTGTCCCTGTTGGACCCCAACATGTCCTCCCTGTGTGACTGGCAGATGGAGTCGGTTGCCTGCTCTAGTCGCTCCATCAGCCTTTCTGGGGGGACAATGGAAGTGGCCACCCTATCCATGGCCTGAGCCATCATCTCGGATGATGCAGCCTGTTGGGTAGCCATACCGTAAATGGATTGCTCCCATGCGGTATTGCCGGGTGGCGTACGGCCACCACGTCGGCGGGCACCACACCTGTCTGGGGCAAGGCGAACTGCGCCTTGCTGTGCCGGCACTGCCTGAGGCTGCAGGACTGCATTCCCCCTCTGATCTGCTGGCCCAGGAACAGGATCAGATGTCGCGGAGTGTGACCCTGCATCCGTAACCACCGAAGGCGTAGCTGCCAACACTGACATCCCCATGGAGGGTACTGACCCTGGTGCAGGTGGGTGAGACAGAACAGAATCCCTCCCTGGAACACTCACCTGCGACGCCACGTAGGTCTCATCCGAATCAACACCTGAGTACAGCTCGGGGGAGGTGCAGCCAGAGACACCCCTTGAGAGCACGACCTGCAGCACTTGTGGGTTCTCCCCCACCACCACACCACGTCCCTCACTGGTGGTTGGTCGGCCCTGGGACACCTCCTGGGTCTGCACCATCTCCACAACCCCAGCAGTATCAGGTGCGTCTTCCCCTGCAAAGACATGAAAACAAAGAAATGGAAACAGGCATTAGCACCATGGCACACATTGAGGGCTGAGAAGCAAGAGAACCAGTACTTGATTGACACATGTCCCACATGACTAAAACCCTCCCATGCATGCACCCTCACTGCGTATGAAGTGCAGGCAAATGGCACACACTGATGACACCAAGATGGAAGATGAACAAATTTTCTGCATGCTGCCTGGCAGTGGCATCACACATTGGCCTGTGATTGGCAGGTGAGACACACATGCCATCACACAGATGGCATGTACCATTGCTATTGAGTGAAGATGGAGAGGAGGGCAGCACCTATTCATTCAGTCCAGTTCCCGCATGTAATAGCTTTTCTAATTCTAACAGCTCAGATTTTTCACCTGGAGCTGCCAGTCTGAAATGGTCAAATTGCACAGGGACATGTGTGTACAAATGATATCCAGGTAACAAAGTCACTCCACTTTACCATACCCATGTCAGACATGTGACTAGTGGACAGCGACATGCCTAGTGAAAGTGGTGGAATGCAAACAAACAGACTGAATGAACAGTGAAAAAGAAGCAAATATGTTGTGTCAAGGTGACACTTCAAGGGCAACTGGCGTGCAGTTGTGCTAGATGTCTACTGTTGGCAGAAGGGATACTGCTATGGCCAAATGCAGCTGCGCAGGAAGGATTGCATGAAGCACATGGCTGACCCATACGACTCAGGCGCACACACTCTCACCTGGCACCCGAACAGAAGCCCTCACACACACACCATGCACATGGATGACACACACATGCATGTGCACTCACCGGACAATGCCTCGTAATCAGCCAGATCTCCCACGCCTTGGATCTGTTCCTCCGTGACGTAGGTCCCAGCGACTGACTCATGTGGAGTGAGTTCCATGTCTACTACTGGAGACCCACCTCCAGTCACTAGAGTTGCGGCATGACTTGAGGCCAGCTTACTCTTTGCCCTGCGCTTTAGGTCATTCCAGCGCTTATAGCAATCATTGGCTGTGCGCCTCACGATTCCAAGGGCACTTACGATGTCCGCAACGGTCTGCCAGTGTGCCTGGCGTTGTGCAGGTGTGGTCTTGGATCCTGCAACAATGACCATCTCGTTGTCATGTCCGGACACATACTCGACAAGTGCATTCAGTTCGTCATCCGTGAAGCTGGGCTTCCTGGACGGGCCGGACTGTGTAGCCGTGTCTGGGGCATCAGCCTGTGCCGGACGAGCACTCTTCCTCTTCCGCTTGGAAGGTGGTGGTGATCCTGAGTGTCCTGCGCCGCTCTGGACACTAGGGGCAGGAGCCCTGGTGGACTCTGTATCAGGAGTGTGGGATTGCACACTCAGCATGGGAGTTGGTGCAGGCATTGGCTCTAGTGTGATGGTGTCAGGGGGAATGTCAGCAGCATGGACTAGGACCGACACTGTCCTGGCTGGGTGTGTGAGGGCTGGGGTGGATGGAGCCGCAGCTGCCCCTGCAGCCTCTCCGCCCTGCCTCCTTGGTGCAGCAGATGACCTTGCTGCCCCAGATCCACGTGGCATGATGGCATCAACGTGCACCAGCGCACGTGTCGTAGCCCTGCTGACCTGGAAGTCAGCCATGGAGTCAGCCAGGTCTGGTGCCACAATGGGCTGGTCCAACAAGGGCTGAGCATGGATGGTGTCAGCCACTTCAGCCTCAACGGGAGGGGGGGAGGGGGGGAGGGGGGATGATGGGTGCCCTTGACTGGTCCTCCACACATGGGGGGACAGGCTCACCCTGCAAGTTACGACCACGTCCCCTACCGGATCCACCACGGCCACCACTTGTGGCTCTTCCACCTTTGCCACCCTTACGGAATCCTCGCCTCCCAGCCATGGCACTGATGTTAATGTGCGTATGGGAGTGGATGTAGACTATTGTCCTGGGCAATTGGGGGTCAAAGGGGTTGGGTACCAGATGGTAATTGTACCCTAGTGCTCTAGCAAGGCTGAATGTAACCCCTAGGGAAAGATGACGGGTCACGCAACGCACAGGAGGCCCAAAAAAGGGAGATGACGTGCACGCAACCCCTCCTAGACCACGTGTGCAGAAAGAAAAACCTGCACTACGCTGTGGCACCCAGAAACACAAGAATGAACGTATGCGTGTCACACGCAGCCTAGAATGACCTCTGAAGCGGTAGGCTACACACAGGGCAAGCACAGATGTTAGATACGTGCGTGACTCACCGTCTGCCTGGTAAACGAGCGTGTAAAAGGAGCACGTTTGGTTGGCAACACCCCCGCCAAAAGAAGATTTGTACGCTGTCTGAGGAGACAGGACAACAGTAGAAGGGAACACTGTTTGAGGGAACAGGCCCAGGTAAACCAGTAAAAGAGAAAAAAGAGAAAAAGCTGTCAGAGGTAACAGGGAATACGAACTAGAAACGCCGTGAAGTAAATCGCGTGTGAAACGACAAGAAGTACAGAATTCACCCACTCGCTCTCCACGAAAAGCACGTACAAGGAAAACGTGTTCTACACGTACCTTTTATACAGGCCCACACGTCCAGCGTCACTTACGCGGCGTGTACGCGCTAGGGCCATTTCCACCTATTACATGCTTTGTCACTTCTGCGTGTAGGGCTATTTCCACCAATTACACGCTTTGTCACTTCTGCGTGTAGGGCCGTTTCCACCAATCACACGCTTTGTCACTTCTGCGTGTAGGGCCATTTCCACCAATCACACGCGATTACACTCTGACGTGCAGTCTTTCCACGTGTGCTCTGTCATCACGTGCTGTGTGGGAAACACCTGTGCGGGTCACGTCACAGAAGCGCTTACGCGCTGAGGGCCTTTCCTCAGTTTTCACGCTGACGTGCAGGATTTTCACGTGCAAAATCACTCCGTACCAAGCTGGCCACGCGTACGCACACGGAATACCACGCTCCTGCCCGGAAGGCCGAACTACTGCCCCCCAGAGCCCGAGCACGCTCCCACCTGCTGCTGCCTGACTGCCTGCTGCCCCTGCACTGCTGGGGGGTGGGGGTGATAGGGGACATGAGTGGGGGCCTGGTGGAGGCTGCCCCTGCACTGCTGGGGGGTGGGGGTGGTGGGAGACATGAGTGGGGGCCTGGTGGAGGGTGCCCCTGGTGGCTGGGGGATGGGGGTGATAGGGGACATGAGTGGAGGCCTGGTGGAGGCTGCCCCTGCACTGCTGGGGGGTGGGGGTGGTGGGAGACATGAGTGGGGGCCTGGTGGAGGCTGCCCCTGGTGGCTGGGGGTTGGGGGTGATAGGGGACATGAGTGGGGGCCTGGTGGAGGCTGCCCCTGCACTGCTGGGGGGTGGGGGTGGTGGGAGACATGAGTGGGGGCCTGGTGGAGGCTGCCCCTGGTGGCTGGGGGTTGGGGGTGATAGGGGACATGAGTGGGGGCCTGGTGGAGGCTGCCCCTGCACTGCTGGGGGGTGGGGGTGGTGGGAGACATGAGTGGGGGCCTGGTGGAGGGTGCCCCTGGTGGCTGGGGTGTGGGGGTGGTGGGAGACATGAGTGGGGGCCTGGTGGAGGCTGCCCCTGGTGGCTGGGGGGTGGGGGTGGTGGTAGACATGGGTGGGGGCCTGGTGGAGGCTGCCCCTGGTGGCTGGGGGGTGGGGGTGCAGGGGGACATGAGCAGGTGTGCAGGGTAGTCCCCTGTTTTGTGGGCTGCCTGCAGGGGAGCGTGGAGGGTGTACAGGGAACACCTGTGAGGACCCACCCAGCCTAATCGCGTGTGTAACTTCCCACGCACCCCTGTAATACACGTACCAAGCCAAATCGCGTGTGAGAATTCCCGCGCATACCTGAAATACACGCGCCCAGGCTATTCGCGAGTGGGACTTCCCGCGCACCCCTGAAATACACGTAGCACGCTGGGAGACATGAGTGGGGGCCTGGTGGAGGGTGCCCCTGCACTGCTGGGGGGTGGGAAGGGTGGTAGACATGGGTGGGGGCCTGGTGGAGGCTTCCCCTGGTGGCTGGGGGGTGGGGGTGCAGGGGGACATGGGTGGGCGCCTGGTGGAGGCTTCCCCTGGTGGCTGGGGGGTGGGGGTGGGGTGGTAGACATGAGTGGGGGCCTGGTGGAGGCTGCCCCTGGTGGCTGGGGGGTGGGGGTGATAGGGGACATGAGTGGGGGCCTGGTGGAGGGTGCCCCTGCA